>NC_060253.1:15981991-16295120 GCF_921293095.1 Ischnura elegans | reverse complement strand
CCATGTAAAATACTATGAATATGAATAGTGATGAAGATGGTGCTGCTTACGATATAGGGTAAACTACCCAGTTATTGGCACTTTAAGGACCTTGACGAAGAAAATTAACTCTTGTGACCGTTGTATCACAAGTTCAGTTTATTTATAACTTGCCTTAGATCTGAGAGACATGTTGCTTTAGTATTCCCATGTTAGCGATTTATATTGTACATACAACTATTTACTAAAAATAATTGTTTATAAAGTACCATAATCCCAGTTATTGGCACACTTTATCCAGTTATTGGCACCATGTATTCCAGTTATTGGCACACCAGATTTTCATGCACTGCTTTGCACATTTTCTTTTGAGTTATAAAATAATAATGAAATATAGCCTTTTTCAGCTACTGAATCGATCATTATCTTACCTGTAAGTATATTAAAACAGTGAGAGGTGGTTAAATATCTTTAAATGAAAATCCAATGATGTACCTTTAAAATTTTACGTTTTAATGATTTTACGCTCAAAATAAATTATTTTTGGACCGAAAAAGTAAAACTTTACATGTTTATTATGTGTTTAGATTATTATTTGTTTTGTCTCTTCAAATTATCTATAGATCACTTTGGGAAGTACTGTCCTCTAGAAACTCATAGCATTCATGACAAACACATAGATTAAAGACAGTATCATCTGGAAGATGCTTTTGGTGTGTTTTTGGGACTCAATTTAGGTGATACAAATTCTTGCAACTGCTGCATTCAATTCCTACCTTCTTTTGCCACACAGTGGAGTTACGCATACCATTGGTAAATTCCTTCCAACTGACAGGTGTGAGAACGACTTTTCTTCCAATGCCAGTGAACGATGAGATTCAATGGCGGAAGACTTTAGACAATGTTTTTGTGATAGATAATAGTTGGTGAACGGGGGAAATGAGCTCTACGGCCTCTATAATAGAGGATTCTAAAGGGGGTTCTGAAATGTGTGTGGCGCAGCAGCAATTTCAGATAATGGAATTTCAGAATCTCAGTCTCCACAGAAATCTATCGCTAGTCGTATCTTCTGTGTTATGCTGGTTATGTACAAGTTCAATTACTTTCTCACCCGTTCCTTCTTCCTCACCCTCCTTCAATTTGTATTGTAATTTGATTGCGCTCCCAAAATCTATATAGAACTCTCAATTCCTCTCCTTTTCCCAAATTTTGTTGAATACTTTAAAAATTTTCACTTTGCTCTTCCCCAACCATCAAAGAAAACTCATCTTATGGAAGTGGATTCGTCTTAAAAACTGAGATATTCACACTGACTTTGGATGAACGCTTTCCTAGGCACTTAGAATAATCTATTGCGTTAGCATTCCATGGATATAGACCTAATGCCCTGAAACTATTCTGAACTATTCTAGACAAGTCAATGTTGTTCAATATGGCTGAAAGAATGGGAACAAAATCCTCTTTTTTTATCGGCGTTAGGGTTTTTGGTCTATTCGAGTACGGCATCCTTCCACTTAGTCTTTATTGGCCTAAAGGCAGCCACATCAGCGGGTTGCAATATTTTTGTGGAATTTTGGTACAGAGCAATTAGAATAATTTGAAATTCTTTGCATAGCAAACTTCGGTGGCATAGCAGATGGATTTTGTGGCCATCTACAAACAACACTACTGGTAATGGGATTTTATTTTCCAAAAGATAAAGATGAAAAACATTCCCAATAAATTTAAAAAAACACTTATGACCTCATTCACCCATTGCCACTGCGCCCTATTCCCCATTTTTTGGGAACCTTTTGGACTATTTTATTAGGGATCCTCTGTAGAAGGTAGATGACCATCGGAGGACACGTATTTCCTAAGGATGAAAAGGTACTTATGATGGTCAGCGTTGCCTTCACGTGACGGTGGGGGTAACTTCATATACATTTTTTGATCCAGAGGGGCAAGCACTAAGTTCTTTTCAGTGCATGACATGAAATTAGTTTAGTCGCCAATTAACTCACTATTCAGATCAGAGAGTATATCAAACTTGTTTTGTTCTTTAAGAATATCCTCCACAGTTTTAAACAAGCCTCTGATAAATATATAGGATATCGCTGACGCATGCACTTGCATCAGTTACTCCTTCAAATGAACGGTAAGAAATTTCAGGGTATTTGCGTAAAAAGCTAATTAAGTAAATAAGTAAATAAGTAACTAAAGTAAAGTAAACTAACTAAATAAGTAAAGCACTTATTCTCGGGAGTATTGCCCTTAAAAGGATTTCCGCGATTATTTTGCTCGAATTCTTTGACATTATAACTTATCAATTGTTTTGCTTGGAATTCTTTGAAATTATCAATTTGACTATATCCAATTATTGGCACCCATTTTTCTAGTTATTGGCACCCATGCCAAGTACTGGTTGCACTCATTTCTATGAGCCAAAATATAAAATACGCATTTATACTAGCAGTACGATGCATTTGGCGAACAAAATAAATATATAACTGTAGTTGATGAAATTTCCAATACTTGGCACCCAGTGCCAATCACTGGAATTTAACAATATCTACATACCAGTAATTGGCACCCCCTAAAAATCAATTTTGATTACGATAACAGGCTCTAAGTAAAAAACAACCTCATTGAGGTATTACTATCATTACAAATATCTAAGTTTCATACTATTTAATGGGTTGATATTGATAAAAAACGCATCCAAATGAAGTAACATTCTTAATTTTCCGCTAAGAAAACCTCCAATTTCTCCAAAGAAAATGCAGCACTTGGTTATATGGTCCACAGTCACTTCTCAAATGGTGTAAGGTGGACGGAACCGCTGACACATATTAAGTAAACTTCTTTGCTTCTAAATACAGAAGCATCAAAAATGCAATGCATCTCTGTCTCTTAATATCACACAGTTAATTAAAGAGTGCCAACAACTGGGGGGGTGCCAACAATAGGGCATTCTACCCTACCTCAACGATAGCTGGCACAGTTTCAGTTATAAAGCCTCATATAAGAATGTTTGTTTGCCTTGAAATTTAAACTAGGAAGAGTTTGTTGCATTTTAAAAATGAGTTAGGGCTCGTGGATGGAATTTTCCTACTGACAATTCAAATAAGTACTACGAATCCATGTTCAGTAACCGGAAAGCGCTGTCAGGGAAATATTTTGTGATTTGTTGTTGAGGATATGTTTATAGGATATGTATTTGTTGTTGTTGCCGTGATGAGGATCCGATTATTGAGTTCCGATGAGGAAGAATCTCTGTTCCAATTTATGTTAGGTAAAATCAAACTTTTATTGTAGTAGCAGATCTAATTAAATCGCGCTACGTTCGCTGAAATTTTAATAGATTCAAAAATAGCAAATGATGAGGCCAGAATGAGATAAATATTTAGGTATATTTGGAAAAATAAGGGAAATACAGTCCAAACATTTTGAAGAGAGACTGTATTTAAATCAGGAATGGGTTTAAAGGACGTTAAAAAAAAGAAAATGACTAAGAAAATAAATTACTGCTTGTATTTTCAGGCTAATAGCAGCACAACACTATTACATCGTATTTCAATTATTTTTTTAAGATTTTGAGAAGTCCTAAGAAGCAGTGCATACAAGAATGTGGAAATCAGTTGACACGGTTGTCGTCTATGGCCGAGTGTCACCTAATGACGCGGTAAACTAAAGCCAGGGAGAAGTTGAGTTGATACTTAAATACTAGAGAGATAAAAACAATGTTGGTTTGTATGGAGTTTTGGGTGATGGATAGGATTCCAGCAGATTCAGTGTTTTCCAGTAAAAACTCTTTTAAAAACTCTTTGCCAAAGAGAGAAGAGAAGCCATATGAAAACCTTTACAAGAATACGTAACAACCTTATAGGTCATATCTTGAGACATGATGACCTGATGAAGACAATCGTCGAGGGACAAGTAGATGGTTAGAATGGAGAATGAAGACCTCCAATGAAATACATATGTAGAATAGGTAACGAAGGATGTGAAAGAGAAGAAATACGTATAGTTGTGAAAAAATTGCTGATGGGAGAATTGAATGGAGAGCTATGACAAACCAATCTTAGGATTGTTGACCTCTGACGGTGATGATGGCTGAAAATATAATGGAAATAGTCAGAAAAATATCTTTTCATTTACACTTTCCACAATAGCTCTAGAGGAAGGACTGAAAGAATTTGAGAACACAGGCCATAGCAAATTGCTGGGAAAGGAAATTGGTGTACTTGCTTTTTGCTGATCGATTTTGTATTGCTTGCAAATACTAAGGAGGAACTTTAGGTAATAATTGTGACTCGTATTGGAGAGGCAGCGGGCATTTGGTAAATGATGAAAAATGATCAATTGTGAAAAGTGCAACTTTTCGAATTTGGAAGAGGAATGATCGAAGATTTTAGTATGACCCATACAACCTTCAAACGGTGGAATGCTTAAATAATTATATCCAAGGCTGCTCGCAAAAAGGGTGAAGATATACTGAAAGTAAGGTTAGAATAACCTTTGCCCGCAGAGGCATGTTGGCACTAATCAGCATATTTAAGTCAAATACCTAATCTCACCGCATTGAGCTGAAGATTTACAAAACTATAATTGGGCTCTTCGTGGCGTAGTGATTTTACTCTTATATGAAATCAAATCCTGGATTTAAAATGAATAATGCAGAGAACAAATTAATTACCTTCGAGAACAAAATCCCCCGCAAAATTTTTATTTAATCATTTAATCCAGTCCAAAAACAGCACGAGGCCAATTACAGAGGACTACAATTGGCCTCGTGCTGTTTTTCGACTTTATAGGGACAAACTAGCTAATGTGACTCCTAAGATCTGCAAAATGTTTACACGCACATAATAATGGGGTTGGTATCGGCCCTGCTGGACTGTAAATTTTTGCTTCACCCCTAGAAAATGAACTATCTTGTCGTTTAAAAACAATAATTGTTATTGCATTTAGTGATCTTGAGCGACCTCTAAGAAAAAACTGATCTACCTTTTTCGCGTAGCGATTTTACTTTTTGTGGTATACTTTAAGTGGTTGAAATAGAATATCCGACAAAAATGAAAATATAAGGCAAAACGTAGGGGAAAAGCAGAGTGATTCGCAAATTGCACCACGTAAACCTACGTCAATGGGTAATGCTAATACTGGCCTTATTGTTACAGTCAAATTCGTTATTGAGTTTTGTTACATATCTTATGTATCAGATGAAAATCACTTTTTCGCTACGCCAAAATTCCTCCATTTATATTCTGCACCCTCAGGTTTATACTAAGGTTTAATACAGGCAAATAAATGCGCCGTCTTTACCAAATAATACACATATTTAACAAAAAAGAATTTGTACGATATTTTAGAAACATGTTGTGTTATCACTGTTATATTAAAAATTTAATAACATAATATTCATTATTTTTTTGTGTACGTCAACCAAGGCTGAGGAAAAATAAACAATATTCGTAATTTACTCATTTGAAAAATGGCAACTTTGAATTACAGCTAACTTCTAAAAGCTATGAAACCTTTAAGCATTTATCAAAGACTCATGAGCATAACAAAGTTTGTTTATATCCATTTAAAGATTAAAAAAATATAATCATGTAATTTTTAAATTAAAAAATGACATATACACCACATGAAATACTTCAAAAATTATAATAGCATTGCCAGCTTTTAATATTACTCTTCTTCTCCTCTTTCTGTTGATGGTGGACGGACACCAAAGACGGACCTTTGTGAGGCCGTTTCCACTACAATCCACTATTTGAACGACGGCGTGTGCGCCTAATTACGAATTTATTTTAGTGTTTTAGAAAATTTTATTCGGGCGACAATAATTATCTCCATCTTAAGATTTTTACGTGGTCGGAGGTGTATCAGAATTGTATTTGAGAAATTGATTCACTCGAAGGGAAATTGATAAAATGAAGTGTATGTGTAATTTGCAAATCTGATGGAATGTTATTGGAACATCTACATAATACCCTGCGAGCCACTTCTGGGGTGTTTGGCAGGGGGTGATTAATCACCAGCATGCAGTATGCAATTGGATTCCCACATCCACACCACACGGTCCAAAAACGTCTCGCATACTAGCAAATTATACTACCACACGCTGTCATAAATAATAATAAAATTCAGAAACATGCATTAAGTTTTACATAAGTAAGAAGGCTACACTACCAGTCATAAACGTAGAGTAGGAAAACCTTGCGGCGACAGGCTGGAGAATATATCACAATAAATTTGTACGGAGTCACGTCCGCCTTTCATCTTACATTTTACTCCATGCCAAAAAAGAAGATTTTTTTCCTTTGAAAAATTTTCACAATGATTAAGAGGTCAGGATCATATAATTCTAGGACGACAGTAACACTATTACACTTCGCACGAATCCAGGGCCGGTTTATGCGGTACCTAAGCAAAGGCCTCGTAGGGTGCCAAGCAAAAAGGGGCACCTAAGCGCTGATTATTAAGCCCTAAAAATATCACATTCAATACGCAAGAGCAAGCATGTTATAAGTTCACGCTGTTATATAAGTCTCTGCCCTTATTATTAAAGTATTTGAATTTAATTTAAAATGTATACCCAGAGGGAATCCCTAATGTCTCTGAGGTAATTTTTGAGCGGGGGGCGCAAAGTTGTGCGCTTACACTAGCAAAATGTCTGGAACTGGCCCTGCATGAATCATAAAAGACGAATATACATTTTAGGAAAAGGGGAAGTCGGTGAAATTAGGGGAAAAAACTGTCACATCCGTATTCCGTACATTTTGTGGCCGTCAAAAAAGGGCCAGAAAAAAATCCTCCTCTGATAATTCGTGCGGCTATATTCCGAAAAGGATCAGTAGTTGATGGTTCGTTTTGTGAAAATAATTTCAGCGCTGAGTACGAGAAACGGGGGCTGCCTTTCCCTCGTGAACCTATGGGTACGGTGCCAGAATATGGGATCCTCATTAGTTAAGCCATTAATGTAAACTCTATGAGTTAAGCTTAATCGACGAGCTGGAGTGCGAGCAGTTGGATGTTGGTTTGATCAGTCATGTCTAATGTATTTTTCGACCAGCAAACATACAATTTTTTCGCAAAAAATACGATGTTTTCCGCCTCCGATGTCTAATTTACACCTCGACCAGTAGCGGATGTATGCGCCCCCCGCCCCGCCCCCATTGGGCCAAAACACACACTAGGAAGAAATCGAAATATTTGGGGGTTGCCACTTTCTACTAAAGTGTTTAATTATATTTTCCTACGTATAATGAAATTTGTTTATATCAATTTAAGGATATAAAAAATATAATGATGTCATTTTTAGATAAAAAAATGATATAAGCACCATTTAGCAACCATGAAACGCTTAAAAAATTATTAAAACCCTACCTTAATAAATAAATAAATAAATAAATTACCTTCTTTAACGAATTGAAATACAATTTAGCTCTAAACGTAGGGCCTATTCTAAACGATTTTGGTATGTTACAATCCAGTGGTAGACCCAGAGAGGGGCTGTGGGGGCCATACCCCCCCTTCTGGGTATTAAATTTAAACGTGATAGATTCGTAATCTCCACCCCCCCCCCTTGACCCTATCCTGCATCCGCCGATGACCTCGACCAGCCAACAAAGTGATAGCTAAAGATGTCAACCTAAGAGTACCAGAAATATTTAATTATATACTTACTTTAGATCCTACAGCCGGTCTATTGCCGTTGGCATAGCAGCAATATTATGCGAAGTTTGGACGCTCGCGGGCAGGAAAGTTGGATGGGGGGTGATGTGCCCAATTCGGAATTTTGCGGTCAAATCAGCTTTAGGCACTTCGCGGAAAACAGACTTTATTATCTTCCGAGGCAGTTAATATGTGCGGAGTGCGGATGAGCCGAGAAAAACTAACCGTAATCTATAAAATCGTATCCGGCTCGATTTTGTGGAAGTTTTTTATATGCATGATAAAAAGAAGAACACAATGGTAATTTCCACACTTTTAATGTCACTTTGCTGAGTTGTGAAATTAAATGTATGGAAATTACCATTGTGTTCTTCTTTTTATCATGGATAACCGTAATCTGCTTTGATTAAGTAAATCATGCGCGAGGGTATAGCCGCTGCATGCCTCGATACTCCATCATAATAAGTATATTTTATTATTTGTATACATTTTTAAAAATATCATGGATAATGGAGCATAAAATTGATGCCCATATTCGAAATGAGTAAACCTAACCTTTGATATATTTCTTGCCACCGCTCCTCCCAATGCTGTTGAAATTCAAATTGATGCAGCAAAGTATATACTTGATGTGCGGTTTGGAGGTATTGAAGGAAATTTGGCTCAAGAGTTGGCACTGCTGTTACATGCAGAATAGAAATCTGGACGAGTATATTGATTGACAACCAATTCCGTAATTTCATTCAACGCCTGTAACGGACAAGAAAGCGTTGCAAGACAAAGCGCAACGCGCAGCTGCACCCGGAAGCCGTTAGCAACGATGCCCCTCGCTGCGAAAACCTACGTTCAAAGCTATGCAGAATAGAAGTTGGAAAGAGCGCAATAAGAAGGCTTCACGGGATTCCAGCCGGGTGACAGGCTCTTTGGTAACCGACGTTTCAGAGGGCTTATCACTCACCATCATCAGGGCATCAGCCAACCGTGATGATGGAGAAAGTGTAGACTCAAAAAAAGAACGTAGCCTGGAGCGATGTTTTCAAATATGGAGCCTGTCACCCGTCTGGAATCCCGTGACACTTATAAAAATATTCGTTCTGTCTACTTATTTTTATCACGAAATTTCATGACACGTTTCGACGTATATAGCGTTATTATCAGGTCGACTAAATACTCTAGAATATAATATCTAAGCGACCTGATGTTGAAGGTGTGCGGAGAAGAGCGTTCTGAATACTCGCGAAAAAGAAGAAGAGAACGAATAGTTTTACTTTATTAATAACTTAATCGTGTTGTTCCACCGCATCTTGCCTAACACAGTTGAACTTTCCGCGTATTATTCACCGGGGTAGCAACCGAACCTTCAAGAAGTGATTAGCTGGTGGAAGCCCTCCGCCTTTACTCTGTGGAACCACGGCATAGGGAAATAAAAATAACTTGCTATGTACCGCACACAATACTTATTAGCACCGACCATGGTATTGAAATGAAAGGTGGTTGCAATTTCCCACAATTATCCAATGCGTCGTACGCATTTAATATTTGTGGGAATGTGCAACTGCCTTTGACATTTCAACATGGCGAGCTTCCGCTATATCGCGCCTGAATCGGATGAACCTAACCGACTACGATGTCAATGAAATAATATCATTAACAACAAGGCCACCTAGAGAATGCAGTAAGTGATTTTTATTTACATTAGAGCTGGTGAAGTCAAACTAAATTTAAAAAAGCGAGTGCCAATTTACCTTTCGTCTTGGTTGTCCGGAAACCTCTTGTCCTTCCTGAATAATTCGCCAAAGTCTCCGCTCCAGGGCGGCTCTTACAAAGTGCTGGATGGGCGCAGCGGTCCGCCTTCAGTTCGGGATATCCGCGTGAGTGTCCCGCAGCCGCCGTTGGGGGTCACCAGCCAAGTGAATGCGGTCGACACGGGACATATTCCCTTCACCCATCACGCCCTGGGAGGAACCGATACTCACCCCCACTTCCCCTTCCACCAATTCCACCCCCACCCCCCAAATCACCCCCTCCTCCTCAACTGTCAAGCATCACCACGCAGTCTCGTCGCCTAGCAATGTCCCCCCTCCCACCCTGCCAATCACCACGCCCACTTCATACCCACCCCATGTGACAAATCCACCCAAACCATCTTCACCGCTCTGGCCACATCCCAATACTCTCTTAACCGTAAGAGGCCTAACTCTGTGAAAAGCGTTACAACTTAAAGTGACATCGGGTGTCCCACAAGGAAGCGTAATCGGCCCCCTTTTGATATTCATATGCATAAATAATATCTGCCGCCGAATTAGAAGTAAATACGTCATTTCTTGACGACGCTGTCATATTTCGCGAAATAAGTGATCACTCTGACGTTGAAATCCTTTTGCTGGATTCAAACAACGTACATGTGTGGAGGTAAAATAGGGTACACGAAATAAATCGGAGCAAATTTACGGCAATAAATTTCTTGCGACAGATAAAGTGAAGTATCTGGGAACTTCGAGCGTACCATGGGGAACAAAACTAAGAAATATTTTTGTCAGATCCCTGAAGAAGCTAGGATTCGTCAAGCGTGTTGTGAGAAGATTTTCGGATGGAAAAGTAAACGAGAGGTGCTAATTAGCACTCGTCCGACCACACCTTAAATATTCAGCGAGCAAATGGGATCCGGTGCAGAAAGATCCGTGAACTGAATGAAATAGAAGGGAAAGCTGCGCTAATCGTCAAAAACTGCTATGGGCGTAAAAACTGCGTTACACATTGTCAGATGTTATGCAAATTAGATTGAAAACCGCTATAGAGACTCGGAGGCTGCGCGCTAGTCTTAGGTTGCTCTAATTCTCTAACAATTGAGAATGGACATTGGAAATATTTCAGAGGGACACAGAGAACATCATATTAGAACACCATTATATTATATTTATAGGTCCGATTGAAATTATATTCTAAGACAGATATTTTGCCGATCGGATCGGTATGGAAATTCGTTTTTTCATTGAGCGTTGACACTATCCTCTTATCTTCTTCCCAAAGTCCACGTTTCGCATCCACTCCACACATAACATAGCACTGGTCTCTTCTGCGGCCTGTGTAATTGCCCAAAAATACCAAGATCCGTGGTTCGACCACCGGTTCAGGAGGTTTCCCGTTGCAGTTGACGTGGATTTCATCGCCGTTCTCGTGGGAGCCCTGAAATGTACCACAGTACTGCTATAACTTGCCAATGTTACCGTAGTGGTCACCGATTATGCAAAATTTGCGCTTATTTTTTTTTATGTTCGTACGCAGGTTTCCGCGGTGATTACTTGAGTTCAGCATTCTTTCGGGCTGCATCCGCGTCCGTTGTCGAATGTTTTTTTTTTACTTTGATTCGTGATCTATTCATTCTTATCAATGAGCGCGAAGATAGCAGACCATTTTCTGGCCCTCCATAGCGCATTCACCATTTATATTCTTAATACTGCAACAACATAAGATTGAATAATTGCTACTGCTGATCCTAAAACTAATAATGCGATTTGTGTAATTAAAAGGAGGGATAGAATTGAATATGAAATTGAAGGTCCTGTATTCCCTAGTAAGGTTATTCATAGATGTCGTGTTATCATATTGGCAGCTAATCGTACTGCTAATGTTCCTGGTCGAATCATATTTCTAATGGTCTCAATTAAGAACATTATACTCTAGAGAAGTAAATTAGTGTCAGCACACCAAAATCACCCTCATCATTTAGTAGATCAAATACCTTGAACTTTAACGGGAGCTATCGGAGCAATAGCAAAAGTAACAGGATTAGTTAAATGATTCCATATATATAGAGCCCAATTAATATTAGTTGGAACCACATTGGTAGTTTTAACTATATATCAATGATGACGTGATATTTCACGGGAAGGAACAATACAAGGATTACATACTCATCCAGTAGTGAATAATATTTAGAGGTTGGAGGCATGCATTGCCCTAACCTGGATCAGTTTGTACAGCGAGGAAATGAGTGCAATCCGTTGCACATTTCCGCCATGCACAGGTTTTCCGTAGGATTTACAGGAATAAATTTTGTAAATACCGGAAACGGGAAGGCTGCGCGTTATTTTTCTGAATGTTTTGAGCAACGAAGGATTTATTTCAGAGTAATAAAAAAGGAACATATCGGAATAGGGCTATGTTTCCAGGCTTGGCTGAAATTTAAACATTAGAGAGATATATTTTCGAGCAGATAGAATCGCTCTTTCAATAAAAACAAGAGGCTTAACATTAAAAGTTAGCATTTTTGCAAAGAAATGTAAATGACATTCGGAATCAATAGAATTGTTTTTGCTTTCATTAATCAGGATAAATTGATGAATTTTTAGAGATTTAATGCAGAGTGCTTTCCGGCACGGAAACTTGATGGTCTCTGGAAATAGAAGGCGAAAATATCGCAGGCGTTCGAGGAGAATTGAGAAGGTGAAATGGACGGAGAGGAGGAGGAATGACGAAGTGCTGGACATGGTGGGTGAGGAGAGACAGTTTCTAGATGAGATACAGAGGAGACAGAAGGTATGGATGGAGCGAGTACTTAGCAGGGAAGTGATGTATGAAAACAGTGCTAGCAGAATGTTGGGTAAATGAGGGAGAGGAAGGAAGAGAATAGGATTTTTATGACTGATTGGACAGCATGAAATGGAGTATTCCTTATTGTGAATAGGCCTCATAGCGTCTCAATGGAGCGTTTTATAAGGAATTTAGAGGTTGGAGGCATGGAAAATCCTAAAAGATACCTTCCATAGTAATATTGTTTTGGTAACTATTACTAACTGCATTATGTGATAAAATTTCACGCAAAAGATAGATAAGTACTGGATTATTGCAATACCTTAGTTTAATTACCCTTTTAAAGATCTCTTGTAACTATTTATTCTACTTTGAAATGTTTGTGAACAGGGCTACAGTACAGTATGAAGGAAATGGAGACGGGCAGAATACTTCATAGATACTCCGTGCAAATCTACCTCAATCTATAGTATTTATAAAAACAGCTGTAATACTTTCCCTATGCTTTTTAATTTGCTCAACTGGTTTCAATGTTTTCACATCATTATCTTGATAATGCAGAGAGATTAGTGCAGATATGCAGATAATGATCATAAGTATCTTGGAGTTTAGGTCAAAATGATGCAAAACTTATTAGCTTTAAACTTTTTTTTCATTAGCATAATCATTTTGACCTAAACTCCGAAATACCTATCAATTTTATGATCATCAAAAAATAGAGGTCAAGACAAGGAAAAAATGTAAATCTAAAATCTAAATCGAAAAATGAGAGACAGTTTTTGATAGTGATGTAAAAACATTGAATCCGCAAATTAAACTTGTGTAAAATTACTACAGCTGTTTGTCCGCTACCGCAATTGTATAATCACTCATTATATTATTACAGAACTGTCTTTTTCTGTCATTCCGTACATGATTTGTAAATACTGCACTTGCAGTGATAAATGAGGTAATATCTTCAACATTGAATCAACGGCTTCTGGGGAAAAATACAATCTTATTCTCAAATTTCACAATTTACCCGTTAATTTGACTAAAAAGTTTCAATTTTTCCACGTCGATTACTCGCTCGAGGTATATCCACTCCACACATTTTTTTATTCTAAACTCTAAAAAAAAAGGTTTAAAAACCCGTTAAATTCATGACTAAACCAAAGAAACGTAGGATAAGCAGTTTGCTTGCCAATATTCTGCTACAGGCGTCATGATTGTTACCACTGATAGCAAACTCTCTTGCCTGTATCGTATTCATATGTCTTGTTTATTTTGGAAAGAAAACAAGTATCAAGAAAGTACTTTACGATGCACCAAAGTGCAAAATTATCACGGAGTTTTCCTATTACTTTAATAATAATACTTGCGAGGTCCACACTTTGCTGACCCCTGATTTAGACGAAATAATTTAAATCCGAGATTCGTCGTGGAAATATCTTGTATCCGTCAGCTCGGGCCCTTATTCAATCTCCACCTGCTGTCTCCGAATCAGGGGTTGCCTAACAACCAACACATTGCGGGTTTTCCACACGAAAGGGGGCATTTCATTCGACCCTTTCATTACGCTCCGAAATCGCCACCCCTCTTCCCGAGCTGTGCACGATGTTTTTTTACTGAGGGGGGTGCGTTACCCCCGGTGCACTCCATTGTGCCCCCCACCCCCAACAATGCCTCGAGAGAAGTTTTTTTGCATCATTTATGAGGGAAAAGTTAGCAACTTGTGGTTGAACCACTTGTTAGCGTGTCATGGTCGTAAGCAGTGATTTCTCGGTCAGAATCTCTGATTGCGGTTGTCTTGCTTAGCCTTGAATTAATAATGTGGCACAGTCATTCTGATTTTAAAAAAAATACCGTCAGGTTACACGCCTGAAGTACATGTGTCTCCCCAATCCAACTACATGGCATAGGGATATGAACGATTAGGAATAATGTTTCTCATGCGTAAGTAATTATAGTCCCTTTATGTCCCTGTATTAAACGATGCATGCATGCAATGTCAATGGAATACAAGGAGCAATGTAAATGCAGTCCACCTATAATGCAGTCAACTCAGCGTGGAAATGTTGAAGGTACCATTCATAGCGACTAATGGTTAGAAAGCAGTAGTATAATGCAATATTCGTAAATGTACATTGCTCAGTAATTAACGATTTAATTTTAAATGACCAATTTCTGACTTGTGTGCGACTCTGTAGCGTGATCTTTGTTGAATTGTATCTACAGATCAATTATTTTATCATTAGGCGACTGAGTATAAGTAATGAAGTGGGCTACATGGCGTAGCGGATTTTTATGGGTTTGGGGCTCTGTCAACTATTTATATATATCATTTGTAATGGAAAGCATAGCATTTTTTAGGATTAAATCTAGTAGTTTCAGGTAAAATGTTGCGTAATGGATCCATCATAAATGAAAGGGATCTTGCAAGTTCCAAAAAATAATAATAATAGAATCAGGTTTTTTATTTCATTAATAATTTGCTGAGATAAATTTATTCCCCTTCCAACAAATCCACGGATACCACACAAATATTTGTCAATGGTCGAGGTTTTTATCTATGCAGCCTATTTTAACATTGTTCAAACTTCTCTCTTGAATGCATATGATGTATCGCTACAGTGAGGAGTCGGATAATTGCTCTACGCACCTTCTTCTTTTCCTGTGTATCTCCGCTCCTGGAATACTGCAGCCAAATCTGGTCTACGGCTCCGCTTTCTTCATTAAAGCTCCCGGAACGCCCGTTGATTTTTTTCCTTTCTGTTGTTCGCTACCGCCACTTGCCTTTTCGTAAATTCTCCCTCAATAAGATTAGATCCTCTCTTGGCATTGCAACTTTGGCTGATCGCCGTATCCTTAATCCTAAATTTCATTAATGGCAAATACAGATCATCTGACCTTCTTTCTTTTTTTCCGCTTCGTGTTCCTTCGCGCACGGCTAGGTCGAGTGACTTATTTCATTATTTCACCCCCCGCTTTCTGTCTCTAAACGCTCTTTTCTATTCAGACTTCCTTCTTCCATTAACTCCTATTCCAAATGTGTTCCAGATTTTGATCCTTTTTTTCATCCCTCATCCATTTTTCACCGTCTCTATCGTAATTCTCCACCTACTCCCCGTACCACACTATGAAGTCTACCATTCTTTGTTATTTATTTGTGAATAGATTTGAATATTATTTTGTTCGTTGTTGGTCACGTTTTGCTTAATATTAGTAATTTATTCTCTTGGTATTCCCTGTCCTCTGTCATTCTTTGACCTCGTGCTGTTTTTGGACTGCATTAAATAAATAAATAAATGACATATAATTTATTTTTCGGATGAATTCGGCGGTAAAATATTCTCCTGCTAAAGTTCACGGCTGAAAAATTAATCTCATAGTTTTTTTGCGAATGGTAGTGGTAGATATTTGCCGTTTTAGTGTTCAAATGTCAGAGCAACAACTTAACAGTTATTCACACTCGGGTAGAGAGGTCGTGATTAGACTATTTAAACATTTTCCATTCATTTTTGCACTATTACATTTAACAAGCGGGTCTATACTCTCATTTTTTTCTAAATAATGAGGTAGGCATTGGTTTTTGATAGAGTGGATGAGGCTTCGTGAATAATCACTTTATTCTAGTGTTGGCCGTTTGTAAACATTTTTAGTGGCATACCCATCCATAAGTAATGGAGGAAACATTTTTTCGGACGCACAATACGCTCAAATTTTTGGTCATGTCGGGCGACGTGTTCGGCGTGGTAATTTTGCTGCTGCTACAAATATTCTTGCGCGATTGTCGCAATGCAAAAAATATCCCAAAAACTCCGTTTAAGAAAGTTTAAATGTAATAGTGGCAGGCAGACGCTCAAATTCAGACCCAATATTGACTTCACGGAAAGAATTTGGAAAGGTAAAAGGGAAAGACCTACGTATTCGAATACGAAGTACCGTGTAAGCCAACACCAGGGTGTATGGCACGGGGTGATTTCACATCAGGCAAACAACACTTATCCAAGACTTCATCAGAAACGCGCTCGCTTGCTGGGCCAAGCACTCAGGACAGCTGGACAGTAACAAGCTACCAAAGATTAGATAAGTTGCGGCAAAAAACTTCTTCATTCAGTCTTTTTCTCGTCAGTTTAAATTTTAAAAACGCAACAATTTCCGTCCTCTATTCATGCATTGGTGACGTCATTATATGACCTTTCAATGAACTCATTCTGGGAGAATTGCTCGCGAAAGTTTAAACAACAAGGAGCCACGCGAGACCGAGAGGATTGGCTGAGAAGCGGTGACCCCATCGGCGCGAGTGGGTGACGCCATCAAATTATCTTCGTTGGAGAGATTTCGGTCGTCAATATTCTCTCCCCGATTATAACTCGAGAAGTAAGCGACGGATCGTAAAAAAAACGGGATAATGTGCGTCTCTTTTGTGCGTTTCCTGAAGAATTTGGCGATTGGAGTCATGGACAACCATAAAAGCTGCGAATTTACCATAGGGCTATCGCCATGGTAACCATTACTAACTGTATTATGCGATAAAATTTCGCTCAAACTGTAGATAATTACAGGATTCTTACTGTAGCTAAGTTTAATTACTTATTTAAAGAGCTCTTGTAACTATTTATTGCATTTTTCAAATGTTAGAGAAAGGGCCTAGGCTAGGTAACGAATTTTTACAACTGCCTACGCTCGGTTGGGTAGGATGAGTTTTCAAGGGAATTCTTCTGCATTTCGATAACTTTTACTGTGTCCAATTTATATTTAATATTAATGCTACGTCAAAGACTATCAGGGATGAAATTTCCTCTGAAATGTTGCTAAGGTAGCCACTGGGGCTGTCCACGTGTGGGAATAGGGTATTTTCTTAGTCTCTATAAGTGGCGTTGACGTAGGTGGCTTTCTATGCTCTTATGTAGGTTTTCGCAGTGTGGTGAAACCTCAACAGTTTCACCGGCATTGAAGGTGGCTTTCTTCAGGTCAATGAAGTGCTGGGAGATGATATCATTCGACTTTTTTCCATGAGGCCTGAGGGTGCCCGAGCTCCCTCAAAAATTCGTTATGTGTGTGAGGAAAAAATGTGTCAGGCTTGTCGATTTTCCCCGGATTGCCCAGATATCGAGATATTCGAGTTATCAGGGTTCTAATGTTGATCATATGACTCTTCTAAAATGCTTACAAAACTTAAAACTCACTACCTATAAAATTCCCTGGGGCAAGATCCCCGGTTTGGGCCCCCCCAATATTTTTTGTAAGTCGGCATCCCTGCCTACATTGTAGGAGCGACAAATGTTAGGAAAGCGATGAATGGGAAGGAAGAGAAAAGGAAATATTGATAGGAAGGAAATTGTAGGAGTAATTGTAAAGTTAAAAGTAAAAGAGTAGGAGAATTTAAAAAAATTAAGAAGTAGGATAATTCTAGTTGAAGGATAGGAAACACTGAGACATCTCTACGCAGCGGGTGATGGACAGCAAAACATTTATGCGTTATACCCACTTGTATTATTAACAATAATTGGAATATGCTCTACCTACAGTTCCTAATAAATTTGAATACTTATTTAGACATTGCTTAAAATAAATTTGGGTTCAACATCACAAATGTAGGTGTTTTTTTTCTGCAATTCTGGGGAATAGTTCTAATGATAATACGTTCATGAACATATTATACGGTTAAAATATTCTTCAGACTCGAGCGTCTATCTCAGTCACGAAAATTTCCCATGGGGAGCTGCGATAGCCCTCCCCGATCAATTCATCAGGTTCCCACTCCTCGTAACCGCAACTCAAGAGGAAGCCGCCCGACCAATGGCGGCGGAGATATGGAGGCTGAGCCGCGCCCCCATTGGCTGCGGGGGGACAGGCTCGCCGGCCGGTGGGCGCGGCCCATTGTCGCCAGCCGCTCCCCCATTGGTCTCCCGATCTGCCAACGGGGAATGGCGGGGAAACCAAATAAAAGCCGGCGAGTATGCGATTTGGATGGAGACGGGCTTCATTCGGACGACGCCTGTGCGTGATTGATTTTCGCTCATTTCGTCGCTCGATGCGATAAAGCGGAGGGTATGCTTTGCGGCCGAAGCAAGAGGTGCCTCTCACCCGTCGCCACTACCGCCGTGGCGGCGATAGAAAAGTCTGCGCGACCCCCTTATGGTGACCTGGTAAATATTCCGTCGACGATCGTCGTATTGGAGAAAAGGAATCGTTACCAATCACCGTCACCCGGGACGAATCTCGCTCTCTGCGAAGGAGACGGAGTTTTTTCGTCGAATCGATGACGGCTCTTTCGCCCGACTAGGATTGAATAACATTTCGACACGGTGGATGCGTAGAGTTCTGGCCGGTCATTCCGTGCCATTCGTCATATTTCCGAACGTGCGATTCCCATCCGGTGGTTCTAGATTGCCAAATTTTCACTCGCCGTTCGAGAAAAAGTCACGTGATTCGTACGAATCCACTACTCCGTATACGAGTGAAAACTTAGGTTTAAGGCCTGGTTACACGGTACATTAACATGTGCAAGTTAATGTACGTTTGCGTGAATGATTTTGGTGGACCGGAACGGAACGTGTACGAATGCATGAACCAAATTAGAACAGGTTCTATTTTCCGTTCTTGCATTCGCACAAGTTGGGTGGTTACGCGGTGCATTTTGGCGTTCAATCTCGCGTTCATACATTTAGACATTAACCCATACGTGTTAATATGTCGTGTAACCAGGCCTTTAGGTCCCCAGGTGTAGACTCGTATCGTAGCCACCGTCTTCTCTCCATCTTTATTTGTTAATAATTAACCAGTTTTTTAATATTGCTTTTTGTCTGATCAAATTATACCAGACTCACTCATTCAGTGTTTCAACCGGAAGGCGGTTTTGGATAGTGCACACCCCGATGCTTGGAATGCCTGCAAGTATACCTTTCGTGACCCTGTTTGCTGATTGGAATGTCAGCGAAACTGTCTACAATGAAAAAGATCCGAAACCGTTGAAAATTCGGTGAATATGGAAAGATCATATTTAGCCGGCTCGCATTTATGAGTGAAAAACCAGTGGACTAGTGGAAATGCAACCATCTAGGCATTCACCCACATTTCTGTTAATATGCCCGAGAACAATACGAAATGGAAAACTTAGATCAATGCTCCACTCATTCAGTAGTTCAAGTCGAAGGTTTGTTTGTAAAAGTGAGGTTAATGCTCATCCCGAACTAAGCCAGAGGCATGTGGAATTTCACGCATTTAAGGTGGGGAGGGGCAGTTTCCTGGCCCACCTCGTAATTCGAGGATTTTGTCGCTCCCCAAATTAACATTAGTATATGTATCAAAAAACAGTATTTTATAATTCCAATTCGTCCGATAGTGGAAAGGCAGTGTAGACAACCGTGGTAAACAACAGTGTTCAGTCTGCAATTAATTTTAAATACTGACCATAAATAGAAGGAAAATCCACGCTGGCATTTCTAAATAATTCCTTTCAGCAAAGCATGCTCACAATAATATGTATATTTAGCAAAGAAAAATTCAATTTTTATAGTACATCGAATGCGTTGACTAATAGCATTGATGATTTATACCATGATTAAGAAAAGTGACGGTGGATATACTGTGTGCTAAATAATGAATTTTGAATGCGACAGGCACTCCATACTTACAAGTAAACCTCTCCCTGCTACACTTTCCACTTCTTTTCTTCACTTTCGAGACTACGGTGGTCTGCATAGGCCGCGTAAATGGCGTCTCTCAGCGTTTACAGAAAGCGAGCTTGTCTTCTGCGCTACTTCTTCGGCCAATCCAGGGAACATAACACAATGCATTACTATATTAATTGAAATTATTAATTCTTCGTGTAATTTCACTTTCGAGGCATTCATGTATCGACTCTTCCTGCTGTTGGCTAGATGGCTATAAAATCCTGTTTTCAGTGGCGTAGCCAGGAATTTCGTTCGGGGCGGGGGGGTGGGATTTTTTAAAAACAGGGTACTTATGGTAATGGGTTTTAAACTAATCTTAACACTTTTCATAACGGAAAAAACTTCATTTGTTAGAGAAATATTTTTTTAATTCGTGATTTTTCAATTTTTTGTTTTCTTTTATGAAGGAAAATGATTGTGATTTTATATTTCGGGGGGGGGGGGGGGGATTCGGAACCCCCCTGGCTACGCCACTGCCCGTTTCCTACGTCTATTTCGCCATCTTTCTCCTCACTATCCATGAGAGACGATCCACCGCACTGAATGGGCTCGCTTGCCCATTTCCTTCGACTGTTGTTGTGATAGGGTTTGAACGATAAAGAGATACTTTTATCGTTTTTTTTTTTTTTTTAATCCGTCACCTATTTCTCGATCTGCGATGGGGACTAACTGATTATTATTCGAGTAAGCCAGTTACCGGCAGGGGCGGTCGGGGGTGAATGGGGGCCCTCGCATGGAGCTCATGACGGGGCCCATCCCCGGAAAATTTAAGGAAATTGCACGCCCAGGATTGGATTATATAAAAACTAGATATAAGTTAATAAAAGTAACAATTTTGTCAGAAAAAATACTGTAAAAGTGAGAATTCCACAGCTTATAAACTTTAATACGAGTAGTACAAATCTAAAAAAAAACACCTCTAAAATAAGCTTATCGAATAAGCCTTTCAAAAATGAATCGGATTCTCTTTTTTCTTCTGACTCCTTTATTTCAGTTATTTTCATATGATATTTTGACGCTGAATATGTTTCAAATAAATCAATTTAATTAAAAATTAATAATAGCAAAAATAACTTTGGTTCAATTAATCTGAGTCTTTTGTTATTGAGTATTTCATATACCTACGCTTCACAATAAACGCGAGCGTTGTGGGATCGCCTCAGCGATCGCCGACCAGCCGACCCGGCCAGACCGCCCCTGGTCACCGGTAAGGATTGAATTCGAAGGTACAAGTATTTTTTACGACTATAAGAAAGAATATCTGATTTGCAATCGTTACCAGTGAATGAGTTACTTTTATCTATTTATCTCTGAAGTGATAGATTTTCGTGTTTACAATATCCTTTGTGGAGAACATGAAAAATAAGGAAAACTTTGTAATTCCACGTAAAAATTTCTGGAGATTATGTCAAAATTTTAGGTCTACAGTTGACACTAGGCTCAGATTTAAAAATTTGGTAAGCTGTGGGCACTCATTAGCAACTTTTACAGATGGGTTAAAGGTACCTTAGAAATCAGACTGTTTAAAAAATTCCTCAAGACAGAAACTAATATGCTCAAAATATTGACTGTTGGAGGAAGATTTTTTTGTCGTGTGTTCTTTTTCTTTCCTTTTTCATTTTCGGAACTCTTTTAGTGAACGACAATTCCAGTTGAGAGTGAACCACACCATTTATTGAGACTGAAACTATTGGTAGCGTTTTCCTCACTTACCGGATAGAAGACTCTACTTACAGCGGGAAATTAAAACATAGATGTAAGGAAACAGTTTATCAGAACTTACTTTTGGAGTATGCTTCTCTACGGAAGAGAGGCATGGACAATGACAGCCGTGGAGAAATCAAGGGATGAGGCCTTCGAAATGTGGTGCTACAGAAGAATGCTGAGAATCAAATCTATCGACCGAGTTAGTTATGAGACGGAACAGCCTTGTCGGCTATATTTTGGGACATGATGGCCTGATGAAGACAATCGTTGAGTGACAAGTAGATGACAAGAACGGAAAAAGAAGACCTCGAACGAAATATATGGAACAGGTAAAGAAGGATGTGAAAGAGAATAAATACATACTTAGGTGTGAAAAGATTAGCTGATGGGAACATTGAGTGGAGAGCTACGTTAAACCAATCTTAGGATTTTTGACCAGTGATGATGATAAGGTAGAAGTTATTGCATCATGGAGCTCTGGTCACTGTATTATCACTATAACTGCTCACTACATTTAATTCAATCGAGACGGACGTCACGCGCAAGACAGATACGTAGCAAGGACTATTAGGGCTTCATGTATTCCTCCTAACACTGCCCCCGAAATTTACTTTCCCAATAGTGACTACACGTCATTCATCTGCTGAGGAGACCACTAGCCCAGGGATATCATTCGTCTCAAGGGAGTACCCAGGATCATAAATAGGGGGGCAAGCCATGGCCTAGGGGTGGGGGGGGGGGGGGGTGGGAAGCCAAGTTGTGACATTAGTTAATGAAATTTTTTCCTTGAAAAATAGTTTTATTTTAGTTACATATCTTACACTTTTACATATCATTTTTCGTGGGTTTAAAGAAAATTTGTTGAATACTTTCGTTTCAATTCAGTACTGATTTTTCTTAAAGACGTTTGCAATTTTTCTTCTAGGGAGGGGGGCAGCTGCCCCCCCGTGCCCCTCGCTTGGTACGCCCATGAATCCTCTAACACTCCCTTTTTCGTCAGAGTCACGTTCCATAATGCCTGACATTGAGCAGCGATGAATTCAACAGTTGAATCAACACCCAGCATTATACAAACGAAATATATCTGGTAATATTATGGTTTTCTGTCATCATCATCTCTGGTCAACAATCCTTAGATTGCTTTTACGCAGCCCTCCATTAAATTGATCTATTAGCTTATCTTTATACTCCTACGTATTTCTTCTCTTTCACATTCTTCATTACCTGTTCCCTATAATTCATTCGATGTCTTCCTTTTTCGTTCCTGCCAACTACTTGTCCCCCGGCGATTGTCTTCATCAGGCCATCATGTCTCAAGATTTTCCCTATAAGGTTGTTTCGTCTTGTTTTCAAGTTTTTCATGAGGATTCTCTTCTCTCTTACTCATCTCAAGACTTCATCATTACGTGGTTTTCCGATGCGTGAGAATTGACGGCAAAAATGTCAGTATCTGGGGAACCTGCAAGCCAACTGAGCTCCCCTGACGCAAATTTCTGCCTAGTGCGTGCCTGGCGAAATGATCCTGTGGGTACAGGGACGGATTAGGGCGAAACTCGAGCTGCGTCGTCGGATCCCCTTCAAAATCCACAACGAACCCTATTCGGTCCTCGTAAATGGACGATCACACTTAGCCTCTTCCCTCCTCGTCAGAATCCATTCCAGAACTTGGTCCAGCTCTTTCGCCTACCCATTCCACTTAAATGATCCTCATCCCAAAACTTGCTGTTGCGGCTGACCCCTTATGAGTTAGCCGCTGCCCATACTTTAGTTGTTTCCTAGAATTTATCATTAGCAAATGATTTAACGGTAATGGTAGCCTCTTCCATCGGGGTATAACGCTTGGAGTTCAATAAAATGGATACATTGAGGCGTGGCATCGTGAAATTGCTTAATATTGAGTGAAAAAAATTGAATATGTTTAGAGCATATATGTGAAACCTATAAGGTTTTTTATTCAATTTGGAACTAAAATTTTTATCTCCGCGAAAAAAATATATTTTTGGGCATAATGAAATAAATGCTTGCGAATTTCCGCGATAATTAAATTGATTACGACCTAGGTTTGAATGTTACAACGTAATATCAGAGAGGAGAATAATATTCAAGGTTCAAATGATGCTTAATGCATTCGATTTATACAATTTTTAACTGGAGTGGGGGAAGCAAGGGCAGTAAGGAGGGAAAGGAGGATCTGAAGAAGAAAGTAGACGAAATTGAGAGGTGAGGGGTAGATGACGACGGCTGGAAAAACCGGAGAAATAGAAGGCGGGAAGGTTAGTAAACACTGGAAATGCAGGGTTATTTGGGGTGAACAAAGTTTTCCACAGAAACTGTCAAACATTCACGTGAGGGTCTTCCTATATAATTCGGGAGTTCGGGAATTCGGGAGTTACGATTGAATCTTCTCGGGTTTCCCACCGGGTGATTTGATTGTGGGCCGACGTTTCCATAGCTACCTCTACCGCCTTAGACGCGTCGTCCTCATCTGCTATCTAAACGTCGGCCTACAAGAAACTCATCAGATGGAAAACCCGAGAAGATTTTACCAGTATTATACGCCGGAAAAGAACAAGATTACGTTTTGAGTGTGTTTTTTGGGAGGCAGTTAATCGTGAAAAATTGCAAGTATCAATGTCAATATGGAATAACTGCACCCCGTCACGCCTGAAACATCGAATTTTATACTTTTTGGACATAAAGGGCGCACGAACAATTCAATAAAGAATTAAATGAAACAAAAAGGAATTGATATGATACCAATGTCGCATGCAGTATATTTCACAAATGAAAAAACGACTTCGTTTTCTTCCACTAATTTATTTTCACGGTACGACATGTTTCGACCTTGAGCGGTCATTTACGAGTACAAAACGAGTTTAAAAAACATTTACGAGTACATTTACGAGGACCGCTCAAGGTCGAAACATGTCGTACCGTGAAAATAAATTAGTGGAAGAAAACGAAGTCGTTTTTTCATTTGTGAACTTTAACTTCCACAAAGTTGAGCCTGACACCATTGAACGTATGCAGTATATTTATTTCAATCATGATTCTCTGGAATCTCTTCTCTAAGGTGTCTCAGGAGATAATGACACGGACCACTAAAGATGTCATCAACTCATGAAAAGTGGGCGGAAACTTACTATGTTTTTAAAATTAAAACTCATTAGAGAATGGCCGAATAAAAAATATTTTCTTCGCGACTTAATGCTTTCATTTAATTACAATTAAGCGTCTGAGTTAACGACGAATCCTCCAATAATGACTCTGTCTGGTTATGATCTGGTGACGACAAGATTTTATTATTCTAATTGAAATGAATAATTGAAAATTACGTTATCAGTCAAATTTATATTGGTTTTTAAATGATATTTTGTAATCGTTTTTTAATTTATTGGTAGAAATTGATGCAATATAAGGATACTAATATATTTGATCATAGCAGTCTAATGCTTTTTTAATTTATAAAAAATAATAAAAAATGCAGCATTAATCAAATAATTGTGTGTAGGAAATTTACCTGAAATTTGAGCTTGAATTGGATGTAATGCAAGGCTTTAATACTTATTTTTACCACATATACTATTAGCGTTTCATGTTTATTAAAAAGTAGGGCATTTATAAAATAATTGAAAAACATTTCATGACAGACGCCGGTTAAACATTTCAGTTGTAATATGCCATCTCCGGGATATTCCTGTAGGATTTCTGCATCCATGACTCAGGTTATTGGACATCAATACCATGGTTAAATCGTCATAGGACGATCTTTTGCTGGGTGAAGTCATGTCTGCGGAGAAAGAAATGCAAGTGATGGAGGATGGAGTTTTTCCACTCACCTCGATAAAATGGTTTGACGATCTCTATACGGCGAGTGTGGGATCATCTGAAGTCAAACCGCCATATTCAAACATGGCCGAAGCGACTGCAGTGAATGGACTGGTGAAGCAAGGGGACTCCATTACTCCATTGAAGTCTGAGGTCACCACTGCCAGTTGCCTTGGAGATCGCCATTTTCTTCCAAACAAATTTGAGCATATCAGTTTCTGCCTTGAGGAATTTTTTAAACAGTCTGATTTCTAAGGTACCTTTAACCCATCTTATATCTCTGAAAGTTCCCAAAGAGAGCCCGCAGCTTACCAAATATTCTATTCTGAGCCTGGTGTCAAGCGTCGACCTAAAATATGTATTTTTACGACTGCAGCAGACGACACTAGCATTCGTGAAGTACTGCCCCGGAGTCATGATTACCCATATTGGTCCAAGATGACATGGTAAATGAAAATAGGTGCTGCATGTATAGTGCCCATTAACACATTATAACCCAATGTTGCTTCTGAGTAACATCACGATTATATAAATTTTCAGCTCTATTAAGGAAATATTTAAACTACGTGTTCTTTTGTCATGTAAAATTTAATGGCGAAATACGTAGCTGCCACAATTATTATGATTGAGTAGAAAATTTTCAAATTTTTATAATGAGATGTCTTGAAATTTTATTTTCTCCCAGAAGCAGCTCTGAGTTAGGGTTAAACAACATATGAAACACTTTGCACATTAATACTTATTTACGTGAGACGACGTGAACTCGATATTGTTCGGAATTTGTAATATTTTGTACCAACGATTGAGTGTGTCGGGCCACCGTAATCTTTCCAAATACGAGAGTTAAGTTCTTAATAGTAAATTGTGAGTAACTATACGGAATAAGTTCACTTTCATACAATTTTTTGTCTAAAAACTGGACGCGGTATAGGCAAGGTGTTTCGCCTTGTAGTAGTATGCCCTTTTCTCGTAGGAGGTGCGTCAAGCGCTAAATTTATCTTCCATTGTAAATTAAAGTAAAAAATCTCTAGAATGGATATTTTAAACACGAAAATCTACTATTACATTTATGGATTGATCATAGAATTTTTAGTGTAGCTTCAATTTTGTAGTAAATGCAGCTGCAAGCTAATCATCTATAGGAAAAATGGTTGCCCTTGCGGAAGTACCATAATTTGAAAGCTAAGTTCCGAGGTTCAATATTACCTGAAAGTGTCATTATCCTTCCGCACACCACATGCAACTTTGGAAGTTATCTCAGGTCAATGATTCAGCAAGAATATTGCAACACCGAAGGAGGCGTAAATGAATAGGAGTTAATGTACCCCGTGGACCCGGGTTCAATACCGGCGGTGGCAGAGATTTGATCAGAGGTTGTCCGATCCCTGCGTGGCTGCTTTGTGGAAGTAGCGGATACAGAAAAAACTCTATAACGAGGAGCGCAAAAGATATTTTGAGCTACCTATACTTCTATCGTAATGAAAAATAATCAAGTTACGTGCAAAGTTTAAGAAAGTTTTAATTAAACTGATTATACGATACACATATACAAGACAATGCCATCTTATGACCAGGGATGCCGACTTAGAAAAAATATTGGGGGGCCCATACCAGGAATCTTGCCCTGGGAAATTTTATAAGTATTGAGTTTTAAGTTTTTTAAGCATTTTAGAAGAGTAATATGATCACCATTAGAACCCTGATAACTTTAATCTCGATATCTGGACACTCAGGGGAAAATTGACAAGCCTGACACATTTTTTTTTCACACCCATAACGAATTTTTGAGGGGGCTCGGGCCCCCTCAGGCCCAATGGAGTCGGCGCCTTTGCTTATGATATAAAAAAGTTACAATTGTGGTTCTGCAATGGTTGGCAATACGGGTGGCTCCGCAAGGTGGGGAGGGGGCGCCCGCTGCACCCCCCCCCATCTTTATCCGCCACTGCTTTGTGGAGGGCACTTCAAGTGCAACACTCCGTCCGTCGGATGGTACGCTAAGCCGTCGTTCCCTTGGCGCCTTTCGATTAGAGCAGGCTAATGCCGACGCCGGGTTTCTCTCCACCCTTACCCTTCTCCTCCCTTCCTTCATCGTCCAAATTCATTCATTCACTCATTCTATGGTACTCAATCTGGTTGTCGAAGCTATCAACGGTCGTCTCCCCCAAATATCACACAATACTGATAGCTGATGTTTTGCAAGATAGTAAAGGGTGGTGAAAATCGCAGCGATCAATTTGCAGTATGCAATTTCTTGCCTTAGCTAGGACCTTTTAGTATCGTCATTCCATTGTAAGAATTATGGTGGCGTTTTCTCACTGGGGTGCGGGGTGATAGCGGCGGGAAGGGGAGGAAGTAGGTGGTAGGAGTGATGTGGGGTGTCACGTGATGTAGCGGTGGAAGGGGCAGCTTCCGTCCCCTCCCTCCCCTCCCATTGAAGGGGGAGGCGTTTTATCGCCTCGTGGCGTGGGAAGTAGCAGGTGTCTCCACAGAGCTCTTCGCGACGTGTCCTGGATAATGGCCCGAGATGGGGACTTCGTGTACTGACCCGAAAATTTGTTTATTCAGGGGTCGGTGGCGGCAGCGGTGGTGTTGGATGTGAAGTCGCTCACATGTAGGGGGTGCGCAATTCGGTGGGCAGGCTTTTCATATGGACTCCGCGATATTCCGGCAACGCCGCCAGTGCCGTAAGTCACGTACTTGAGGGAGACGGTGCTATCCGCTATGATGTGTGTACCCCCGTCAAACAGCATCCGCTGTCGATTCACGAGAAGTCACGGGAGGTGTCTAAAGCCAGAAAAAAAACTAAATATCATGCGTTTATTGTCGACCCAGGGACGGCTGTTGCTCCCTCCTTCAAATAACCCTCCCACCATTGCACTGGGGCGTATTTTGAAGGAGTGGGGGTATCGCAACCCCCCCTGAAATGAAGGAAAATAAGATTACATATCATTGCGTTAATTATTTTGAAATGAAAAGGGAGAATGGCCATTATTTGCCAAGATACTCCGTCATATCGGTAATTATTCGTACAATTATTATTATTAAAGTAATCTACCGATTAAGGTAGGTTTCCATGGAGTATTTAAGAAGCATTCTGGGAACCTCTACTACCTTCCATGGGCGTACCCAGCGAGGGACAGCTGTCCCCCCCCCCCCCCCCCTAGTTGTGATCCTGGGTACGCCCTTGCTAGTTCAAGCACTTCCCCCTTTGATTCAAAATAAGGTCCACTCTCTTTATTTCAATCTAAAAATCATATTCTCTTCCTTTTTCTCCCTCGTTTACCCAACATTCCACCCTCTAACACTGTTTCCAACATCCCCACCCCGCTGGATACTCGCTCCAACCGTACCTCATCTACAAGCTGAATCTCTTCCCCCACCATGTCCAGCACTTCGTTGTTCCTCCTTCTCTCCGTCCACTTCACCTTCTCCATTCTTCACCACACACACATCTCGAATGCCTCGATTCTTCTCTCGTCCTGCTTTCTAAGTGTCCACGTTTCTGCACCGTAAAGCGCTACACTCCATATCACACTCCTCACTAGCCTTCCCTTTTAATGCTCTTATATTGGATGCCATAACAAGAATGAATATGTTTAGATTCCGCAGTAGTGAAAATTTCTTTTCTATTGATAGTTTCTATTATTTTTTATGAAACGATTAAAATGTTTTATTTTTCGCGTCTTGATAACATGGTTAGAGAAAAACTTCATGTTTTTTCACATTGATACGCATAAGATTTTACACCGCATAACAAAAAAATTATCAACTTTGATTCTCAAAAGAGAAATCTTGCACCAACCTGCCACCCCACCTCTCCTATCAAGTTATGTGTCCGAGTGTCCAACAGCCCGACGCGGTGATTAAATGCGGAAATTTATTCAGCATTAGTTATAGTTGAGGATATTTCGCTAAATATGAGACGGCATTACAGTTTTCTACACTTGCATACATTATAAATTCCATATAAGTGTTATTTTTTGATTTTTTTAATATGCAAATTACGATTTTATTCATGAGATATATGTTACGGACTCAACGATTGCGCTGGCAAATCAAAAGCTTGTCTCGGAAAGCGCGCGGCTGCAAGGAAATAGTTTCTTATTCTTGGAGAACCCATATCTTACTGCAGTGTACCCGCATTTTGCTAACCACATTCTCCTAGGTCTTTCATAGCTCCCATCAGCTCAAACATTGGAAAAGGCTCAAGAGTGGCGGCGAGCACTATCCTGCCTACCGCGGTAACCCCTATTGTGACCGTAAACCCTACCTCAGTCTTACGATTTTTATCTAGCGTTTAAAAAGTTTTCTACTAAAAACATAGCTGTCCGTTTGTAGAAATGCCGCTAACTGCTTTATTTCCTCGTTATATGAAGGGTTTTTGCCATTTAAGGATCGCTAATCTTCGATACAGGCGATTTCTACGCGGTGTCTCGCACGGGGTTTTCCACAAATGCTTCTTCCCAATTGGTTGAAAAACATTCCTTTCACGATTTTACCGAGCAAATTAGTCAACTTTTACTAGTTAGTGTCAAAGGATCTCAGTCAGTGCTTGTGCTACGGAAGCGAGGAACCAAGGTCTATTTTCCCTAGAAGTTGAGATTTCAGCATTGAGGACGAACTACCACTACTGGAGGATATCTCGCAACGATAAAAAGGTTCCTATGTTTTCCAAGATAAATATTTCACTGATTTCGTGTGTTGTATTATGCAGGGTATTATATTCTAATTTCGATTTTCATCTTTGATGATTCAGATTGGTGATATTTCGGATAAGAAAAATTGAGCGAATGAAAGTAACACGAAAAGAAATACATGAAGTTATTGTTAATGGAAGTGGAAATTCGTTGTCCTCAAAACGTAAATTTGGCGTTCAATATCTTCTCAATAAGTTTAACTGGGAGCAGGAAGTGAAGACAAAGGAAGTCATGCAGAATGTCATGATCAAATACTTTTTCAATACGTATTTCCAGAAATGGGACGAATGCAAGAGAACCAGCGACAGGTTTGAAAAAAAATGTCGATGTTAGTTAGAGAAGGATATACCCACCTGACATGCATAATAATCCACCTTAGACTCCTTGCACAGTTTGTAATCTATTATTGTTTAACGCAGCGGTTCCCAAACTTTTTCTTTCTGCGACCCATTTTAGCCCATACGTTTTAGCCGCGACCCCCTAAAAATGGTTGTCTAAGTTTAAGTACATAGTTCACTTTATTATTCGCACATCTCGCGACCCCTTTCCGAACGGCCCGCGACCCCCCTGGGGGTCGCGACCCCCAGTTTGGGAACCGCTGGTTTAACGTATTCGTATTGGCTTTAATTTCCTCCGAGGCGATTTTATATCACTATAGCTATCTAATTCCTGTTTTTTTTCTGGGCAAAGCAGCAAAGAAAGGTCTAAGAAAGACTTTAAGAGGTCTAGTGATAGGTCTAACAGTAAGAGCAGAAAAGTGACTGGTTTGAGAAAGCAACAGCAGCTGAGCTATCGCTAGCCACATCTGTGACACTGCGCTCGCAAGGGAATGATGCGGCAGCGAAGATAATCACGGAAATGACCACGACCACCCCCACCCGAGGGAAACGGATATTACAGAAATGGGTGAAATTACCTACAACTCAAAATGAACTGACGCCAGAAGAAGCTATATCGCTGATTGTTGATGGCAATTTAACAAACTTTCTATCCAAAATTATTCGTAAGACTGCCAATATCTGTGGCTATCAGCTTTATCCTAGTTATGAAAGGGCTAGACGAAAAAAAATCTTCATACCCAGAGGGGACACCAGTGGGAGAAAAAAATTTAAAGTGGACCTTCAAGGGCTTCTGAACCACACATCCACGCGCATCATAGCATCAATGCCAAGATTCAGTGATGATCACGGGGTCAACTTTTCCCTTGAATGCAAATGAAAACTAGTTGTGGAGCTGGTGAACTTATTCTTGATGTTTTCTTATGATCTAAATACTTTTGTTAATTTATAATGGTTCATATATAATTTCATGTTTTCCATTGCATTTTCAAAATATAAAATGCTTGCGAGGTGATTTCTGATGAGTGTTATATCAGAAAAAATGATGACACAAAGTTCAACTATTAATTAAGTACTACTTTTGTCTTTAAATGCAGGTTTCGGCTCTCCCACAGAATTTTTTTCATCACGTTCTGTTTTATTGCTTCTTTTCATCGGTGTTAATAAAAAAATATTTCTAAATGTAACTTAAGCAACCATTGCTTTTCGCATCCAAGTGTGATCTTCATGCAAGCTAGCTGACATATATTGTTACATTTTATTGATAATTAGTTATGTTAGTTGGATATATTTCAGGTAATAAGTAAGTATATATCAAATGAGAAACCTCTCCATTTTTCGTTTGCCACCCGTTTTTCCCTTCCGTTTCGAAAACTGCGAGCGATGCTATCTTCATTACGTAAAAATACTCTACATTCCGATAAAATAACATCATAAACCAAAATTCAATGCTGAAATTTTATTTTTTCAATTTTGTTTTATTCCCTAACCACCGAATACAGCTCAAATTGAGCCATTTTATATTGAGTATTCAAAAAGTTTAACAATTATTTACACGAACAACCAAGCCCTGGAAAGGGGAAATCTACCCAGGCGGGACTCGAACCCGCGATTTCTTGTATGGCAGGCGAGGATATTACCCAGCCGCCACCGAGGTTCGGCGGCGTGATGTTGACGAAATGCCTGTTTACATAATGAAGATATCATCGCCAACAATTTCGGAAAACGTGTAAACTCAAAAGGACCTTCGCATTCACAGGCCAATTTTTTCAGCGCATGAGAGAGGAACCAGAAGTTGGCTTCTACTATTTTTAATTGGCTCGCCGCCACTTAGGTGTCACATATCAACTCCGACTGCGACCCTTGTTCCAACGACCCGTATCAAATTTATCCTGAGTATCAAATTTCTCCTCGGAGCCTTCGCGGGTGAAGTTGGGAGGGGAGTTGCTTTCCCCCCCCCCCCCCCCCCCCCCCGACTTCTCTCCCTCGCGGAGCGCTCCGCGAGCCACGCTCTTCAGGCCTTTTGCCACCGATGCCCTCTCCTTGGGATAAAGGTTGTCCATCCGAAGACAGAGCCGAAGTAGGTCCTCCTTGGTGATCAATGGCTTGGATACTGGGCCTGAGAAAGGGAGGAATAATGAAGTGTGAGCTAATAATTGGCTTAAGTGAATCATTCCGATCATGGGAAATTCAAAAGTCACAAGTATTCATCGTGCATGTAGCCTACAATAGGGTAGTTTCCTTCATCAAAGAAAACGAAAGGCATTGATAGCGATTTGTTACCCACCATTAGTATATTCATACTATACAAATTATTTGGTTTTAGAAATCCCAGTTTAGACGAATGGCAATGGTCAATTTTAACCGCATTTGAAAAAGGCCAGATTGGCGCCCATACGATGCCATTCCATGTGACGTCACAGGGACCTAGTTTCTATACGAGTAGATAGGAGTTTTACATCGTCTGAAATTACCAATGCATGCATGAGGCACAGAGCTCAGGGAAACATGTCTTAATAATAACCTATTAAAACAGCCTAAGGTCGGAAAGTTTCCTTTATTTGATAAGGTATTAATAATTCTTATTTAAGCCAAGCGCTAACTGCTAGCAGAGTAATCTGCTACCTGCTATCAGCCTGCATTGCAGCGGCTCACATATCCTCGCCCCAAGGTCACCTCACACGCAGCAGCGGGAACCAGAATGACGTCACACGGACTTTTACCAGCATTCCTACTTAGCGTTCGCGTTTTCGCGCGCTTGAAAATTTTCACTTTTTATTTAATCGCGAAAAATCGATATCGTCATTTAAAAATATAAAAGCATGAAATGCGTACTCTTGGAGTAACAATCTTTCGATTTAGGCAATAAGAAAATAACAGGAGACCACCCTATTGGCTTAAATTTATCCTTATTCCTAGATATTTGACTTCGTCTGACGTCATAATGCAAGTCACTAACAAATAATGGCGACGTTTGTAAACCCATTTAAATGCGAAGTCGGCGACAACAGATTTAGATGCCGACTTGAGGATTCTATTTTTCAATATTCGTAGGTTCAATAACGACCACCTCGGGACTACCATGCATCCGGATAACGCTTCTTTACCAAAGACTTTTTCCTGCCTTATTCATTTTTCGGCCATTTTTTCTTAAGGTTGACTGAATTTATAGCACCGCGGAGTCCACGAGAATAATCGTAATCCTTTCGCAAAGGCAAAAAGCGATCTTTCGTGCGTGGCTTGGAATAATTTAACTGCTAGCATTATCAACAGAGAACTCTGAGTTACAATAAAATCCAGGTTTCATTGGCTGCCATGGGAATCAAAGATTGCCTGGATTGGTCTCGCAGTCGTCTGAAAATCCAAGGTCCGTGGTCCGATACCCGGTGCAGGGGAATATTGTTTGCTTCTACCCTTTTTAAAGGCCTGGTTACATGATACATTAACACGTACAGGTTAATGTCTAAATGTATGAACGCAATACGTACCGTATTACAACTCAACTTGTGCGAATGCACGAACAGAAAATAGAACCTGTTCTGATTTGGTTCATGCATTCGTACATGTTCCGTTCCGGTTCACAAAATCATTCGAGCAAACGTACATTAACTTGTGCGTGTTAATGTACCGTGTAACCAGACCTTAACACGGATGACTGCAGCATTTTTAAGTAAATCAACAGTGGCATAGATTATTGTGACCTTCATGATGAATTAAACAAGGGTTTAGAGTGGTGTAACACCTGGAAACTCAAATTAAACACTGGAAAATGCAATATTGTTTCTATTTCTCTATTATTTCTGCGACAGCATTAACTCCCTTTCTCTCACTCGAGTCAACATCATCAAATATCTAGGCGTTTTGATGGATAGCAAAGTAAATTACTGTGAAAACATCCGAAAAGTTAAAAATTCATCTACGTCTCTTCTTGGCCCCATCTATCGCTTTTCGGAAATTGCACACCCGATGCATTCCTATTGTTCTACTATTGTCGTTTCAATTATCATGTATCTGTTTTGCGCCGCCATTTGGACCATCTTAGCTTCATCTAATATTTTGGCTCTAAAAAAGTGTCACAATTTTTTTCAGCCAAAATTGATAATTAGAATCTCCCATTTTTGCAATATGCCAGCTGATACTGTTTTACCCACACTTTTCCCGCCTAATATCACTAATCTCATTCTCAAATCTATTTAAAACTATCAATCACATAAAGCTATCAATTTATCATCAATCTCAACTCTGCCATTGAATGTGCTGAACTAATATCCAATTTAAACTTTTAAGTTCCATGCAGACCCCCTCGAACGCATTCGCTTCTCCATATGCCTATTCCCAGATTGTCACCCACCAAACGTCCCCTTCACTTCCGATACTATTCTCTTGTAAATTCTCTTCCAGACCACATTGACCCGTTATCATTTCACAGCCTCACAATTACCAACCTAGCTCTTTCCTGCCTGAATAGAAATTTTAACATTTAATGCATTGTTATTTATTCAAATTTGTTATCTTTAATTGTGTTTTTATTTTTTATGTTTGTTATATTGTACTGGCATATTGCATGTGGACAATTTAGTTGCTAAATAAATACATATTTATCTTATGGCAGTCAATGTGAAATTTTCGTAGACGTTGGGGTGCAGAGGTCGCAACTACAACATATGCGTGCGATTACGAACCACCGAATACAGCTCAAATTGAGCCATTTTATATTGAGTAGGTATTCAAAAAGTTTAACAATTATTTACACGAACAACCAAGCCCTGGAAAGGGGAAACCTATCCAGGCGGGACTCGAACCCGCGATTTCTTGTATGGCAGGCGAGGTCATTACCCAGCCGCCACCGAGGTCGGCGGCGTGATGTTGACGAAATGCCTGTTTACATAATGAAGATATCATCGCCAACAATTTCGGAAAAGGTGTAAACTCAAAAGGACTTCCGCATTCACAGGCCTATTTTTTCAGCGCATGAGAGAGGAACCAGAAGTTGGTTTCTACTATTTTTAATTGGCTCGCCGCCACTTAGGTGTCATATATCAACTCCGAGTGCGACCCCTGTTCCAACGACCCGTATCAAATTTATCCTGAGTATCAAATTTCTCCACGGAGTCTTCGCGGGTGAAGTTGGGAGGGGAGTTGGGACAAAAGCATTTTTCCAAGCAAATATTCAAAATCCTGGATGACAAAAAGGGTCACTGTACCCTCAACGAATGGTTCTTTCCTCCAAAGAATTTTCACACAAAGTAGGCTGAGATAAGGGTGCCGGTAGCTGCAGAGGACTTTTCGCCCTCAAGACATTAAAAAAACTTTTTTCCATAGATCAATTGATTTTTGAAATAACAGAACCACTAAGCAGTAAACTGGAAAAGTACCATGGGCGAAATATTGCAGCTTCACGCAAACAAAGTCAATAAAATAGACAGATGTAATATCACGCCCATGGCAATCCTCAGAAGGATTCGCAGGACGTAATATTACGCCCATGGCACGCAAAATTTCAAAAGAAGTTCTCTCAGACAGAATATCATGTTGGAACCGTTATCTAATCCAAAGTGCTATAGTTGCAATAAAGTAAGAGAGATAAATTGCATTTTGCATAGATGTAGAGATACTTTTTTCACAGGCGATAATGGAACGTGATTGAAATTCAGCTACGCTACAAAGAATTCCATAAATACAACTAAGGTATAAGAGTAAGTTATCATTTTCAATGTGATGGACTAACTTTCGTATTATGTAACGTGGCCCAGGTGAGAAATCCTTTGGGCGTTTTTACATGGTTAAGTAAATTTCATTCATTCAGCTCAATAAAAATCAGATACTGGTACACCGGTGAATATTTCAATTTTCCCTGTAGAGATAAGTTCAACTGCATTTTGGGAAGATATCGTTGAATCATATGATGAATCCTTCTTAATTTGCTATTTACAACGCGGTTCGCACAGTACTATAGTAACGAATGGCGTAGTCATAATAATCAGCAGCGTAGCCAGGAATTTCGTTCGGGGGGAGGATTCAAAACAAGGGGAGGAAATGGGAAATTTTTGTAAAACAGCGTACTAATTAATGCTTTATAAACTAATTTTAACACTTTTCATAATCGAAAAAATTTCATTTGCTAAAGAAATATTTTGTCAATTCATGATGTCTCAATATTTTTATGAAGAAAAATGATTGTGTTTCTATATTTCGGTGGGGATCCGGAACCCCCGGACCTCCCCCCTGGCTGCGCCACTGGTCATAATGTAGATTTGATTCATTATTAAATCGATGCAAAGTTGACGCTGCGGGTCAAAACGCGTTGTGAATGAATCATTTTCGCAAATTGGCAATTTCGCAATCTAGGGACGGTAACGCTCGTTTTTCTTAAAAAAATATCTTCATGGTGTAGAACCTAACGTTCTATGCCATGTCATATTTAATAATGTAGTATTAATAGTATATAATGTAGTGTGTGATGTATTTATTCCATATAAATGCTTGATAGAATAAGTAATGACCCGTCATTGAAATACGATTCGTTGATTGGTTGAAATCGACGATGAAATGTTTGTACCAAAACTACATCCACTAAGGTGTTATGTGTGAAATTTCTGACACGAATTTGGCATGGGATCTAGGAAAACTTGGGCAATGAGTAGTGCGAGACCTATCAGTTGACTAATAATGCTGCTTAGCGCGGTGTTAACCGTGGGATGACATGGTGTATTCCGAGGAAAAATATTTATCCATAAATTCGTGGATAAAGGCTGTTATAAACGGTACACGGAATTGCGCAATCTGACGTACTACGTGCGAAGGCGCAATCAAAATTGCGTCGTGTAAAGCGGTGAATTGCTAGAACACATGCGAGAATGCGTGGATGCGAGACGGCTAAATAGCCCCTGTTCTAATTTCGTCCATGCATTCGCGCAAATCCACGCCATTTTAGAAATTAACCTGCGCCCCGTGCCCCGTGTAATACGGCCTTTGCTAGGACTTAATTTTGGCCTAATAAAAGCGGAAAACTCTAATTTTCCGGATTATCCCCGTATTATGTTATTTTTTTGTGATGTAGAACATCAGTGCATTTTTGCCTCTAGACGTTTAAATTTAAGTTAATTGACTTCAGTCAATATTAGCAAGCAAAATTTGTGGGTTTTATCCTAAAACTGAGAGAGCTTTTGTTGTGGTGGATTGTTATTCAAACGGAATTAGGGAGTTGAAAGACATAAATTAAGTGGAGAAAAAATGTACGCATCGTCTTGCAAACTCTTGAGTCGACTGTGGAAAATATAATCACGGAAATGATGCATTCCATGATGCAAAAAGATTCGACGAGGATGGGATTCGAACCCACGCGTGCAGAGCACATTGGATTAGCAGTCCAACGCCTTAACCACTCGGCCACCTCGTCACATGAGACGAAAGGGCTCCAGTATGGGAATTTATTTCGTATCCCATCCATTGTGTGCATTCTTTATTGTTAATTAGATGAGATTCTCCAATGGTAGTATTTCCTATTGCTGTGAAATAATAAAAAAATTGATGATAAACGAACGCTTCGTATGTAATCAGTTAGTTCTTTCAAATATTCTCGTTAATCGGTCCAATTGACTTCTTCGTCCTCTATTTATAGTGCAGCGTCCTCTAATTGTAAGCCAAACACCGTAAACTCAATTGATCACCGGGTCAACATACTATAATAAATATTGCTTTCTTTTAGCAGCGTCAGTTAAATGTAAGTAGTATCAGCAAGCAGTACCAAACGACATCGATTCGGTTACCGCATCTCAAACTTTATGACGCGCTCTTATGAATCGTGAATTAGCAAAGTGACGGGTTTGATGTCTTTCTTTAGTACCAAGGGAGGTGGCTTTCACTACAAAGGTACTAATATCAAGTGTTAAAATCCTTAATATTAAATTATTCGTTAATTAGACATTTCATCGGAGATGTACATACATATATGTTCATTCATAATATTTTGGAACATGTGCATTCTTTCTTTTTTGTGTCTTTGTTGAGACATAAACGAAATTTGCACGATGTATTGATTTAAATATCTTAGTACGACGTCTTTTCATATGAAGAACGTATAGGAAGGGATATATTTAAAAAACATAGGTGTTCTCTGTCATTTCGGTTAAAATAGCTCATTGCCAAAAGCCGGCCGGCAGAATAAATATTAGGATGATTTGGACCAACCAAATCAAGATTTAATGAATTTAATTCGTAGTTTCAGCTCGAGAAGAAGCGAACTTTAAAAGTGTTTCGCCAAGAATGAAGTATGAGGATGAGGGAAGCACGAAGGTGATTATTTTTAAAATATCTGTTGGTATTATATGCGGAGGCAAAAAACGTTAATAAATGTATGAAAGTACAAATGCTGTAGAATTAAGAATTAATTTATTCAATGAATTTTTCGTTAAGTATACATTTTTTTAGAAACTTTTTTTGAATCAGTATACAGGTTGACTTCTAATATTCCATTAAAATCCGAACACATTTAGTGTTAAGGAAACTTAAGGGCAGTTGGAATTTCAGAGTTGATGCTTGCAGCAAGATTGATAGTAGAGAAATTTATGTTTGGTTCTCAGATTCACTGTAGTGTTGAATGACCTGGAATAAGATTTTAAACTGAGGAAGGAAATCAAGACCAACAGCAAATCAACAGGGCATATAGGTAGGCTACTTCAGTTGCCATGTTTGTCCTGTAGGGCTATTCCTATCATTATCGTAAAGTCATACCATACGTCAAAGTCAACTGTAGGTACATGCTATCAAGCATAGGTGGATCTGGGGGGGCACGTGCCCCCCCCCCAGACCCTTACAAATATATGCAAGATTTTTAATCGAGGTATCCTTGTGCCCCCCCAGAACAAAATCCTGGATATGGCCTTGCTATCAAGCCACTTATACGTCCTTGAACAATTCAATACCTCCACTGCATAAACGCTCAACAATCGCCCACTGAATCATATCAGCTAATCTAGTATTCTGGTCAACTTCCTAAAATTTTCAGGGGCACCCCCGAATCTCCCGGTAAGGGGGGTTCCATCACCCCACACTATAAGGGCTATCTGGATGAGTGGATTTGATTCGGTGGGCGACTGTTGAGCGTTTATGCAGTGGAGGTATCGAATTCCCATCTGAGCAAAGACTCATAACTCCGATGGTTCTAATATCCTCTCAATCATTTATGCAGTGATTCAACTCTAAAGTTAAGAAAAATTTTGTGCTTCCTTGGCGAATACACTTCGTAAAATGTTCTCTGGATCGCCAACGGGTCAGGTTGATTTGCATAGGTGGATCATGGAGGCATGTGCCCCCCCTAGACTCTTGAAAAATATGGAAGATTTTAATAAAGACTCATTATCATTGCGTTCGTTTGGTATTACGAGGTATCCTTGTGCCCCCCCCTCCCCAGGACAAAATCCTGGATCTGCCCCTGTTGGTTTGCATAATGGAAGGTAGAGGCCATCCCAGACTTGGGCAGGAGCATGAGAATTTCAGGCATTTATGGTAGGGGGGCAGTGTGGGATGATGGGAACTCTTAGCTGGGGCTCTCAACGGGACCCCCCTTACCGGGAGATTCGGGGGTGCCCCTGAACATTTTAGGAAGCTGACCGGAAACAAATTTTGATGCTATTATGACTCTTAAAAACTAGATAAAAGATAGTGAAAAATAGCCAATTATAAATAAAAAATTCTATGAAAAGTGATAATTTCATAGGTTATAATATTTCATAATGGATATTATGGTTCTATTATCCATTTTGAAGTGAATTTGTTCCTAGAAACTGTGACGAAAAAACTCTTAAATAACCTTTTTGCATAGCCTTTTTAAAAAAGCAGCAGATTCTCTTTTATCTTCAGACACCTTTATTTCATTCTTTTGTATAGTCTTTTTACACTGAGTATGCATTCAGTGTAAAGCAATTACCCGTAACGTAAACTTTTATAATTGCAAAAATAACTTTGGTTCAAGTAATCTGAGTCTTTTGTTTTAACACCTTTCGTATACGCTTAACGATAGATGCAAGGGTTGTGGGGCCCCCCTAAGGTCGGGGCCCTTTCCAACCTGGCCAGATGGCCTCTAGGGGGGCTGGTTCCTTTACCTGGGCCTCCTATCAATTTCGGGAATTCGATTTGAGATATCTGAAGTCTTCCTCCAGGACAATGGCGGATATATATGGGGGGGTGCACAGGGCACGCATCCCCCCCCCCCCTTCCGGGGCATTTATTATTATTATAGTATTCTACCGATTAAGGTAGGTCTCCATGGAGTACTAAAGAAGTGATCTAGGAGCCTCGCTTTCCTTCCAGCGCTACCTTCTTCAATTCACTGTAAGGCCTACTCCCTTTCAATCTATCTAAAAATCCTATTCTTTTCCTTCCCCTCCCTCGTTTCCCTAACATTCTACCCTCCAACACCATTTTCAGCATCCCCTCGCCGCTAAGCTCTAACTCCATCCATACATTCTGTCTCCTCCGTACCTCATCTAAAAGCTGCCTCTCCGCACCAACCACATCCAGCACTTCGTCGTTCCTTTTCCTCTCCGTCCATTTCACCTTCTCCATTCTTCTCCATACCCACATCTCGAATGCCTCCAATCTTCTCTCGTCGTGTTTCCTCAATGCCCACGTTTCCGCACCGTAGAGCGCTACACTCCAGATCAAACTCTTCAATAACCTTTTCTTTAAACTCTTACATAACGATCCTCTTAGGAGCTCCTTCCTGTTCATGAATGCCTCCTATGCTAGTGCAATTCGCTTCCTGATGTCCTTGCTACTGTAACCGTTTTCCTCTGACGTACTTCCTAAATAGTTGAACTGCTCAACCTGCCGAACCAAAATTGTAACTGTTTTATACAATAAGAGAGCATTGTCTTGAGTATGGGTACAATCAGTTTAAATAAAACTATCTTCAATTTTGCATGTAACTTGATTATTTTTCATTGCAATAAAAGTATATGCTGTAGCAGAAAGTACCTAACCTTGGGTTGGTATCTATGGACTCCCGGTCCATGAGAAACGGTGAAAGACCTAAGGTTGGTACCGGTAGTCACTTCCGGTTCCCCATTACGGTAAAGTGATAATGTGTACTGATGTGTAAGAGCTATCAAATAAATACATAGCCATCCAGTGCAGGCTTGCCTATTTAATCCGCATCACCCTCCTGGACCAAAAATGTGACATGGCACAGTCGTGTGGAATCATTCTATCGTAATAGATACATATTATTAGTGACATACGTGAGATAGCATTGGACCACGCCAGCCCAAAGTACGGAACCTGGAGAAAATGGGCTCGTACGTTAGACTACCGCGGCCCATTGACTTCAACGGCACGAGTGCTTACATAGACTGGGTAAACTTTGTGAGCGAGTTTGAAAATTTCCTGATCGCCACGAAGCACCGGGATTTGACCCCGGTACTCCCTGGTCAACAGGAAAGGGTTCCACCGACTATAGGCTACCACGTTTTTTTCCTGTCATGCCCCTGAGGTAGCAATATTGTAGCATTTTTTAAAACTTTACTCCCCTACTTTTCTTGGAAGATTTTTCTCCTTGGACATTACCCCTCTGCAAACATTTAACGTCCTCACTTAGTTGCAAGACTTCAGCAAAGGACATTGTGCTAAGGATACCGTATTTCTCCGAATATAGTCCCCCTCTGAATATAGTCCACCACCCTAATTTTGAGGCTTCAGTTTTGGGAAAAATTTAAAAAATGCGTTTGAATATAGTCCCCCTCTTTACTTTTACCCCAGGCATTTTTGGAAAAAAAGGGGGGACTATATTCAGACGTGTACCGTATTCACGGTAAGGACATAAAATGAACCTTTGACGCAAACCACCATGGACTGCAAACTTGTTGGCATTTTTGTTTGTGGTCATCCTTCCCTGAACATTCAGCCACTTTGTGACCTTCCTCATGGCAGTTAAAACACTTGAATACAAATTTCTTCCCATCAGTTTGCTTACCATTCCTGGAAGTCTTTTCAACTTTGGAATACTCGCCAAAATAGAATTTGTTCCATCACTGTCTTCCATAATGCTCTTTCAGTCGTGCATACGCCACAGACAGTAAAATTCTCCCACAAGATCATTATCTCCACCCCAATTATAACTACGAAAAGCAGCTTCAGGAGTTCTATTGGCTGAACCAATAACCTGTTGGGATTTCAGCCTTATATAACACACTTTTTTTCAATGTGCTTAAGGCTGAAATCCCAGCAAAACTCCCAGAACTACAGCTGGCAGGACCTACCATGCATAATGTGCATTAAAAACCTCTGCAGCATGACCCCTTCCTGTTAGTCACGACTTAAATACCAGTCTGGGGGATGGATAAAGGAGTTCTGAGGGCCAGTTCAAGATGGCTCATACCCAGTATGCTGCGGTTTGCAGAATTAATTTGGAAAACTCTGATAAAAATTACCTCTTCCATATAACTACACAACTACAATTCCACATATACAAACAAAATCATGAAAAAGGCAATTAGCTGATAAACATCACGCATATTTATGCTGTTGTGGGTTGATTTTCATACCGGATGGAAATTAGTTAGTTACTTCAACCTTAAAAGAACATGTATTATCCGTTTTTAAAGATTCACAAACTAACTCTGATATTGAAAATCAACAACCAACAATGCACATGGTAGCTCAGAGAAATAAATTTTGAAATTGCACACACTAATACACCAGCATTTTAAATTTAGGCATAAATTAATTTTCCTGTTTCAGGTCTCTGAAAAATCCTCTCCGCTCCTTAATTTTTAAGCATAGTTTCAAATTCTGTAAAAAGTTCTTCGTGTGTAAAAACCGACAAAAAGCAAAGCTGAGCTAGGCAAACAGGAGTGCACCAAAGGAGCGGAAGTAGGTTTGGGTGAGTCATAAATGGAGTGGGTCCGAAGAAACAGCAACTTTAATGGGATGTATGTAGTAGTGGGGTGTAGAAAGCTTGGATCATTGTATGTCTCCACATCAGGTGACTTCTTGAACATTCAGCACACAATGCTGACGGTGGAATTGGGACTTCAGGAAAACAAGTAATAGGGTAGTTTCCTTCATCAAAGAAAACGAAATGCAATGATTGCGATTCCTTACCCACTATTAGTGTATTCATAATATACAAATTATTTGGTTTTAGAAATACCGATTTAGACGAATGGCTATGGTCCATTTTATTCTCATTTAAAAAAGGCCAGATTGGCACCCATGCGATGCCACTCCACGTGACATCACAGGGACCTAGTTTCTATACGTGTAGATAGGAGTTTTACATCGTCTGAGATTACCAATGCATGCATGAGGCACAGAGCTCAGGGAAACATCTCTTAATAATCACACATTAAAAATACCTAAGTTCGGAAAGTTTCCTTCGTTTGATAGGGGAATAATAATCCTTATTTAAGCCAAGCGCTACCAGCTAGCAGGGTACTCAGCCACCTGCTAGCAGCCTGCGTCATATCAGCGCTCAAGCCTCGCCCCAAGGTCACCTCACAAGGCGGCAGGGGGAACCAGAAGTACATCACGCAGACTTTTTCCCTATCATTCCTACTTAGCCATCACGTTTTCGCGTGCTTGAAATTTTTCACTTTTCGTTTAATTGCGAAAAATAGATATTGTCATTCAAAAGTCTAAAAGTGTGAAATTCGTATTCCAGGAGTAATAATCTTTCGAGATAGGCAATAAAAAAATGATAGGAAACCACCCTATTGTTCAATTTGGAGGGAAGGAAGAACAGCAAGCGGGGAAAAAGAGATGTCATTTGCTCTTCTTTGTTTCTTAAAATCAAAAGGGGATCTCTTTGGCAGGATCAAGGTGGTATGGGGGGATGATTGAGATCACATATCGGAAATAGGGAATCTAAAGGGAAGAGTTTTATATTTCACTAACACTCAATTCAAACTAGCGCAAGAAAGAGGGATTTGCATATTCACTCTTAACTGAAAACGTGTGTAGAATTGTGCAAATTCGATCACAGCCATTATTACTTGCTCTTCAGTGACTGGCAGTAGCTGCAGCTTACGTTTACTCCGGAGGAGTAGCATTTGAATGTTGAATTGGCAAGCATAAAATATGTAGTGATATTTCATGCACTCAGCACCCAAAGTAGTAGGCGAAAATAGTTTAATCACAAATGCCATAATCCTGTTTTCAGTGACCTCACTACAATTAGTACTTCTTGTGACGTTTGTCATTACTCAGGAGGTAGTGACATCTGTTTTGTCTTTCGTTCATTTCTTTTCCACCCATCGACCACAGAGGGCAGGACCCTTTTGGGATTTGTAGGTGACGAGCTGGAGGACGTGAAGAGGCAGTCAGTCACCGTGAGGCCAAGGAAGTGCCTCACTCTTTGGCTAGGTGGAAAGTGTCCAATTCTGGGTTGCTTCTTAGTGTTTCCCCACCTGTCCCTTCCTTCTTACCCTTCCCAGTGATGAGGATAGCCAACGGGAGAAAGTGAGTTCAATCCCAGGTCAACCTGAGGGAACTCCTAATTCCTTAAAGGATTGATTACAAAAAAAAAAGAAACCACATTCTTTCCTTTCCGAGTACGGGTGGGTGGTACTTTTTCCTTTTAGGGTGCATCCATTAATTATGTGAGGCATTTAGGGGTGGGAGGAGGTCAGGTCGATTCTCACCCAATATCAAATGGGAGAGACTGGACTTGACTTGGATTTATTTAATCTGGCCAGGGTGAGGCCACAATTCAGCCCCCCCTCTTCCCCTCGGGCCAGGGCAAAGATAACAGTTGATGGTAAAATTAAAAAGTGGTAATTTTTTAAAATGAATTCCGTAAAAATCTTAGGAATAAGCCATTAAGAGTTGAAGTAAAAAATGCAAAAACAGTTATAATTGAGGCTAAAAGACGGTGTAAAAGACCGTAAAATAGAGATGGGGGATCCTGGCAAATATCACGTAATTTTTTTTCGCTAGAAACAGTATAAAATGTGATTCTAGACCAAGATCTTAGTAACCTTTAATACTAATGTTAATTAATCTTAAATAAAAATAATGAAACATTTTTTTTATCAAATCCAACACAATGAAGCATAGATTAATGCATTCACATGGAAAATATGCTTTTTGAAGAATTTCACGTGAGATTAGAGAGAGGGGGTCGAACCAAATCTCACGATATCTCACCGAGGAAGGAGGGGGGTCCAAAAATCGTCAAAATCTTCTCACGTAATAAATGCACTTCCCTTACCTGTACTGGCACCCAACCAATTCTCACTCTCGTCCCAACTTGATCCCCCTCCACCAAGCAAAGCGAATGAAGAAATCATGAGAAATGAGAAAACAATAAAATGCAGTGAATCCTGTAACTGAAAGCAACCAGTGGCATTTCCACTGAAAAAATTGTCATTATGATCATAGATCATGTCATTATGTCATAAGACCTTCGAAGGTTGGTGTTTTGTCATAAGTGAAGAGGTCTGGATAGGTTGATTATGTAAATAGATACATGTAATGGAGAATGTATGAGTGGCTAGATTGAAAATATTTGGAGCTTACTAATAATTAAAAGTATTAAGAACTGAGTTTGTTTAAATATAATTACCAATTTGATTGAAATTTTCTAATTTATGGTAATTTCATTCGATAATTTTACACTCCCATTTGTAAAGTAATATATGTTATGCTGGAAATAAATTGCCAATTACAATGCATGCATAGGTAAATGCACCAACTATATTTGCAAAAATAGTACATAATAGGAATGCAAAAGTTACAAATATGTATAAAAATTATGTATAATTGTCTTAAAGGTCAATAAATTTTCTTTTCTTTCATATTCAATTTATGTAGATGGAAAAAACTGCCTCGAAGTCAATACAGTTTTTTTTTTGTTTGGAATAAATTTATTTGCCTGTTTCAATCCTCTGCAAAATCCTCTCTGCTACTTTATTTTCAATCATAGTTTTTAGCTCTGTAAAAAAAGTTCCATAGTTTTTCCTTGTGCTTCTCAATGAAAAATGGCATTTCTTCATTATTTTCCAATATTAGTAAATCGTTGATGAAATCACCTTGCCATATGCTGATAATAACCATTACACTTCACTAGCATTAGTGGTGGATCCTGAGAGGGATTAGGGGGATCAGCCCCTCCATGGGTATCCAATTTACACTAGATAAATTGGTAGTTTTGTTTGGACCCCCTCTACTTCTGGGAGGTCATCCTGCAGGACCCCCAACTAACATCCCCATCCTGAATCTGCCACTGATTACCATACACTATAGCACATCAAACTTTGTCATGTTCGAGTTCTTTAAGCTTCTTGGCTGAAGAAGCTTCCTGATTACCCGTTGTGAATCTCTTTCTCCACTCATACAGAAGTACTTGATCAATTATTTTACAGTCATTATTCCATATATTCACTGCCATTTGTCAAGGATAATGATGGCAGAGTAATAGAAAGTTCAATTTTGATCATGTTAAAATCATGCCGCCAGGAGTTTATACAGATTTTATTTTCAACTTTCCATCATTGCACACAGTATCATATTACCAAATTCACCCGAGATTCTCTGAAAGGTAATGGAATTTCATACAAGGGCGTACCAAGGATCAAAACTAGGGTGGGGGGGGAATCTATGGTTGTCCAAGTTGTAGGTAAGATTTAAGCATGGAAAAGGTGAATGAAATCAAGGTTTTGAGGAAAATGTAACAGCTCTTTATTAGTTTTTAAAATTATTTGCTTGAAAAAATATTATTTTCCTTACAGACATTTGCGATTTTTGCTTCTAGGGGGGGCAGCTACCCCTTGCTGGGTACGCCCATGATTTCATACACAAAATCATTCAAGCCAACCATTGCTGGCAACAAAATCTTCATCCACAGCAAAATCTTCATATTCAATAAAATCTTCATTCAGCAGCAATTTACAAGGCATAATCCTTTATTACTGCCCCACTAACTGGAATATTTTTTTGGTCGGCCCATCTTAAGTCACTCAAAAAAAGCCCAATTACCCTTTCACCCTATTCTTGCTGCTAATATTCATCCCACTGTTCCAGTTACCGCTCCTTAAAATTTCATTTCTAAATTTTAAAATGCTGCCATGAAATGCATTTTTGGTTTTCCAAAATTATCCAAAAATCCACTATTCTTCTTCCAGATGTCTTTCGACCTTTTTCCTTGAAAACTTAAACCTTTTCCTCTACAGTAAAACATATTCTATTTTTCATCTTTCACTCACAGATGAGTCTTGTGCAGTCACTCATTGCTAAATGCCACAGCTAAGAAGCAAAGCTACTGCCTTGAACAAAAAACGACTGGCACTAGAATCATCCCTTAAGCATGGATCACATTATAGGGTGGAATCTGTTGAGGTGCAAAATGGCACCCAGTCAATCAAAAACGAGGGAACCAAGTCTGGTTTGCAACAGCAGTGACCTTTGCATTCGAGACTTCAGCCAAAGCCCTTGGAATACATCACATACATGTAGATTACTGAATGATGGAGAGAAATGCTTACTCCCAGCCGAAAACCTTTGAGGTGACTCACAGAGCATTATGTATCATCATCAACGGTCACCAATCCTAAGATTGGTTCGACACAACTCTCCACTTAACTCTCCTATTGGCTAATCTTATAGCATTTACATCCTTAATCACCTGCTATTCGTATTTCATCTGAGGCCTACCCCCAGGGACCGTCTGAGGTGATTGGGGGCCCTTGGCTAGGGCTCTCTTTTGCGGGGGATTTGGAGGCCCTCCCCTGGAAAATTTTAGGAAAATGCATTCCCGGAAATGGACCGTAATGCTATTCCAGCTCTTTAAAACAAGGTAAGAGTTTTTATAAATTCTAATTTAGGAAGAAAAAATACTGTGAAAATTTAAAATTATGCAGCATTTAAAATTGAATAATTTACTATGGTTCCACTATCTATTAAGCGAATTATTTCCTTGAAACTGCACTGAAATCTGAAATAAACTCAAAAATTACCTTTTCAAATCACCCTTTCATAAAAGTACTGTGTTCTCTTTGATTTTCTGACACCTTTATTCATATTAGTTTTTATACAATCTTTTTACACTGAGTATTTTGTAAATGAAGCACCTATTGAAAATGTAGAATTTTATAATTGCAAAAAATTTGTTTCCAGTAATCTGAGTCTTTTTTTACTACACCTTCCATATACGCTTATAATGGACGAGAGCGTTGTGGGGACCAGTGGCACGGTAAATGAGGGTGTTGGGGGGTAAATCCACCCCAGGGTTCACAGAAATTTTTAATTTTAATTCATTTTCATTTATTGGATTAATATCACTCTTAGAATAGTGTAAGGATTAATAAAATATCTCTCCAAAAGCTGTAAAACTCACCATTTGTAATCACTTATGTTAAAAATTTCTGGCGGAGGGCCCCTGCACCTCCTACTTACCCTGGTAGGTATACCAAACCCCCCAGTATTATTTGCACCTAGAACCCTCCCTAGCCTTAATTCTTAGCTGTGCCCGTGGTGGGGGCCCCCAAATCTCGCTGAAGGGGTTACGGGGTACTCCGGTAATTAACCTCACTTCAATAAAGTAAACGAAAGTAAATTCGACCATGTTTATTGCAATGATAAGCGACACACTTGCTCAATGTCTCTCACGCACGAGTCCTTCTCCGTTGCCCTTTTGCCATCGTCTCTCTCTCGCGGCGCCTTCCTGGCGCTAGGTTCCGCGTACCCTGGTGGCGGCAGCAGGGACCTCAAGGGTTCCAGGGCAACGATCTCAGCCAGGTGGCTGGCCTTAGTGACGGCGCTTGAAATTAAGAGCTCCGCCACATCACCCCCCTGGCAGTGAGTTACCCTAGCGTGGAGAGAAAAAAAAAGGGAAAACAAAGAAAAAGGGAGAAAATTGGCAAATGTTTGGAGGAAAATAAATTGGAAAAGGTTAGAGTTGGTAGTCCAACAGATGCTGAGGGAAACAGCCAGGTGGCTGGCCTTGGTGATGGCGCTTGAAATTAAGAGCTCCGCCACACTCGCGATAGCCGACCTGGCCAGACCACCCTTCACTTGTTCTCTTGTTCTACCCTTCTACCTGTCCTTCTACAATCATTTCCATTATTCCATTATATCTCACAATGTTGGAGATTAAATTGTTCCATCTTCCACCCTAAGTTTTCAAAAGATTTCTCATCTCTCCTACCATTCTTAGAACTTACGCATTACTAACATGATCCATCCATTCGATCTTCATCATTTTTCTGTTACACACCACATTTTGAAAGCTTCCAACCTTTATTTAGCTACTGCTGTCTTCATCCGTGCCTCGCTACCACATGCAGAAGCATGCTCCACATGCAAGTCCTAATAAATTGTTTCCTGACTTCACCGCTTGTATTCTCAGCTGTAAAAGGAGATCCCTCTTTTGAGGAATACCCTCTCTGCTTGGACTATTCTACTGACTATTTCCTTCTTGCTTCATTCATTGTTGGTCACTCCGCTGACCAAGCAGCAATACTCCTTCTCCATATATGATGATTATAGCTAAGTGCGCATGGAGAATCGCATTACCGTATTTCTCCGAATATATTCCCCCTCTGAATATAGTCCCCCCCATAATTTGGATGCTTGAGTTTCGGGAAAAAATTAAAACAAATGGGTTTGAATGTAGTCACCCCCTTTACTTTCCCCATAGGCATTTTGGAAAAAAAGGGGGGACTATATTCAGACAAATACCGTATTTTCGCTCCCCAGTCCCCAGACTCTTGCAAATGATGAGAGGCATCCTTTTCTTCAATCATTTTTTTTGTAGCTACTTCATTCGTTGCAGAGGGGGAAATTTCATTCAAAGAGGAGGTTGTTGGTTGGAGTGATTAGCGGTCTTTGAATAGGCCATTATACATGTATGTACTATGAACATATGGCTACTACAATTGATGATGCTTAATATTTTGGACAAAATCATTTAAGTATGGAATGTTGTAGTACTTCAATAACCCAGAAATGCTATGGTAATATGAAAGTAAAACATTAAATAATGACAAATTGCTTTCTAATTCTTCTGTTTCAAAACCTTCATCACTATGGGATAGACGGAGTAGGAGGTCATTTTGGAAACAGAGGAATTAGTCTGGTGTTACAAGATAGTCCAATAAGGGAATTGAGGGAGAGCTATGTCAAACCAATCTTCAAATTGTTGATACATGATGATGACAAGCTTTGAATGAAATAAATAATGATTTAGAGTGTCAGACTCATCTTTTCAGGTAAAAGCACAAAGTAGCTTGCCTGTATTAGGGCTAACACTATTAAATTCTTCACAGAAAATGGGTGTGTCAAAAGCGGTGTTCAGCTGCAAATTTCTGGACTCTGAGGAGAAACAATTGTTGGCATAGACAAGTTTTTTTATCAAACTCAAGTAAAAAGGTGCAAACTTGAAATATTTTCTTTTTCTCCGTGGACATGACTTTTTCAAATTACCTTCTTCATCTCAAATCACCTATCCGATCACTGCAAAAGCCAGTCATAAAAGTCCGAGGGATATTCAAACAAGCTATGTTAGCATAATAGTGCACGTTTGAGAGTCTGTGAGCCAAAAGCAATAGGGTAGTTTACTTCATCAAAGAAAATGAAAGGCATTGATTGCAATTTGTTACCCACCATTAGTGTATTCATAATATACAAATTATTTGATTTAAGAAATCCCAGTTTAGACGAATGTTAATGGTCAATTTTAACCTCATTTGAAAAAGGCCAGATTGGTGCCCATGCGATTCCACTCCATGTGACGTCGCAGGGACCTAGATGCTATACGAGTAGAAAGGAGTTTTACATCGTCTGAGATTACCAATGCATGCATGAGGTACAGACTCAGGGAAACATCTCTTAATAATCATCTATTAAAATTTCCTATGGTCGGAAATTTCCTTTGTTTGATCGGGTATTAATAATTGATATTTAAGCCAAGCACTACCTGCTAGCAGCCTGCATCGCCTCAAATGGCAGCAGCTGGATCCAGAATGATATCACACGTGCTTTTCCCAGCATTCATACTTAGCCTTCATGTTTTTGTGCTCTTGAAAATTTTCATTTAATCGCAAAAAATAGATATGTATTGTCATTTAAAAATATAAAAGCATGAAATACATAATCCAGGAGTAATAATCTTTCGATTTAGGCAGTTACAAAAAAACAATAGGAAATCACCCTATTGGGCAATCCGTGCCATATGACATTACGTGTGAAATCAAAGCTCCAACCCCTTGAGGAGATGTATCATAAGCAAAAGTATTGGGTCAGAATGAACTCAATTAGCAATTTTCACAACCTGTTTGATATAGTCAACGCACAGGTTGTGCACCTCGAACCATTGCCGTTGGGCTCCTTGTCGCAGAAAATCATAGGGTACACTGAATTTGGGGTCTTTATTAGGGGAGAATCTATTGTAATTATGAACAATGCCTAAGTAAACATGTAGGATGTCTGCACCATGATATACAGGAGCCCTCATTATTGCATGAATCTTACACAAAGTTCGGGAAATATCATGATCAATGATTTCCATCGTCATCATTATAGGTTAAAAATCCTAAGATTGGTTTTATGCAGCTCTCCATTCTGCTCTCCTATCCACTAGAATTTTCACAGCCATGCATTTCTTCTCTTTTACTTCCTGTATAACCTATGCAACTCATTCATAGCTGTCTCGTACCCTTCTTCCCTTCCACCTGTACATCTACAATTGTTTCCATCAGGCCATCGTGTCTCATCATGTGGCCAACTAAAAAGTCCTGTCTTCTGCTCAAGGTTTTTAGAAGACTTCTCTTTTCTCCCAATCTTCTTAGCACTCCCGCATCACTTACTCGGTCGATCTATTTTTTCTTCATCATTCTTCGATAGCACCACATTTCAAATGCTTCCACTCTTGACTTCTCTGCAGCTGTCAACGTCTAAGCCTCACTCGCATGAGGAAACATGTTCGTATGTAGCATCTGATGAATTGTTTCCTCACTTTTATGCTTGTATTCTCAGCTGTAAGTAGATTCTTCTTTTTGTAGAAATTCCTCTTTGCTGTGCTATTCTAATGACTACTTGTTTCCTGCTTCGTCCATCCTTGGTAATTCGGCTTCCCAGGCAAGAAAACTCTTTTACCTCTTCAAGCTTAGGCTTTCCTAGGTCAATATTTGTCATGGCCTACTCCCTTTTGCTGCATACTATCTTGGTCTTCTTTTTGTTGATTGGTCCTCATCCAGGTATACTTCTGCTATTCGTTCTATTCTCCTGAGAATGATTCTCATCATTATCTTACATGCATGTGTCATCAGGCTGATGGCCTAAAACTCTTCACACTTCTCTGCCCTCTTCTTTTTGAGAATAGGAATGATGATTTTCTTCTCGAAGTCACGTGGTGTAACTCCTGTTGAGTACTTATTGCAGATGGCTTAGTACAGTTGAGTGAAAGCCTTCTCTCCTGTATTATTGATAAGCTCTGTGGGAATATCAACCATTCCTTATCATCTGATCCTGACACATTATACATTATTTATTGACTCTGTGAATTAGCATCAGTGAAGAACATTTTTTTTTGGAGAAGCTGGCATGCTCTTGCTGACTCCCAATGACTTGTTTTGAAGTGTGCTACGTGGTGCACTAGCGCTCGGGCAAATGGAAGGCAAATGCACTGGAGTGATGAGTAGTGCTAAGTACACTAGGGGTTTAATGGAAGGCACCCAAGGGCAATCACTACAGATTTTGCACTAGTTCCATAATTACTGCACTCACGATGATTCTTTCCATATTCATGTAATCCAGTGTGTTTTTCTTGAAAACTTTATGAATATATGTAATTCCAAATATGGATTTGTGTGACAAATAGGAGATGATTACCCTCGCCAACATCATGGACTTGTGGAAAAAAAAATGTAAACATAAGTGATCGAAGGTGTGCTCTGATATGCAAATGGCCAAAATACTAGAAAAACGGTGATTAAGTGAGAAAGACATAAATGAGGAATGTGCCATAATGGGCACTTTCTCAATCCCTCTGAGACTCAATCCCTCTGAGACTCAACCCCTCTGAGACTTAACCCCTCTGAGACTTAACCCCTCTGAGACTTCACCATGAGGAGACGATTCGCGAGCTCCTGAGTACCAATCTTGCGAAGCTCCAGAGTACGTCGTGCCTGCCTGATCCACGCGTGCCACTGATCCTCACATCCTGTGAACTGCTCACAATTTATAGTGAATTCACCAACGGTGTCGGCCTCTTTATGCCATGTGTGAACTTCAATTACTTTCCGCCGCCACCTAGCCAATTGTAAGGTGAAACGTCAGTGTGAAACCTGTTTCCCCTCCTCTGCCTTCACCTCCCCTCTCACGCCTGCTTCGAGCGCGGCCGCTATCCTGTAAGCCGCCTGGCTCGCTCTCTCTGCTACTGACCACGGACAAGGAAAGAACTCTCGTGCCCGGCATCTTCCCAACGGCAAGAGTACATTAACCTCAGGCAATTTAGTATTTTATGTATTGTGCTCCTAAAGCTTACCTTGGTTATTAAATGTATTAATGATACTGTTGGAAATCAACCACATTGTTTGTTATTTGTTTCACTCCTAACCACCTATTTCTCGTCAATTCATTCTCGCGACGTGTGTGCGTTGCAGGAAGATACACAACCGAAAATACCATGAAATTATTTTGCTAAGTATCCATCTTAAAACTAATCACATACAATAGGGAGCAAGGGCATATCCAGGATTTTTTTCTGGGGGGGGGGGAGGGCACAAGGGTGATTGGTCATCTCATATTTGAAATTAAAAACAACACACAACAATTACTGTATGAAATATTCAATTTATTTTAATTTGAAAGTTATTCATATGAAATTAAATGAATGAGGCTCCTTAATTCACAAAAAAAAGTGAACGTAATGATAACCGTATTAAAAATCTTGTCTATTTTTAACTCTTAGACTGCGGGAACTTTTTTTTATGTTTTATACGCTACCTGCAGAAAAACGTTTTTAAACGTTTGACCATTGCTCGACTACCTTCTTCAGTTTCTCAAAATTTTTATTGTTACCTGGGTAGAGCACAAGTGTGCTTTTCCACACTGTAGGGATCGCTATTGCAGCTTAACACTCCCTAACCATCCCAAAAATACAAAATGTTTGAAAACGTTCCCGCAGCCCATGGGTTAAATGTATGGGGGAAGGTACGTGCCTCCGTGCCCCCCCCCTCCCTACATCAGCCTACATAAGAGAGAGATGTACCACAGAAATGTTGATATTCTTGGTGCAAAAATGAGTTTTTTCAATGAAAAGAAACATCTAAGGGCTACACAGACCATGTAAGACTGTTGACATAGAAAAAACAAACACCTGCACATATGCACTAAGAAACATCATTATAAACAGCGGCATTTAAAGAAAAGGCCAAATCAATAAACCATGCAACCTTGTCAACAGTTACACACTATCATGGAGATATTTCCACGCCACAGACTATAGCTAAAGTTACACAGGCTAGAATCACCAAGAAGGCAGTAGAAATTCATCTGGCCAGCAACACCTTCAACAGAGACCAAGGGTTTAACCTGAACATAGTGTGGAATCCTGTTAACAATGGTGGTAAAAGTCATACCTGCCTCCTGTGAAAACCACTCACCCGTGATAGTATTACAACCCATAACCCAAGCACTCAGCATCAATCAACCCTGAGCACAAAAGAAAAGTATTCCACTGAAACGTCGGCAGAAATGGACGGCCTGACGCATTCAAAAGTCCAAGATTCTTCTCTTTTTGTGATCACTGATGAATGACGAATACTCTAGTCTTGTTGAATTGATTTGCAATTTTTAATTATGGTGTGAGAATATTCCACAGTTTCTAAATTTATGAAAATTCTCAACCAATTTTGTTCTATCAGAAAAATCAAATTTATTCACCGGTACAAGCACCAGTTTCACAGTTGCTAACCGGGGTAATTGGCTAATTTAGCTCAGTATTTGTTTTCAAAATATCTAACGAAACACTTAGTATATCGTATTGTAGTGATAGAATTAAGTATCTTATCACTACTTACAGTTTTGTATACTTCTTTATTCTTCCTCTTTATCTCTTTAAGTACAAAAAAATTATATAAACTTCCGTGTTCTCTCTCTTTTGTTCCCCAAACATAGACAACAACCCATTATTGGTTATTTTCCATGACAACTTTTATGTGGAGTTATTGAGGGTTTTCTATTCCACTTATAACATACACGTCAATCATCCCCCCCAAAACCCTCAATAAATAATGGCCAACCCTAGGACTTAAGTTATACCTAGGTTCGACCCAGGGGCGGATACAGAAAACACTCAAGGGGGGGGCGCAAAAGATATATTGAGTTGCCTTTACTTTTTATCGCGATATCGCAATAAAAAATAATCAAGTCACAGGCAGAGTAAAATAAAATTTTAATTAATGTAATTATACACATATATAAGACAATGCCATCTTATGATATAAAAAAGTCACAATCGTGGTTCTGCCATGTTTGCCAATACGGCCGGACCCGCAAGGGAGGGGCGCGCGCCCCCCATCTGTATCCGCCACTGGTTCGACCGTCTCTGTGACTGTAGGTATTGTTTGTTGGACCTCTTCAGGAACTCCACCTTCCCTCCGTAGTTGTCGGGGTATTAACTTCAGTTCTGATCAGTGAACCTTGGATGGAGGGTCTGTCCTTATCAAATAGACTCCATTTCCCAGTTTATTTTCCACCTGGAAAGGTCCGATCCATTTTGGAGCCAAACCAGCATGGTACCCCTGTAGCTTGTTGCTAGGTTGGTGGTTCTTCCACAATACTAGCTGTCCAGGCTGCAAATCTTCTTCAGTAACCTGGTCTACTGCTTCAGCTTCCTTTTTGAACGGGGTTGAAGTCCACACGATGGAACAGGAGATGTGATTTTGTATGCAGTCTGGCTGGATCTGGGTTCGAATCCTGGCTTAAGCAAATGGTATTTTCATGGCAAATTTCGCCATTGGCGTACAATTGAATCCATGTATGTGACTGCAAGGTCACTTATTACATGCAATGCTTTGGAAATTGTCCATTCCTGAATATTGAAAAATAGAGTATTTCTGTGTGATAGAGGTGTACTAAGAATGATTTCCATCTCCTGTGCCATGGTGTGGAGTGGAGACTTCACCACCTTGCTTGTTAAGCCAAGACTGAAATTTGGACCCCCTTATTTGTCAAAGAAAACCTATGGGCCATGGGTGGCCACAGATATTTTGTGCCATTGGCTGAGATAATATAGTACTTATTCGGAGGGGATTTAAGATCATACCAATGATGCACCCAGCGAGGGGCAGAGGCCTAGAAGAAAAAATTGCTAAAGTCTTTAAGCAAAATCACTACTGAATTTAAACGAAAGTGTTAAACAAATTTTCTTTAAACCCACAAAAAATAATATGTGCTAGTAAAAAGATACGTGACTATAATAAAACTATTTTTTCAAGGTAATGATGTCACAAACTAATAAAATGCTGTTTTAATTTTCTTAAAATGTTGGTTTCACTCACCTTTTCCATGCTAAAATGTCACTACTTGGCTTGCCCACACCCTAGACCATGGCTTGCCCCCCCTACCCTCTAGTTATGATCCTGGGTAAGCCCTTGGATCATCCCTTGACAGAAACCCAGGCAATGGTCTGCTGTATCACTGCCAGTAGGTTCACGGTATTAATATAGCAGAGGTCTCAGAGCAACTGAATTTCCAAAGTGCCCAAAGCTCCTAGCCATCCCTGCTGTCTTCTAATCAGTAAAGGGAAAGTCATAGGCTGAGAATCTTTCCATCTGCTCACACACACTTGCTTTAGCAATATCTGTTCAGCAGCAAAGATAAATTGAACCAAATACAGCTGCTTTTGGTCCAAACTGTTCTATGTGCAAGTAGCTTCAACTAGCATTTTTTGTGAGGTACCATCCTGGCAGTTTGGTGGATATTGTAATATCCAGTTCAAACCAATTTTTGATGCAACACTATTAGCATGCCCACATCGAGAATTCACCTTGATAATTTGCAGGCTAATCTGATGCGGGGGAAATTAGATTGAATCGGGAATTTTATTCAAAGTTTTTCCTTGGTTTTTATCGGATGTTGTAATTTGCCGATAAAAGCAATTCTTTGAGATTACATTCGAGTGATAATTATGAGACTCAAGTAGAACTGACTGGAAATTTTTACTATGTTCTTTTTTAATTTTTAACTGATTGCTGTGATTTCCAGTGAAACAAAAGCCTTCATTCTCCAATTGTATCACATTAGAGACCTGATGTTTTTTTTTTTTAACTTGCCTGTGGCCAGGTATATTTCCCAGCAAGCTTGGTTTTTTGCAGTCAACTAAAATTGATGTAATAACTTTTATTTAGGAAAACACAAAGGCAATCAAGTTTAACACATTGTCTGCTGATGTAACCTAGATAGACAACAGTAGTTATGTATTACCAAAGGTGGGATATAAATGCAGAATGTAGGAAACACATGGTAACTCGTGACCTGCCCATGACAGATGGTGCGTGAAATAGGAATAAACTGGTGACCCGTCACTAAACAAAACACTATGTGTTTTGATTTTGTCGATTGTGATAGATTTTAAAAAGTAATGAGACAGTTTTTTCATTTTTTCCATTTTTTAAATCTGTCACCTGAGCTAATTGTGATGAAAACTTGATGGCCCCAACCCTTTCTCCAATAAGTTCATGACCTCATGGACTCATGCGGATTGTGTGGCCCCTTCTCTGCTACTCCTTGGCCGTATGCTTCATCCTCACATACTTCATTTGTGTTTACTCCCATGTGAGTGATTCCTTCCATCAATAAAATATTCTCCTTGTACCAGTAAATGAGCCATAACTCGTATGACGTCACCTATTCTTGAAAAGTGGGTGGCAGTGTTATCAATTTTTCCATTTTATTGTTATGAGAGAACAAATGCCTGAATGAGGAAAATTGATAATTTCTAATGTAAGCAATCCTTCTCCTCAATCAGGGGCGGATCCAGGATTTTTGTGTGGGGGGGCACCAGGGTCCGACTGGTCTTCTCATATTTGAGATTAAAAGCAAAATACGGCAATTACTGTAGAAAATATTCTTTATTTCCATATGAAAGTTGTTGACGTTAAATTAAATGACTGAGGCTCTGTAATAAATAAAATAAAAGGATCGTACAAAGGCATACCCAGGATCATAACAAGGGGGGGCAAGCCATGGTCTAGAGGATGGGCAAGCTATGATCTAGGGGGTGGCAAGCCAAGTTGTGACATTAGTTTATGGGATTATTTCCTTGAAAATATAGTTTTATTTTAGTTACATATCTTATACTAATACATATCATTTTTCGTGGGTTTAAAGAAAATTTGTTGAATACTTTCGTTTCAATTCAGCACTGATTTACTTAGAGACTTTTGTAATTTTTGCTTCTAGGGGCAGGCAGCTCTCCCCCCCCCCCCTTCCCCTCGCTGGGTACGTCCATGCCAACGTAATGATAGCTGTATTAAAAATCTTGTCTATTTTTTAAGCGTCTATGGGGGGTGAGGGGCACGTGCCCCCCCTAAATCTTCCTATGCCTTCCATTTGCCATTTTATTTTTATCCTTAAATTGTGGGAATGTTTTTGAAGATTTTGAATGCTGACTGCAGTTAAACGTAAATAAACATTTAACCATTGCTTGATTATCTGCAGCAATTTTCCAAAATTTTTATAGCTACCCAGATATCTTGCACTTAGGCACTTTCCTTTAGTGTTAGGATCGCTAAGGGGCTTAACTCTCAGGGGCCAGCCCTCACGGCATGGGGTGCCTCCTCGAATTCTATTCCACTGCCCATTTCCCAGTGTTTCATACCCACTGCACACTGCCATTGTGCCTATGACAAGTGCCCACATATAGGCCCTTCCTAGGATAATAAGGGTTCTCTCCTTACGAGACACTTGGCCTGGCTAGAAGGGAAAATATTTCTTGCTTCTTTCCCACACTGGCTGTTAGCTTAAATCACCAACTCCTGCTTTGCAAGGGTTTGATGAATTCCAATTTCAAGTCTGAGTGGATCACCTCCTTTATACTTCACTTATACAAGGGGTAACTTTTCTATTCCAATTTTTGTGTGATATACATTCCCTCACTCAGTCAGTGATTCAACTCCAATGCTGGTCGTGTTAGGTGAGGGTAGAGCTCACATTTGACTAGGCCATAGATATGTGAACTTCACACACATAACGTAGGTGGGTCAGTTACTTTCTCTGTGCCACCCTACACTTTGAAGATTTTCATTTGGGGGTGTCTGAAAGCTTCATTCAGGATTTGAACTGAGGACCCATAAATCAGCAGCCAAATGCTCTTTCAGGCTCATATAGGCTACCATGTTTTCCTATACGCAATAAGATACATTTTAGAGACAAAATTTATTCCACCGGAATTTTTCATCAGGGATTTGTATTGGTTTTTACTGGGTGTGTTAATTTCCAGTTCAAACCAATATTGGGTGCTATATTTTGGACAGTTTCATTATTGTAGCAACCACTTGCTACAATTTTTAAATAAATATTTTTTTAAACAATTAAAAAGTACCATACCTTTTTAATTGTTTACAATGGATTTTCACAAAGTTAAGCCTGAAACCATCGAGTTTAAATATTTTTTTGCTAATTCTTCTTTTGAGGTAAATTGATTCAGTTAGCATTTTTCATCTGGAACTTTCTTGAGTCTTTACTGGATTCAGCCATTTACTTTCTGAAGAAGTTTTTCTTGCTCTGCCTTTAGTTGACATGTAAGAGGGATATTTTCTCTCCCAATTTATGCCACATGTATTTTAGGGGAATGGGGATTCAATTAGAGTTTTTGTTGGGGGACTTTCCATGTTTTTTTCCAGAATGTAGTGATATCAGTTCAAATCAATCATGTTTGCCATGCTTTTAGCATGCATCCAAGGGGTAGCTTTTCAGTTCCACTTTCTGTCTGATTTTTCTCATCAAATTTGGCTTTAAGTTCAGTGGATTCGTCTAGAAATTTTGTTTGGAAAGTTTCTAATGACTATGGATTTAATTAATCCTATGCACTTCACTCCCATTGATTTTCTGCAAGGTTTCTTGTAATATCAATTCTGGGGGAAGAGGGGAATTTTTCATTGGGAACTTTGAAGATAACCACGAATTTAATAGAGTTACTTTTACTCTGCCTAACGGCTCCTTTAGTTTCTAGTTTTAAGCAATGATAGAGGTTATCATTCTAGATGAATATTTTTAACTAAAAGCCATATTTGATGAAAAAAATCAGACAGAAAGTGGAACTGAAAAGTTACCTCTTGGATGCATGCTAAAAGAAAGCCGAAAAGGGGATTTGGTTCCATTTTCTGCCGGATATATTTGGTCAAAACTGTTTTAGTGTCAATACAGGGTTCAATTGGAGTTATCTACGAGGGACATTGGATGGTTTTTGCGAAAGTAGTGATCTCCAATTCAAATTAACATTTTTGCTATGCTGTTTGCATCCATCAAGGGGTAATTTTTTATTCCAATCCTGTTCCGTGTCCCTCATCATCATGGAAATTAATGAGGGACGGTGGGTATGAGTTCAAATCCCAGCAGTGGCAGAGATTTTTCAAGGACTGACCGAGTATTTTGTGGACAGCACTTCGAGTTGAGCACTCCGTCCGTCGAATGGGACGTTAAATAGAGCCTTGACGCCTGTCGTTGAGAGCAACCTGATACCGACGCCGGGTTTCTCTCCACCCTTCCTTCCGTACCGTTCCCTCATGGCTTAAACGTCCAAAAGTTTCGCTCGCCCCTTCCAAATACCATATCACTTTAATGAGGGACATTTCTTTATTTTAATGGACGTAGCAATTTATGGTTTAAATCATTGTTGATAGAGTACCTAATATTTTTAGCATACTAAAAAGGTGTTCGATTTCATTATCTGCCAGCTGTTTATCGTGACATCTGTTCTAGGCGAAAGCCGATTCAACTAGAATATATAATTGGGAACTTGAAGCGAATAACGAATTTAATTGATGCATAAATAAAATAGATTTTGCTGGCTCCATTTTCTGCCAGCTGTTTATTGTGATATCTGTTTCAGGGGCTAGCAGATTCAACTAGAATTCGTCACGAGGAACTTGAAGCTAATTACAAATCTATCTTAAGGGGGACCCATAAAATACGTATAATTTGCAATACAAAGCTTCCACCACTAACAATCAGTTTCATTTACTGAGTTACGTTTACATAGATTAATCACTCCTTTTCCTCGGTACCTAGGCAACCCGCCTCTGGATATAACAACTGCTGAAAGCTCCCCCGTCATTCCCGATGTGTTCGTAGGTCAGTGTCTCACGTCGACTCCTCTATCTCACCTTCTCTTCCAGCGGAAAATCGATGACGGCGCGCGACAACAACGCCGGCTCCGAGAAGTTTCGGGGTAAAACAGTCGAGCATCGTAATTCGGAGACGGCGGATGCATGTATTCCTCTTGATCCCCAGTCCGCTATACCTACAACCGGAAGTGGGCTTTAAAAATATTGCGTTTTTGAATTTTTATCGCCGTCTCCATTTGCTGGGACGCCTTTGAAGCCTCCATACACACACCAATATTCGACCCTGCCATGCAACTACTCTGCACAGCACCAAGGTAGGCCTTAGTCGATATGTTTTCTGAAATATTGGTGGTAACTCGGGCCCTCCCCGTCAGTCAGCTGTGATCCTTTTTCGCGCACCTCCTACCCCCTGCTTCGTTCGTGACCGCACGCATGTCGACAGCGTCGGAATTGCTTCACGTGGGAGAATGGTAATTTTTGACGCCCACGTTAAAAACTCGACCGCCCAATCTTATTTTTGTGTGGATGGTGATTTTTATTTATATTCCAGCAGCCATTGCGAGGTGAAAATTTTCTATCTCCCACGCTTATTCGTGATTATTTTTGTTTAAAACATTATCCGGGAAAAATGTGGTGCCCAATTAAAATTCTGGACGATCAAATTCTTGCAGTGAAACATGGTATGCAGTGTGTCAGGTGTGGGGCGAGTTAGATTTTTTTTACAGGTTACTTATTTCTTCTTGCATTCGGTATGGTGGCTCGAGATTGGAATATGTTTTTTTCATCTCGTTCGCAGTGTTTGTCTTTAAAATATATTTTTTAAATCCCAGCGTGGATGGAGAGTGTGCCCATTATTTTTTAGGGGCGTTCGCCGGTTTGCGTGTTTCGAATCGTCTATGCTAATATCTTTAAAATTGAGTGAAATACTGAGTTTATTCTAGTACGTGCTTGGTTTTTTCCCGTCGATCTATTGCACGCACTTATCCTCATTTCTAAGGTCTTTTTCTTTCGCCGATCTATCCCACCCAATCGAGGAAGTGTTTATGGTGATCTCCGCCGGGCGGCAGTCTCTAAATCCGCATTTATGTTTGGAATGGGCTCTCTTTAACACCTTTTTCGCGACGAAATATCTTCTCCTCGATAATGGAGGAAATTCATGATCACCAACTTTCACTCTCTCGCTGATGTTTCGGTTTATTCCGGGATTTCGCCATGCCAACCGGCCGGAGGAAAAAGCCGAAACATTGTTGCCATGGGTAACACCACCCCGACATTCCCCCGACAGACGAGGTGCGATCTATGTATCTCACAAGCTTATCTTTGCATATTTCTGTACGTTATCCTTGAAAGATAGTGATCACCGTCCGATTGCAGTCCGGAATAACGTGCACCACGGGTTCTCAGACGCATTTATTTCCCTCCAAAATATTTTACCATTTACGGAAAAGGAGGCTACTTGCGATTTAAACTCCTCTCTCTCCTTCTCTGTTATGGAGAGGTATTTCGGTAAATTTTGGAATTCCGTCGTGCCAACGGGCTCGGGGTAAAGGCCGGGATATTGTTGCCATGGGTAACAACTCCCCAACCCTCCCCCCGACAGACCAGATTTCGAGTTTTATACCTCACAAGCTTATCTAAGCTCATTTTTGTGCGTTATCCGTGAAATTATAGTGTTCATCGCACGGTTGTAGTCCCCAAGCAAGGGCTCCATGGATCCTCAAAACGTCTTTTCCCTCCAAAATATTTTAACCGCGCGAAAAAGGAGGAACTTCGCGGTATTGAGTACTCTCCCTCTCTTTCTGTGATGGAGAGGTGTTTCGGTTAATTTTTGGGATTCCGTCCTGCCAACCGGCTCAGGGAAAGAGGCGGAAAATTGTTGCCATGGGTAACACCTCTCTCTCCCCACAGTACCGGCTTTCTTCCGACCCACCCCTCTTTTAGGATTGGGTTCAACATTCGGTGGCTGGACCCTTCTCCTTGCCAGGCGACACCCCAGCTGATCTTCCTAGTCGTCGATTCGATTCATTCGCCACCCTCCGCCCCTCCCACTCGCTCGAGGGCGACGAGGTGGGGGAGGGTTATGGAGAGGGAAGGTCACCAAGTGGAGGGGGTGGGGGCGTTTAGCGGCGTTTCCCTCGCAACCGTCGAAAGTGTTGAATGGATACCCAGCATTTTAATAGAGCGAAGGTCTTTGAATAGAAGAAGGGTTTGGTGCTTTCCCGGCGAATGCTGTTAACAAAGTCTTCACGGGAAATGAGCCAGGTAAGGATGGACATTGCTGCCAACGTTTCATCGGCCTTCTCTGTCTTATTGCCGGGCTTATATACACCGTTGGGGAGGTCAAGTCGTCTGTGATTGGTCAGTTTTTTTAGGTTTATTTCCTCCTCACAGCTTACTCATTCTTTTTATCATGGGATTCCACGATTTGCTGAGGGTGAAACCCGCGTCCGTTTTATTATTTGTGATTCGTATTTCGATAGCTTCTTTTGTAAGACGGTCCCAATATCCCTTTGCCTTGCAGAGGATTTTGTTTCATTGAACTTGATGGTATGATTGTTTTTAATGCAGTGGTCGGCTGCGGCAGATTTCTCTGGGTATCCAAGCCTAATGCACCGTTTGTGTTCTGACATCCTTGTTTCAATGATTAGTAAGCTGAGAGGAGGAAAGAAACCTAAAAAAACTGACCAATCACAGACGATTTGACCGCCCCAAATGGGTATATAAGCCCGGCACTAGCCATGTCCATCATTCGCCCTGAAGACGATGGCAGAGAAGGCCAGTGAAACGTTGGCAGCAATGTCCGTCCTTACCCGGCTGATTTCCCGCGAAGACTTTGTCTTTGAAAAGGTTTGTCCCATCCCGAAACAAGACGCCTTCGAATTCCATCGCTATAATCAGTGGTGTGGTTGGGCCGGTACGGCGTACCCCCTAAAATCCAAACTCGTTATAAGCGTACCGCTTAAAATACCTTTGAGGCCGTATGTATAATACATGTTCAGCTGTTGGAATTTTTGGTGAGTAGGTATCGCCTAAATTTTTTTTCCTACTACAGCACTGGTTATAATCCTTTTCAAATATATATCATGGGAGTAATTGAGGGGGTGAGAAGACTAAGTGTACAAGTGATATTCATTTTGAAACAGTGGTAGGTGCAGAAATTTAGTATAGAAAACAGACGACATAATCTAAATATTTAGCAGTGCATTTGATTTTCCACTCAGCACAGAACATAGGCTCAGTCGTATCCCTTCGCCACCGAGTTTTTGTATATTTCTTTCATCAATTTCCGTACCTAACTCTGTTTAGAAATAAAATACATTATACCCGTTGACTTCTCACTCTCTCAGTCTGAAAAAATAATACGTATTTCCGTAACAAATTTTTCGATTGACTTGGGCAATCATTTACGGGGAGGAGAAAAAGTATTAACTCGCGCCGCGCCGGTGGATTGGCTGAGTACCTGCCTGTACTCCTATAGTCTACTCTTTATGTTAACCTATTCGTCAGCAGGTTAATTAACACTGTGGGTCGTATTCCAGAACCTATCTCAATGTGGAGTCCTCGCTCTACTTCGGCGTTTCAGATCTGAGACTCAAGTTGCGTTTGAGTTGGAGTTCGTATTCATAGAAACTACCTACTTCCCAACTCACTTGAGCTAGATAGTCTGTGGTAAAATTTACATAATATTGCATCTACCTATACATATTATTTTCATTGTTTATCTCTCGCACATCGAAAACTAGCATTTCTGGAGTACAATATCACTCTTGGAAGTATTATTATGAAAGATATTTCATTTTAAAAACGCGAGGCTATAGCGGCGAACATCTTGGAATTTGCTGACTTAATTTGAGTTTGTTCTCGATTGTGTCCTCATAATAACAACGCGGCAACCGCGTTGAGTTCGAGTCATAATCAAGACTTGAGTATCGTTCTGAAATAAGGCCCGCTATCTCGTCCCTGTAGATGATTGTCAAAGTTAATCGAAAAATATTTTTCAGGGCTAAAAATTTTTTCGACTTACATTGACGTTTGGTTTTTCTTGTGGTCGGGCTTTTTCAACTACCATGACATCTGGGAGGCAGGCCTTAAATTTATGCGGATGGGTGTCATTCGGGACGGCGGGATAATTATTTTGAGGATAAAACTTGCTCGAATGATCTTTCACCGTGATTTATTACTTGTTTATTACGCGTGCTGTCATCTTTAAATTTACAGGGTATGTAAATGAGACCCTTATTAATTTTTGACCTCAAATGATAAATCTTTTCTCGAGCTGCAACCTGAGATAATATTTTTATGCCGGTAGACGTTTCGTTGGATTTATTTTCTATCGGCTATCGGGCTGGAGATGCAGCACCCGTACCTTATCATCTTATGCCTGAGGATGTTAGAAAATTACTCCTAGGGACGGCAGTCTAAACTAAACGAAAGTCTAAACCAGTAAAATTTCAATTGTTTCGTTCCTGGGAGCAAAATGTATAAGCGAAATGGATTTAAACCCGGGGAGATAAACTCAGGGTCGAAACGAAATCGGAGTCAAAAGTACTTCGGGTGGAAACTAAACTAAAACGCTGGGACGAAACGAAACGAAGATAATGTTTCGCACCGGAGGGACCACATGCTTCACCTTCGAACAGTTTAGTTTCGACTCACACACCGAGTACGAAGTATGATCGAATGAGATAGAGGTTCGGCCTTCCGCCATTGGATACATGGGGCACTCATATTTTTACCACTAACAGGAGAACAGTGAATGCAAACTGGCCATTCGGTTTTTAAGCTCGCTTTAACCTGTCTATACGTATGTCAAACGTAATGGGTCGAAACTATTCCCTCTTTTCCCCCTCCACTCAACTTCTGGGGTCGAAACTTAACTATGAGCAGCGGAGTTTCGATTAGTTTAGTTTCGTTCCCGGGAGTGAAGTTTCGTAGGCCTCGTATTTTCGTTTCCCTCAGGGAAGAAACGAAACATTTTCGTTTCGTTTCACTTGCCATTCCTGCTAGGGACAGATATCACCAGCTGAGAGAGAGTGATCACCTGATTTGTAAGCCTGGATGATGGCAGTATCGGAGAAATCAAGGTTGGAAGCTTTAGAAATGCGGTGTTATTGAAGAAAGGTGAAGGTCAAGTGTATAGTCCGAGTGAGTGACGCGAAAGTTCTGAAAAGGGAGGGAGAGAAGAAAAATATTTGGATAACCTTGAATAGAAGGCGGGATAATGTTATCAACGACATCATGACACACGAGGATCTAATGAAAATCATCGTAGAAGGACAAACGGAGGGGAAGAACGGTTAAGGTAGGCCTCATATGAAGTACAGAGAGCAGGTGATTAAGGATGTAAATGAGAAGAATTGTATGATATGATAAAAGATTAGCCGATAGAAGAATTGAGTGGAGAGCTGCGTCAAACCATTCTGCGGATAGATGATTGTTAGAGATGCGTGATCGCAAATCGCAAATGCGATAAATGCGATATAAATGCGATGTGCGCAAATAAATGCGACATAGATGCGGTGACTGGAATTTCATGATATTTTTACGCAAATTTGCCTTTTCAACGGCAAAATTCGTACATTTTGTGCCGAGCGCAGTTTAAATGCTCCGCCGACAATTACCGCTTAAAGCATGTGAGCGACTGGCCAGCTGCTAGTTGGCTGGGACTCTATGTGGCCGCGAACTACAAGTGGGCGCGGGCAAGTTACACCTCCGCCAATATATGTCTTATTCCTTAATTTATTATTGCTCTACTGCATAATTATTTAAAATATTCTGTATTTTTTCATGTAACTGTGTTTCACTACATTTTATCGTCATCTACCTCATTATGAAAATAAAAAAATATACGCCACAAAATGCGATAAACTGTAATTGAAAGTGCGATAAATAAAAATGAAAGTGCGATTTCACGTATCTCTAATGATTGTTAATGATGAGAATTTCATGATTGAAGCTCTGTCGGGTCACTGTGGCTGTTGGTGATGCTTTTTTCGGGGTGTGTCCCGCGCACCTATTCAGCTTCAGTTAAGTTCCAAAATGCCGAAGTAATCGCCAAAGTGAAATACTTCAAACCTCGGCTAATCCGCGAGGCGATGGAAATAAAGAAATGCCACCAGATTTTCAACGGGGAAGGCGGTTTAAAAATCAACCACCCCTGGATTCCTGCTCTGAAATTATGCAAAAGTAAAATGGCAACACTTTCATCCCCTCCCCATTCGACCTCCTTCCCTCCACGAACCATTACAAATACCCTACCAGCAGCACTTCCGGGTAGATCGGGTGCCACTACAGTGAATCGTAAATGAAATAATCGAGTTTTCCCACGACCACCGAGAGAGATTGTGAGTTTTTCTCTCTCGATGGTCGTGGTTTTCCCCGGATTAACGATACGCCTTGACGATATCGGTACTGTCTTCAGCCAGCGTAGCTAGTTGGAGGACATGTTAATTATGTTTTCTCCCAAAAAATGAGCACGTTAGACGGACTACTGTAATCACTCGTCAAGAAAAAAATTATCGACATTTACCATGACTGACACGAAGTTTCGACCGTCCCAGTACTATCATCAGCTATCATGATCAAGTGGAAGATGTGAAAAATATATTTTTCTCCCAGGTATGGATCCTCATTATACGTTCTGTGCACAGAAAATGGACTCAACGCTTCCTAGTACACACTCAACATATGAATCATTCTCTACCTCTATGATACTAAGAGAACCTCTACGGTATCAATCTTACCAGTATTGTCTTCAGCTAACATGACTATGTGGAGGTCATAAAAATACTTGATGTCCTTCACCAGCTACCGACATTTAGCGAATTGATTACATTTTCTACCCTTTCTACCCAAAAACTACCCTTGTTTCCTGAGTAACAGTGACCAGCTTCGGCCTCGAAACGTCGGGCGACAAAACGAGTGAATGCGAAGGGAACATTCGAAAAAAGATCACCAATAGCTGTTGACGACGAGTTCCTGAAGCGGATTCTTCAATTAGCGCTCCATTATCTCAACAAATCCATGGTAATCCATGGTCTCGAACATAGCTGTTCTGGTTCAGTTACCTGCCTTGGTTCTCAGCATCCTTTCTGATTACTCGAGTACCATCTGGGCGGCCTAGTGGTTAGTTGGCTTCACTATTGATCGAAAGGCATGGGGTTCAAATCCCGGACGAAGCCATCGGATACCCCCAAATAAAATCCTCGAAGTGCGACTTAGCCCAGGGTAAGAAACGAGACTCCCATAAAGTGTAATACCCCATACCCTAAAAGTGTAATATTCACACGTCTGCGGCGAAGTCTGGGGTGAGCTCTACCCTACTGATTGCATGGTAAGCAGTGGCATTTCCAGTAATTTCTTCCGGGGATTGGAGGGGGTACAAAAATAACAATTGGTTGAAAAAAATAACATTAGGTTGAAAATTCCAAAATTTTTGAAAAAACAGAGTACTAAACAGAGGTTTTTAAACTAATCTTCACACTTTTCATAATCGTAAAAACTTCATTTTTCAAAATCTTCTGTATAAATTCATGATTCAATATTTTTTCATTTTAATGATGAACCAAAGTAATTTTTTTAATATTTCGGGGGTGGGAGAGAGGGGTCCGGACCTCAAGAGCTCTCCTCCATCGCTACGCCACTGAAGGTGGGTATCGGGAACTTGCTACCCTACGTTTTCGATATTCTGGCCGACATTTGTCATATTGAAATGAACTTTATTGAATCGAATGAATTTTTTCATACTTCAAAGTATTGATTCTACAAAGCTTTCAACCATTTCGCTTTTTAAACCTCTTATATCAAAAGGAAATTTTACCCGCAAGGGAATAGGGTAGTTTCCTTCATTAAAGAAAACGAAAGGCATTAATTGTGATTCGTTACCCAACATTAGTGTATTCATAATACACAATTTTTTTGGTTGTAGAAATCCCAGTTTAGACGAATGTTAATGGTCAATTTTAACCCCATTTGAAAAAGGCCAGATTGGCGCCCATGCGATGCCACTCCACGTGACGTCACAGGGACCTAGTTTCTATACGAGTAGATAGGAGTTTTACATCGTCTGAGATTACCAATTCATGCATGAGGCACAGAGCTCAGGGTTACATCTCTTAATAATCACCTATTAAAACTGGCTAAGGTCGGTAACTTTCCTTCGTTTGATAGGGTAATAATAATCCTTATTTAAGCCAAGCGCTACCTGCTAGCAGCCTGCATCGTAGCGGCTCTCAAAATCTCGCCCAAAGGTCACCTCACACGACGGCAGCGGGAACCAGAATGACGTCACAGGGGCTTTTCCCAGGATTTATACTTAGCCGTCGTGTTTTCGCGAGCTTGAAAATTTTCACTTTTCATTTAATCGCGAAAAATACATATCGCCATTTAAAAATCTAAAGGCGTGAGATGAGTACTCTCGGAGTAATAATCATACGGTTTAGGCAATAAAAAAATAACAGGAAACTACCCTATTCGGCTGGGAGCCGCTGGAGGCTCGGAGGCTGCGGGCTAGGCTGAGATCGTTTTAGAATCGATGAAATAAGAGAGATATTTTGTAGAACGGATATGTATGGGCATTCGTTTTTCTCCAAAACAACAAAGGACTTTAAAAATGCTAGGCGTAATTTCGTTTGAGCATTTCCATCTTAATTGTAAACGGCTGGTCTACTAAAAGCCCCCGCCACTAGTCTATTTAGACGGCTTGCGGGTAGTATGTAGAAGTAGATGTAGATGAATGATAGAAAAGAATGGGAACATAATGGCTTGTAGTATTTACAGTATGGTGTGTACATTATGACTTTCATGAAGTACTTGTTTGAGTGATAAACTACCATGTGCTGATGCTAAACATAGGAAGACAGTGCTTGAAACAAAAAGAAGTTACTTTCAGCTGTAGAGATTTGATAAGAAGTACCTTGAGTAAAAGCACAACAAATAATCAGCAAGGATTGCCATAAATTTCACAGAATTGAGTAAAAGTGTGAGAGTAATTGACAAATGAGAGAAAATAACATTTAAGAATGTTTCAAATGTAAGCAAAGTATAAAAAAGTTGTAGGGGTACCCACAAATTTAATGAGACCTATATTAATGAATGTAGCATTGTATACTACAAAATTGAGAGCTTGAGGAGAAGGAGCAGCTGCAAACTTACGTAATGTGTGAACGGCTGGCGCCCTAACACCCCCTGCCACACGCTTAGTCATGCGGCCTGCGGGGTAGTGCGGTGATGAAGATAGGGGTTTCCTCTCCTCGTATGCAATCGCGTCCGCCTAGTAGGTTTATAGTAGGGATGAGTATATTTCACTTTTTTCGATTGCTATTCCGATTCTTTCATATCGATTCCGATTCTATCGATTGTTATTCGTACTAACAGTTGTGGTAGGTATTGATTTGTCAGTGGAATTAAATCCATTTAAATTTAAGAATTGATTGCAATAAAATAACGAAGACAATCAAGATGCCTAAAAAGTATAATTATTAAAAATGGCGAAATAAGATAATAGAAATATATTCTCAGCTTTATTAAAGTAATAAACTCTTCAACTGTTTCAGACATATATTGTTAGCTTAGTAAAGTACAGTGTCCTATGGCTCAGGAGTTTGGCGGCCTTAATGCCCCAAGCGAGGGGTCTTCAACCTTTTTTAATGCGATGGGAAAAAATCGATTTCACATCATCAGGAGGGCCACGATGCTTCACGTCTTTTTACCACCACAATCAATAAAATTAAAAAAACAAACATGTAATTTCAAAGTGCAATAATTTTTATTGGTTAAAAAGTGGAATCAATAAATGCGATTTTTGGCATTGCTTATCTTTGACGAGTGTGTCGATATTTAGTTCGCGATAAAATATTTTATTTAGCTTCTAGGGGCCGCTAGAAATTAGCAAAGAATAGAAAGAATTAAGAATTAGAAGAAGAATTAAGAATTAGAATTAGAAGAAGAATTAAGAATTAGAATTAGAAGAAGAATTAAGAATTAGAAGAAGAATTAAGAATTAGAATTCTTCTTTTGAAGAATTAGTTGGTTGAAGACCCTTGCCCTAAGGTTATAGTCTATTTTCAAAATATTTGTTTCCTGTTATCGATGGAATTGGAATCGACTTTAGAAGATCGATTCTCGATTCTGATTCCGTGTCCGAGAATCGGTGTAATCTGGAATCGACCTTTGGAATGAAGTCGTCCCTGGTACATATATATAGGTGTTTATTACATGGTGCATTCCTCTCCGCTTGCAGCCGGAGTCTCCCCTCTCGGTTGCAGACACGCGTCGGAGGGGTGGCAAGTGTCTCCCCCCCCTGAAATTCTCCTCTCTTTGCGCGGCGGAGGGGGAAATCCATTGAGACTGGCTGCTGCTGCTGCGTTCGAAGTTCACTTTCTCTCTCGACCCAGGGACGGCGCTACCTCCCTCCTTCAAATAACCCTCCCACCACTGCACTGGGGCGCATTTCGAAGGGTAGGGGGTTTCGCTACCCCCCCCCCCCCCCGAAAATGAGGGAAAATAAGAATACATATCATTGTGTTAATTACATATCATTGTGCTTTGAATATGCAGCGAGCGTATGGGATCCGGTACAGAAAGACTTAATCCGCGAACTGAATAAAATAGAAAGGAAGGCTGCTGTGGCGCCGACTCCATGGGACATGAGGGGGCCCGAGTCCCCTCAAAAATTCGTTATGGGCGAGAGGAAAAAAGTGTCAGGCTTGTCGATCCTCCCCTGAGTGTCCAGATATCAAGATTCGAGTTATCAGGGTTCTAGTGTTGATCATATGACTCTTCTAAAATGCTTAAAAAACTTAAAACACAATTCTTATAAAATTTCCCGGGGCAAGATTCCCGGTTTGGGCCCCCCAATATTTTTTCTAAGTCGGCATCCCTGGAAGGCTGCGCGTTTCGTCAAAAACTGCTACGGGCGTACAGACAGCGTTACCCAGATGTTAACCGAATTAGGCTGGGAGCCGCTGGAGACTCGTGGAGGCTGCGCGCTAGGCTTGTTAGACTGCTTGAACAATTGAGAATGGATATCTTTAAGAGCGACACAGAGAACATAATATTACAGCCGCACTATATTCCCAGGTCCGACGGAAGCGATAGATTAAGAGAGATGTTTTGCCGAACGGATAGATATGGGAATTCGTTTTTCCCCCGAACCATTAAGGACTTTAATGAATGCTAGTCCCAACTTCGTAGAGCACTTCATTTTTATGCGTAGACGGCTGGTGTCCTAGCACCCCCTGCCACACGCCTTTTAGGCGTCTTGCGGGGTATTATGTAGATGTAGATGAATTATTTTGAAATGAATAATGCGAGGGGGCATGGCCACGATTTGCACAGATACTCCGTCATATCCGTAATTATTCCTATTATTGTTATTATTTAAGTAATCTACCGATTAAGGTAAGATTTCGAGAAGACGGATTTAATTCCGCTCCCGAAAAAGAAGATCACTGTTGATTGCGTAGATTATAGGACTATTAGCCTAGTATCGCGCGCGGCGAAAGTGGTACTGAGGATATTGAACAGACGAATGGAGGCGAGGGCAAACGAGTATTTGGGCGATGACCAGTTTGGTTTTAGAAAAGGGAAGTCAACTCGTGACGCAATAGCCATAATGAGGTCCCTGGTGGAGAGGAACCTAGAATATGACCAGGACGTATATTCCTGTTTCGTGGATTTTGAAAAAGCGTTTGATAGGGTGAACTGGGTAAAATTAATGAATATCCTCAAGAGAATAGGAGTAGATTGGAGGGATAGACGACTAATTCGAAATCTGTACATGGCCCAGACTGCGCAAGTGAGGGCAGCGGACGGATAATCTGGGTGGGCAAGCATTGGCCGAGGTGTGAGGCAAGGCTGTCCTCTATCGCCGCTGCTCTTTAACGTATACGCTAAGGAGATGGTAAGGGAAGCGTGGGATGAGTTAGAAGCTGGAGTAAAAGTGGGAGGAATGATGTTCAAATAGGTGAGATTCGCGAATGATCAGGCGTTGATTAGCCAGTCAGCGAGGGGGCTTCAGACTGTAGTGGATGCGTTATACTAGCGTTGCGAAGAAAATGGGATGAGGATTAATCACAAGAAGACCAAGGGTATGCGGTTTTGTAAAGCATCACGAGCGAGGAATGTGAGAGTTAAGATAATGGTGGGTGGTGAAAAACTTGAGCAGATTGAGCAGTTCAACTATTTAGGCCGTACGTTAAAGGAAAACAGATACAGTGGTACGGACATTAGGATGGGAATTGCATTAGCAAAGGAAGCCTTCAAGAACAAGAAGGAGCCTCTGAGAGGTTCGCTATGTAAGAATTTAAGAAAAGGCTAGTGAAGAGTCTGATCTGGAGTGTAGCGCTTTACGGTGCAGAAACGTGGGCACTTGGAAAGGAGGACGAGAGAAGACTGGAGGCATTCGAGTTGTGGGTGTGGCGAAGAATGGAGAAGGTGATGTGGACGGAGAGGAAAAGGAACGACGAAGTGCTGGATATGGTTGGTGAGGAGAGGCAGCTTTTAGATGAGGTACGGAGGAGACAGAAGGTATGGATGGAGCGAGTGCTTAGCGGGGAGGGGATGTTGAAAACAGTGTTAGAGGGTAGAATGTTGGGTAAACGAGGGAGGGGAAGGAAGAGAATAAGATTTTTAGATAGAATGAAAGGGAGTATGTCTTATTGTGAATTGAAGTGCATGATGGAAGGGGAGGGTCCCGCAATTTTCTTAAGCACTCCATGGAAACCTACCTTAATCGGTAGAATACCTTAATAATAATAATAACCCCCCCCCCCCCAAAGCCCGAAGAGAAATCAAAAAATTATTTTGAAATCTTGTCTGGATTTGATTTATTATAACTGCATCTGCTTAAAGTTAAATTTTAAGTGCCAAAATGATATAAAATGCATTTTCAGGCATGTTATTTTTCAAAACTTTTCCTGAACCGTGGGTTTCCCGGGGGGTAGCGCCCACTAACCTCCCTCATCCTCTTCCAAAGTCCCCTCATCCCCCCATAGCATATTTCTAGTTACGCCACTGCAGGGATGATAGTACATGTTAGCTCGCCGACGGTTAGGCTCCGTGAGTACACTCTGGAACAGGGGTCGGCAAACTACGGCTCGCAAGCCGCACGCGGCTCTTTCGATGTCAAGTTGCGGCCATCCAGCTCCAAACGCAAAAAATAATAAGCATATTATTTTATTTCTAAAACTTGAAAAAATACTGCAAACAGGCAAAGCATGGCTGAAGAAAGGAGATAAGGATAAGGTGTCCCCTTAATGAATGCATTTCCGGTAGTTATATTAAAGCACTGGCGAAAGGTACCTGCGCAGCTGGTTGGCTCTTCCGTTTCAGAAGGTTGCCGACCGCTGCTCTCGGATAATATGCGGATATTCTCTGCCTAGCTGTTGGCGATTGAACACTTTTTCTCCTCCCCGTGGATGATTTCCGAAGTCAATATATTTTTCAATTGGCTTAGGCAATCATATTTAGGGAAGAGAGTATTAGTTAACCCGACGAATAAGTTGACATAAATTTTCAATCTGCAGTAAAGGCTGGTACTCTAAGCCGACCCGTCGGCGAGTGAACACTTTTTCTCCTCCCCGTAAATGATTGCCTCAGTCATTCGAAAAAAAACTTGTTACGGAGATAGTAATCATTTTTTCGAACTATCATAGACACTTGGTTTTACCGTTCTGCGGACATTTTCACTTTAGGTACTTCCTTTAATGGACCACAATTTTTCTCCGAGGGGAACCATAATGCAGAGGCTTGGATTTGTTTACGTATGTGCTCGGTTGATTGGTTGATCTGTTGCGCAGTACACGGCGATCGTCAATCCATACATTTTAGTTCATGGTTCTCTCACCTCCCGTTCGATGAGGGCGCCAGTCGATCAACCGCCCAATCAATCTATCAGCGCCGCCTCCTCCGTTTCTCCATCTGTTCGTTTTAATGGAAGGAGATATCATATCAGGTCTCAGTTTCCAGCTTCCTCTACCCCCTATTGGGTCCATTAGCTTCCCGGCCCACTTTTAGCCCGTCCCTCATCATCCATCCTCACTCTCAACCTTGTTCATTTATCGAATGCTGATGGAGGCTTCGGCGGAGTGATGCGTTAGGCGCAGCTAGTCTGTGAAAAAAGCAAGATACCCAAGATTGAGGAGCTTTAGCGTCTAAACGAAGCAATCAATTTCAATGCAACAAAAAGAATACGAAATAAAATTTATTTCTGCGTTTGATCATACACTTTTAAAACTCTTCGGCTCCATAATATTTCCAGTAGGTACTTATTTTTTTCTAAAAAATCTAACCGTTTTTTGCGCGTAAAATCAAGTTGCCCAACTTGAAGCGCCTATAATTCCCGTAGCTTTCGTCCCAGTAACTTGGAATTTTGATATGAAAAAGGCAAACCCATTATTAACATTTTGGAGGTAAAAATTGTTCATACCACTAAAATTGATTGATTTGTTGTAAAAAACGCAAATCTATGCTAACTTCGAAACCAATTGGTCATTTGAAAATTAGCTGGTACTGTTGTGTGCCGTAGAATATCAGAAATGCTGGAACGTAGATCACAAGCGTTAAATGTCAAAAGTATATTCAATATCGTTTGATATTTTTTATTGTTTTGAGCTCCGGTTGTTGCTTTTTCTCTGCCTAGCGAGGCAGACCAAAAAAAAAAGCAGAAGAAAAGTCTCTCTCTCGACGCCGTGCGCTGCTGCCATATCGTGCATCGTAACGCACATTACATTACCGGCCGGTGTCGGCCGTGTTTGGTGTGCCCGGGCGTATTTCAACCCGGTCTCAACAGCTCCCGAGCACAACGGTGCGTAGTAGCGACCATTTCACTGTTCTGAGTTCATTACGTGCCGGTCATTTAAAGGAAGCGCGCCGATTGCCGAGTCGGTGGCAACCACGCGTCACTTTTCTCCTCCCTCTCCCAAGACGGAGCTGCTGTTACGTATATAGAAACATCAAGAAAAATGATAAGCGATATGGACATTATTAGTGATAGCTAATGTAAATTTTATACGCACCAGCATTGCATTCATTATACAGCATACATCAGTACAAATGAATTTTCAATTGGCCGATTGGTTTCGAAGTAAGCGGAGATTTCTGCTGTTTACAACAAATCAATCAGTATTAGTGGTATGAACAATTTGTTCCCTGCAAACTGTTAATACTGGATTTGACTTTCTCATATCGAAATTCCAAGTTACTGGAACGAGAACTATGGGAATAAAGCAAGCGTTCAAAGTTGGTAAACTTGATTTTACGTGCAAAAAACGGGAATTGTTTAAGAAAAAATCTTGAGTACAGGAAATACTATGGAGCAAAAGAGTTTTAAAAGTATGATGTATGATAAAAGTATGATCAAACGCAAAAATAAATTTTATTTTGTGTTTAAAAAAAAATGAAACTGATTGCTTCGTTTACATGCTACAGCTCCTCAAACTCGGGTGTCATGGTTTTTTTTACAGACAGTAGGCTTGCGGGCTGTCCTCCGCATCGATTCATCTTCGTGACGTCAGTTTCGCCGATTTTGCAGCAGATTGCTTCAGGTTTGAAGTGTCGGATGCAAATAAAAAGCTTTCATCCGACCCTTCAAACCTGAAGACATTTGCTGCTACATCGGTGAAACTGTCGTCGCGAAGATGAATCGATGCGGAGGACAACCCGCCTTCACATTTCGAAGTTGAGTGCCGTAACAGTCGATTATTACGCTCGATCGCTGAACTCAGAACAGTGAAATGTTGGCTACTACGCACCGTTGCACAGTGGTCGGAAAGGCCGGCCTGGCTGGACAAAAGTCTGTCGGGCGCATATATTGCAAGCATAAGTGGCAAATGTTTTTGAAATACCTTCAATATCGATAACTTTACCTTATTAAATGGTTTAAATAATTTTCTCTTGACCTGAGGCAAAAATAGGGGGTTTGGGAATCCCCCGGTTTTCACTATATTGCCTGAAAATTAATTATTAGCTGAAATTATTATCACTCTGTGCGAATTAATGTTTAAGCTGTCAAATATTTTATCATCTTTCATTTGCAATAGCTTAAAATTTTCTGCGTCCTTGGATAAGAGATAACGGCAATGGTTATTAGCCCCATCATATTTAATGAGAGGTTCTTACCAGGTTTAATTTAGTGGGGCAGTTTCTAAATGACCTGTGACTTAAACATTACTCTAGTATCTCCATTTTGAATGACAAATTTTAATTTCAAAATTTACAATGGAAATAGCAATGTTATAATGTGTTACACAATACTTAAATGTTTATACAATTTACAGAAAATAATCACTTTTAGACATTTTAATAAGGCGAAATTTACTCTTGTTAACCCTACCAGAACATTGCATCTAACATAAGAAATTAATGGGCATAAACCAATCACTTTGCAACATTTAAATAATTTAAATTTTACAATTTACAGAAAATAATCACTTTTAGACATTTCAATTAGGCGAAATTTACTCGTGTTAATCCTACTTAGTCAGAAACAAAACCATCCGAGTCACTTAAGCCATAATTTTCATCTATTGATGGCAATAGAACATTCATAACTTCGGGTGGGTAAGGGGAATTCTTCACTTTTTTCAATTTTCTTTTGGAAGATATTAAAGGGTCTGATGATACCAGAAGAATGTTGAAGAGGTCTTCATTTACCGTAGCAGTAGAGATTTTCCTCGTGTTGCTTTCCCTGTAGCGCCTTATATCCTTATTTCGGGACTCCTTTGGCTCTTCGGACAAAACACCCAACTGGTAAGGGAGCCGTACGAATGATATCACTTCCATTAATTAGCATTTTATGCACATATGCTGGCATATAATACCATCCGTATAGCTCCACGCACAACCTTGCCGTCTCCAAAGCATATTGCTTAAAAACTTCCACATCAACTGCGCGTTTTGACGCCACTGTTTTCAACACGATAGGTAACTAATCTTTGTATTCGTTCCTTGCTGATTCCAGTGACTTCTGAAGACAAATCTGGTTGGGCGAAAAATCTCCTCGCTGCATTGCCATCATTCGTGGAGCCAGTTCCCTGATTCGTAATGTCCACAATCAACCCCGTTTCCACTCTAAATCTGTCCTGGACACACTTTTTTCATGCTGAAAGAATGGATTCATCTTCGGCGATTTTAATTTGCCATTTTTTAATGACAACTCTATGCGAAATGTGAAGCATATACTCAAAAATCCTTATTCAGGCGTGAAGAGGTGAATGGCCAAACTCGAATACATCTGTGTTTACGGGTCGTAATAATAATTGTTTTATATCATTCATTTGGCAAGGAGTAGCTTTGCAGACATTGCAAGTCTGGGAAGAAATACCAGTCATAGAACTGACGGCTTTACCGTCGACCATCGACAAAACCAAATGATGATCAACTGCAACATCAAACCAAATGGACGGCCTCAATTTATTTATCTTTTCGTTCATGTATGCCTTTTCCTCAACGATTAAATTACAAGTTTCCTTTTTAAAAGAGAACTTGATCGGTCGGCAATATCTTGGCGAAGATGGCCGTGGATTCTTCCATACGGTCAAGTCACTCGATGGTATATACAGACGCAATGGCACAATTGTGATACAAAATAAATCACTAGCCATGAATTCTTTGTGGGCTGAGTCGGTTAAGGAGTGGGTGAATAAATAATTTGACCATTTGCTTTGGGGAAGGGGAACTTAAGGAGAGGAGAGTGAGTGAGTGACAAATAGTAGTTCATTCATAAGCATATTTGTATCACTTTGCACAGCTTCAAATTGCTGTAAAAATATCTAGCCTTTTGCCCTTATTTTCAAGGTGTAGAATTTCAGGTTAATATATATTGTAGGGGATCAATTTCTTCTGAATTTATGATATCTTTTACTGGCATACTTGATTTCTCCTTTGTCAATCCTACTTTACTTTGACGAAGGATCGTTTTCCTGCCCCCATTGCACTGAGGTCGGATTTTCAGTTGCACGGGTGTCAAGGTTACGGTTCCCAGTCACGTTTAGTAAGAACAAACCATTGTCACAATTTGGCTATTTCCGTTTTCCTATGGTGTTACGGGTAGTGTCCACAACACCCAATACCTCATTCCAGCTAGGAAAACAACTAACGTAATCAATCAAAAATAAATTAACAATTATTTATAATTTTATTACACAATGCAATTTTTTATAATAAAGTAAATATAAAAATTAGTTTAGATAAACAAATTACACATGAAGTCGTTCCCAAGAATATTTTAGTGCTGATGATTTTTCCAATTTCGCGTGTATCTCACTAGCGCCACTCTGCGGTAAGCTGAAAAGTACCGCTCGAATATTCGTATGTCACTGTAGAAAATACATTATAATTCTAAAAGGCGCAACTAGGCGCAGCCAATTTTTGCTCAGCACGTTTTATAAGACCATTGCCTACAATAATCCGTTAAAATTATACCGGGGCCCTTCAGGGCTTTTTTTAAATTCTAACACAAAGTACGTTTATAACAATTTTGGTCAGATTGTTTTCAACAGATTGATTCTTCAGAATAACAATAAGTTTTGTCCAAACTATGAATTCAATATAAAGATAAGTCTATTTACTTCCACTTTTCATTAAAATATTCCATCATTATGGCTTTAGAACCACTGATACTGATGCCTAAAAGTCAGTGACCGGTACAGTAAAATCATGACAAGTCCCGAATCGAAGTTTCTAGCCATTACAGTGGATTGCATTTGAAAGAAATCCGCAAAAACAGCATACTATCTTAAACTACAACTCATTACCTATTCAATAAGCACATTTCCACGTTATTTATCCAAACTCAAATATTTGACTTTTGTCCAGCCAGATCGGCCGTTCCGACCACTGTGCGTTGTGCTCGGGAGCTGTTGAGACCGGGTTGAAATACGCCCGGGCACACCAAATACGGCCGACTCCCACGTATTTTATTGAGTGGGAAAAGGCGTAAAATTCGATTGAAAGAAAAGTGCATTTTACTGTGGAAAAAACTGTCGTATGGGACCCAAGTGCAGCATCTTCCAAGTCGCAATATCGTTCGAATTGAATGAGCTCAGAAAATTTTCAGGTAAGTGCAATTTCTTATTTGTGTATTTTAATTGATCGCAATCCAAGAGGTCCTTCTCAAGATGGCTAGACGCGCTATTTCTTGGCTTCGCTATGGTAAGAGAGAGGGTATCAAGAGTCCATTTATTTACTTGTTCGAAAACAGCATTCTGCTATTTATAGCGACACAGTTAAAAAATTAATTAATAAATCACTTATTTTAAACGCTTACGCAACATGAATACGCAGTAATAACATAAATATGCACAAGTTGCATGTACACACATGTTTTAGTAGAACGTGTGCCCAACGTTTTTCGTTGAATATTTACACTCTGTCAAGCTCGTAGAAAATTTATTTTAGTCTTTTTAGTTCGCGAGAAAAAAGTTGCTTTTTTATAAAAATTGTTTTCATGATGTAATTTGTTGGTTCTTTTTTGATTTAGATAAAATCACTCAATTTTTACATACAAAACCGCAATGTACAAAGAAATAACATAGTGTTTTGATAATTAAAATGAAATTTCAGTTCAGAAAAAAAATGACTGTCGAACATCTTCCTTGAAATGATCGCAGCGTCGCCATCGGATTTTGTTGGTAATTTTTAAAGTAATCTCCATGTTTAATTTAAAATTCTGAATAAAAATCTATATAAAATTCCAATCATATTAAAAGTGTTAGAATATTACGTTGCCATCTGCTTCTGAGTTATCACTGAAAGTTTTAGCTAGACAACTAATCGAAAAGTGGGTTAAAATCGAATTGCAAGATTCGACTAGTACAACACGACTATAGGGTAGTTTCCTTCATCAAAGAAAACGAAAGGCATTGATTGCGATTCGTTACCCACCATTTGTGTATTCATAATACACAAATTATTTGGTTTTTGAAATACCGGTTTAGACGTATGGCAAGGGTCAAATTTTATCCTCATTTGAAAAAGGCCAGATTGGCGCCCATGCGATGCCACTCCACGTGACGTCGCAGGGACCTAGTTTCTACACGAGAGGATAGGAGTTATACATCGTCTGAGGTTACCAATGCATGCATGAGGCACAGAGCTCAGGGAAACATGTCTTAATAATCACCTACTAAAACTGGCTAAGGTCGGAAAGTTTTCTTCGTTTGATAAGGTATTAATAAACCTTTTTTAAGCCAAGCGCTACCATTCAGCAAGGTACTCAGCTACCCGCTGGCAGCCTGCGACGTATCAGCGCTAAGCCTCGCCTCAAGGTCACCTCACCGGGCGGGAGGGGGAACCAGAAATACGACGTACGGAGATATTTCCCGGCATTCATACTTGAGCGTCGCGTTTTCGCGCGCTTGAAAATTTTCACTTTTCATTTAATCGCGAAAAATATATATTGTCATTTAAAAATCTAAAAGCGTGAAATGCGTACTCCAGGAGTAATAATATTTCGATTAAGGCAATAAAAAAATAATAGGAAACCACCCTATTGAGCAACGAAGCAAGTGAAGAAAAACGTTGTAAAAATGGGCAAAATTCGAAGTGGCCGTTGCATTTTTTACTCATTTTTTTGCTGATAATTTGCTCAGTTTCATAAAATATCGATGGATGCGCATGCATCAGGTTGTAATTATCTTCCCTTGAAAAATAAAAGCTGACAAGTGTGAGTATCGTTGGAGTAATCGCGCCCTCATTAACCCGAACACGGCACCGCTATCACGAGGAAAGATTGCAAGGACGGATATCGGATCTTTTACATAAGTTGCAGCGCTCCAAGGCAAAAGGCCTTTATCTCACATAGACGGTATTTTGGAGAGCGAAAGGGGATAGTAATCGCTGAACGGAAACTTTTTCTCGTGGAAAGGCGCCAATGGAAAATTGGGTACACTTGCTGATGGCATCTTGACAGGCAACAGGTACCATCTCAATCTCCTGGTATTTTTGATAACACCTAGATCAAGTTGATGCCAAGAAAAGACGTGTCTCCCTTTAATACAATTATTTCGAAGGTTTACCATTCAAAATAAACGTCGGAGACGTCTCTGCATTTCTCCAGGGTTTTCTTCCGCGTCAGATTGTTGGTTGACAACAGTTTCGCTGGCTATCCTGCCAGCGTCTTCAGGTCGAAGGTGTCGGCTGTTGGTTTCTGCCTCGCATATCTTTTAGCCTTCCTTCTACGCTGCCGAGACACAAGCACCATACCCAACTGTGTGTGCATACAACACCATCTGAAGACAGTATATAAGCGAGGCAGAAACCAACAGCCGACACCTTCGACCTGAAGACGCTGGCAGGATAGCCAGCGAAACTGTTGTCAAAAAAAAATCTGACGCGGAAGAAAACCCTGGAGAAATGCAGAGATCAAACCATCGCCGCGGAAACCTACGCTCTAACATTCGTCGGAGACGTCGTCGTTATCCTCAGGTATAAATATTTTATCCATGAATTTATATTAACCGTATTTGAGTGTCTCGGTCGGCGATACTGGGGCTTTTTGCTGCACTTTGCAAGTTTAATACTTTTCCATCAGGCTTAATACTTTACATGCATAGAAAATTCGTATGATTTTTCCTAATATTTTATGTTATTTTCCCTGCTTTAACGAGAGTTTCAAGCTATAGTACGATTCCCTGGTTATCAAAGATTTCCACAAAATGGGTCACATTCGTGAGCTTCATTAAAGTGTGGTGTATCGAAGGTTTCGAACAGGAGGTTAATAATATTCGCTCAGTCGAGAACAAAACCTCTTTCAACCTGTCGGTGACATGAATGAGGGAGAACTCCGCGAAATGCTAACAAAATCAAATAGAAAAATCAACTAAGAAATATATTACCATAAAGCTCAACAACGGACAGTACAATTCAACATATGGAAATAAAGATCCTTTCAAGGGGGCATCCATTGATTACGTGAGGCGTTTAGGAGTGGGTTGGAGGGGGGGTCAAGCCGATTCTCACCCAATCTCACGTGGGGCAGAGGGGTGGTTCTGGCAAGTATAACATTTTTGTCCGCAAGAAAGAGTGTAAAATTGCGATCTTAGTAGTCTTAAATACCAGTCTACCTATTCTTAAATAAAAATAATTGTTAAAATTGTTTTTTAACAAATCCAACGCAATGAAGCTTAGATTAACGTGAAAATATGCGTGTTGAACAATCTCCGGTGAGATTGAAGGTCGGGCCGAATCTCGCTAAGGGGAGCTCAAAAATCGCCAAGATCACCTCACGCAAGTAATGGGCGTCCCCCAATGACGAAATAATAAAACTCGGCCGGTGTGCGAGGGGAAATTGTGGGCGAGGTCTGAGTCCACGCCAATTGCAACGCAAGGGAGAGACTTTGAAGAGTTAAAATGGAGTTAGGTCGAAGAGGAGTTAGTTCTCCTTAGTGGGCGCTTTAAAATGATGTACAGTTTCGACTTATTGAATTTTTTTAGATCTGCTATTTGCTAAATATTTGACACGTTGGAAAAATTAAATTTACATTTGGATTAATCGCCGAGAAATACATTTGAAATCAGTTATTTCAAATCAAAGCTTCAAAGTATATGGATTAGGAGTATTAAATCAAAAAAAACTAAGGAAAAAAACTACAATTTTCGGTATTATTACCATATTTTGCAATTTTGCGTTTCAAATCCAGGGGATGGTTGTAGGTGCACCTGAATTGATTAACTTGTTGAATAACTCGTATGTGCTTTTTTCGGTCGTATGGAAATAAATAAAATGAAATACAAATTTTTTTGTAAACTAACTTCATGTCCGGATTTCGGCAGCCTAAACAGCATGTAGATATTTAAGAAATTAAAATAAAAACTAACCTTTAAGTTCCTTCTGAAGTCGTTTATTGACGACATCTTGACTGGTTTTAGGGGGGATCAGCTGTTGTAATATAGACTGGCAGGCGAGTCAATACCTAGTATCCACAGCGGAAGGGGTGTGAGGGGCAATATGGTGTGATGGTGGAGATTTTAGGCCAACTATTTGAAGGAGCGGGCCTCGCTTTTAAAGGTTTGGCGAGGGTGGTGGTGGGATGACGCGGGTTATTGCTCTCTCGTGGTTGAGCAAGAGGGGTGGGCAGCCAACACTCGAGCCAAAAAGACGCGCAAAGGTTGGGAGGGAAGGGGGATGCACGCCCCCCTCGTCAGTGGCACAGCGAGGGGGGGTTTTGGGAGATAAACCCACCCCCCCCAGAGCTCAGAGAAATTTTTAAGTTAAATATATTTTACTTAATTGGATTAATATTGCTTATAGAATAGTGTGAGGATTAACAAAATATCTCTCAGAAGGCTGTAAAACTCACCATTTTGAACCATTTATCTTAATTTTTTTCTGGGGGAGGGCCGCCGCACCTCCCGCTTACCCTGGCGGGTATACCATACTCCCAGACACCCCAGTATTAGTTGCGCCTGAAACCCCCCTAGCCTTAATTCCTAGCTGCGCCCCTGCCCCTCGTCATGTGCTCATTCCAACCGGCCATTTAGCATAGAGGAATGCGCCAATATTTGTAATCATAAGAGTATGTGGCTAAAGTTTGTTGCTTTGCCCAGAAAAGGGTTCAACATTTTCAGGCTTATATTGTGGAGTATGGTATGAAACAAGTGACTTTGTATTAGTCACGCGTAAGGGTGCAATTTATATACACCAAGGGCGAAGTTCGCCTAACTCTGCATCTGCTCCGCAAGCCTCCTTAATAGGCGTGTGAGGGTAGGAGTTATGACTAAACCATTTAGAATAGAATGGGATTATTCATCATCATCATTAGTCAACAATCCAAAGTTCGTACTAACGTAGGTCTCTATTTCTCTCTCCTATCCGCTAACATTTTCATAGTGACGTATTTTTTTCTTTAACATCCTTTATAACCTGCCCTATGTAACTCATTCACAGCCATCCCTTGCCCTTCTTCCCTTCCACCTGTCCTTCTACGATTGTCTTCATAGGTCATCATGCCTCGTAATGTGGCTTACTGAGTTGTCCCGTCTTCTGCCTAAGGTTTTTAGTAGACATCTCTTTTCTCCCACTCTTCTTAGCACTTCCTCGTTACTTACACCGTCAATTCATTTTATCTTCATCATTCTTCGGTAGCACCACAATTCGAATGCTTCCACTCTTGACTTCTCTGCGGCTGTCAACGTCCAAGCCTCGCTTCCATGGAGAAACACACTCCATACGGTGTGTGTTATAAAAGTAATGAGACTGATTTTGTACTAACTAAAGTTTTTATTCGTTTCAAAAAATAATGTTATCCCCTTCAAACTAGTTTCCTTAGGCAGCTATATACCGGCGAAGGTGTTGTTCCCACTCTTGGCAGCAGAGCTAGAAGTCTCGAAATGGCATGGCTTTTAACTGGTCGGTCACGGTCTTTTGAATGTTCTCCAGGGTTCCATAATGATGTCCTATAAGGGCGTGTTTCAATTTCAGGAAAAGGAAAAAGTTACAAGGACTCAAATCTGGTGAATAGGGGAATTTAGGAACAACAGCAATGCATTTAGAGGTCAAAAATTCACCAATGAAAATGGCCGCATTACACGGGGCATTGTCATGGTGTAGCATCCATTTGTCTTCAATGTCGGGTCTCACATGAATCACTCGTGGCAGAAATCTTTCGCATGTTCAAATCGTCCGTCAAAATCTGAAGCACGGTAAATAGCGTCTAAAATCTAACTGTTCACTCATCATTCTTAATGTGGATGTGGATGCAAAGAATACTTTGTTTATTTTTAGGTTTCTAGGGGGTGTGGTTCTATATTTGAGTGAGTCATTTCTAGTAGCAAACAGACCTATGTTAACATTACATAAACACTGTTTTCTTTCCTTAGGGCCAAAGTTTTTTCATTTACTGCCCGCTGGAATAAAAAATAAATCCTCAAATGTAATGTTAAGACTTGCAAAAGATGCCCTTTTCTCGTAAGAAATAATTGGAAATTTATTTTTATGTTATTTATTTAAAACTCTCATGTATCATTTACTGCATTATTATTTTTTATTTGCATACATTTTGTTATTTGATGGTGGCTTAATTCTGGTCCTATGACCTTGGAGACCACCAAAACCTCCTTCCCATGGTTATTTTTGTATTCAGATATAAAAACAAAATGTAACTGTAAATAAATTATTATAATTATATTGCCTCGCCATAGTTATCGCACTGATTCATACAGTAGAATTTGAAATTTCCGTGAAAGTGACATAGCTAAACTTCGTTTCTTGGGCCTCCTTCCTTTGAGTTTTGCGCGGTGCGAAACCTTTAGATGCAGCGTACTGTAAAAGTGCTTTTGTCGCCCTGGATACAATCTCAGCGTGACGGATAGGCACCGTGACAGAGTGAGGTTCGTCCTCCCGCATGGCCGCGTTCGAAAGAGCCAAACCACCGCCGCCGCGGTGAGTCCTGAGCAGTGAGCAGTCCTTTTGAGTGAGTGTGCAGCGTTACGAGATCGTCCTTTATTCGTCTCCACGGCGACTCGCTGTCGTCTCAAAATATCCACCTGCCGTCATCATCCGCGACACACTGTGTGGGGATGTGTTTCTCTTCTGCTCGAGACCGCTTGGCTTCTTACCCTCCCAGCATCACGCGCACCTGGTCCACGGCCAATAACTCCTCCACCATCCACCCTCTCTCAGCACTGGGTGCATATCCAACCTCCCCCACTCTACTGCGGGGGTCTGTGGACACTTCATGTATACATTAATGTTGAAATAAATTCTTGCAATTTTCAAAGACTATTGGCGAGGAGAGGCAGCTTTTAGATGAGGTACGGAGGAGACAGAATGTATGGATGGAGGGAGTACTTAGCGGGGAGGGAATGTTGAAAATGGTGTTGGAGGGTAGAATGTTGGGGAAACGAGGGAGGGGAAGGAAAAGAATAGGATTTTTATATAGATTGAAAGAGAGTAGGCCTTACAGCGAATTGAAGAAGGCAGTGCTGGAAGGAAAGGTAGGCTCCCAGATCACTTCTTTAGTACTCCATGGAAACCTACCTTAATCGGTAGAATACTGTAATAATAATATATGTATAGTTTATTACATTCAGTGAATTCAGCAGGTCTTCCTCGCTCTATGTTAAGGTAGCAACATCGTCCGCAAAGCCCAGAATGTCGATTTCTAAGCATTGAAAATTCACATGTGAGGAACAAGTTCACATTTCCGTCAGTAGTCTAGTCAATATGTAGTTTTCACCTAAACGTTTGGAGGGATATTGCGATTTTTATCTACGGCAACGGTATACCGACCTAGGTTTCAATGCTACCATATCCTCATCAAGGTCTGTATTAACCAGGGATTGCAATCAAAACTAAATGAAAGTCAAAACCAGTAAAATTTTGATAGTTTCGTTCCCGGGAGCGAAATGTAGAAAACGAAACGAAATGGACCCGGGGAGCTAAACTCGGGGTCGAAACGAAATCGGAGTCAAAACTACTTCGGATCGAAACTAAAATAAAACTCTGGAACGAAACGAAACAGATAATGTTTCGCAGCAGAGGGACCACGTGCTTCACTTTCGAACAGTTTAGTTTCGTGTCGACCCACACACCAAGTACGAAGTACGGTTGAATGAAGTAAAGGTTCGGCCTACCGCCATTAGATGCACGGGGCACTCATATGTTGAACTCAAACAGCAGAATGGGGACCGAAAACTGGCCATTCGATTTTTAAGCTCTATGTTTCAAACCTCTCTCCACGTATGTCACACGTATGAAACTGTATATATGAAACTATTCCCTCTTTTACCCCTCCACTCAACTTATGGGATGGAAACTTCACTATGAGCAGCGGAGTTTCGATTGATTTAATTTCGTTCCCGGGAGTAAAGTTTCGTCCCGGATCGAAACTAAACTCCTTAGTGATTTTAATTTTGTGCGGGAAAGAAAGTACACCAAGGCCTCGTATTTTTGTTTCACTCCGGGTCGAAACGAATCATTTTCTTTTCGTTTCACTTGCCATCCTTGGCATTAACATTGAAAGGATGAAGTGGGAGGAATCTCTCAATTAGTAACATTGAAACCTCGGTCGTAATAAATTTTATAATCGTGAAAAAGTTGTATGTATGTATAGGGTGTCCCATTTATCTTGACTACCCGAAATAACTTTTTGTCCAGATGCAATTTCAAAAATGCGTCAAGCAAATGTTCATTAGCCGTCAGGGGAACATTAATCAGCATGATTGCCTTCCTTGTAGCTTTGTTATTTACAAAGATATGAACAGCGGTATGCCTTTTTTAAATGGCACCCTATATTTTTTATTCGGCAATTCATTTCCTCTCCTAAAGACTTATTAAAAAATGTAGCACAGTGGACCATTAACATAAACACAACGTTATGAACACATAAGAAAGTCGTCCACTTACTGTGGACGAGTTTTTTATGTTTTCTCGTGTCTCATCTGGAGAAAAAGTTATTTCGGGTGGTCAAGATAAATGGACCACCCTGTATTTCAATATGGAAAAATTCCACTCCGTTTGGGTTTGGGGTTTGATAAAAAAGTACTTATGTTCTACCACAATTTGTCACCCGTAGGTGGCATTTATGTAGTTGGATCTGCATTTCGATCAGCGCGCACGGAGTTCAAATTTTCACGAGTTTTGGAGTGAGTGTACCTAATAATAAAAACTACTTTTTAAAAAGGTGTGTCAACTACAAGTAAAAATTACCGAAAATATTATCCTTAATATTAAATCAATTACTCTTACTTTATTACATCACTCATCATGGCCATTCTCTCGTTGCTGAAATCTCACAGGAATGGGCTCACTCACCTGAATCTTCTGTAATTATCGTCATTTTTTAAAACTCAAGTGAACGATATTTGAGATATTGGTCTTCAAACTTCTGTGACAGAATTTTACAACAGATTGTAGGTCTTTATGCTTTATCCTTAGGAATTATTCCTCATTGGGGACTCATGTTTTCTGTGAATTAATTTCAGTTTTCTCTTGTGCATGATGCAATCGCTGTAAATATTTTCTCTAAGAGGGATTAATAGCATACAAGAGCGCATTTTAATTATTACTTGATGACAGGTCATAAAACAACAATTAAAATGTTTTATTTAGGCACTTGAGGCATAAATAAGTATGTCCTACCTGTAGATGAGATTTATGTAGCTGAAATTGCATTTCGATCAAAGCGCATGGAATTCAACTTAACACTTCTGAACACTAAAGTTGAACGGTTTATCAAATGTAACGATTACTAGCGCGAGCTTAAGAGTGGTGTCACTACTTTAAACAATGTATTGGTTACCAGTAAAAATTACAAAAGATGTAACCGTTAACAGTATTTCAATTATTAATTACTAATCCAATTCGTCATATCACATCACTGTTCATTATAATTTTTCTTAAAAAATGGGACCGTAGTGGACTATGGGTGGAACGCTGATGTAAAGGCTTCCGGTTCAAATCTCAGGTGAAGTCATCAAACACTCAAAACAGTTATCCTCGTAGTGCGTATCCTCGTAACCCAGGGAAAGGAACAGGCCGAATCATTGCATGAAATAAGTAACTTACGACGCAGTCACGCGGCCGGTATTCGAACCCGGATCTCCGGTTGCCGGTTAGATATGCTACCAGTTACACCACTACGACATTTTTTAAGACTACTTTTGATTGGCAGAAAGGTTTCTCGGGTTTTCCACCGGTTGATGTCGTCCATGTCTCCCGACGTTTCGATCTGCGACTTGCTGATCATCCTCAGGGGATCTTCCGAAAGATCTTGCTGATCATCCTCAGGGGATCTTTCGGAAGATCCCCTGAGGATGATCAGCAAGTCGCAGATCGAAACGTCGGGAGACATGGACGACATCAACCGGTGGAAAACCCGAGAAACCTTTCTGCAACTGATACGCCGGGAAAATCTAAGATCATACATACTTTTGATTGGCTTTTCCAACCGGTATATACATTGCTGTATTAGCGACTAGATGATATAAAGGTACCTCGAGGGAAAGTAGATGTTCAGCGAAAATGATTCCTCTATATTTATTAATTCGCACGTGAAATTTTTTTCGGAATTTACCACCATCACGAAAGTTTTTAATATTATATTTAAGTTCCCGAAGGCCTTCCATATCAGTTCTTGCATTATGATCCTCTCATCAAATATATCCTTTTCATCAACGCCTACTTTGCTAACGCAACTCTCTTCCTGAAGTCTTCCACTCCTGTGTCAGTTTCCCTGTATCTCATGTTCTTCCCTATTCACTGAACTGCTCAATCTGCTCACAACTCGGGATGGAATTATGGAATTGTTGAGATTCTTCCCGTTTCTAAGACCTGAACCGGGGCCTTCTGAATGTAGCTTCTAAAACAAAGGATTTTATGCCTTATATTCCCACGCGGGTAAGTAGTCTTCAATCACCACGATCGCTTCATGAGTTCTCCATTATACGTGCGATACGTTATGTGTTGGCTTTCTGCCCATTCGTGTAGAGTTTGCCCTTGGAAGTCTTGCCAAAAGCCAAGGTCAACACTCGATGGACTTTTTTTGATAGCTTCACGAAATCCGGAGAAATTTTCGAGAGCTGTTATAAAATTTGAATTCACTCATAGCTTTGAACATTCATGACTAGTCCGGATATCTCCCGCCAAACGCTCACTGAAGCGGCTAGCGAGGTAATATGTAGATGCAAATGAAGTGTTGTGCATACTTCGCTTCACAACTACAATGTTAGGCTCCTTCTATTTTTTTATCTTTTGCGTCTCAAAGTATGTGCGCTCTCCGAAAACTCATTTCGATGTGGTGGTTTTTTTTGCCAATGCATATTCGGTTTTCTCCTGATTCAATAATTAGGCTCATCTGCCCTAACAATCTTCATTTCCGTGTGAATTATTATGGTGTATTATTTATGTTGCTGTATTTATAGAATGCTAATGCATGTAATGCTAGAATATATTTATGGTTTTCTCAATCTGATATATTGCGCGTCGTAACATAGCAACCATGAAAAAAAACTTTTTCTCGTCTCTGGACAACTGTTTAAGCAACTAACAAATGGATGCTGCAATTGAAGTCAAAACACGTTAGCTACATAAAAATTGCGCTACGGTCTCTGCCTAAAACGCTAGAGAAATTGTTTTATAATATCGGAATAGAATAATCCAAATTGTGAACACAAATGTTTCATTAAAACTTCGATAGATGTTGTCGTTGACAGAAAAAAACCTTAAAAAAACTCGAGTGAAAAGTATTTTTTTTGAATGGTGAAGACGCTTACTTTAATCAATTTTTCCGAGAGCAGTGGAGCAGACGAGGTTGGGCTGAATGAGCATGAGTAATGAAGATGGGACGGATCGAAAACGGAACTCACGAATACGCTTGATTGAAGAAAAACACAAAAGGCATCTGACAGAGAAAGAAAGTTTTATTTAATTCAGGTTCTCCGAATTTTCCCACAAAATTCTCGCCTAATACAGTTGAACTAATAGGGTAGTTTCCTTCATCAAAGAAAACGAAAGGCATTGATTGCGATTCGTTACCCACCATTAGTGTATTCATAGTATACAAATTATTTGGTTTTAGAAATCCAAGTTTAGACGAATGTTAATGGTTAATTCAGCCTCATTTGAAAAAGGCCGGATTGGCGCCCATGCGATGCCACTCCACGTGAAGTCACAGGGACCCAGATGCGGGTAGTCAGGAGTTTTACATCGTCTGAGATTACCAATGCATGCATGAGGCACAGAGCTCGGGGAAACATCTCTTAATAATCACACATTAAAAATACCTAAGTTCGGAAAGTGTCCTTCGTTTGACAGGGCATTAATAATCATTATATAAGCCAAGCGATACCTGATAGCAGTCTGCATCGTATCGGTGCTCATAGCCTCGCACTAAGGTGGCCTCACATGGCGGCAGCTGGAACCAGAATGACGTCACACTGACATTTCCCAGCATCCCAGCAGTCGCGTTTTCGCGAGCTTTAAAATTTTCACTTTTCATTTAATTGCGAAACATAGATATCGTCATTTATAAATCTATAAGCGTGAAATATGTACTCCAGGAATAATAGTCTTTCGATTAAGGCAATAAAAAATTATATTAAACCACCCTATTCGCAAATTGAGTAAGTATATATTTTTCAAAAAACTGTGAATTGGATTACGCTGTGGTGAATTGCTTCGGGGGCCCACTTGGTAACAGAGTCGCTTCACTGCTATTCTCTTCTCTCCTCTCCTCGCCTTCGCTGCTTGCCTTTTCCATTCGCGCGTCGCGCCTCATTTTTTTCTGACGCGCGGAAATAACGCTTCGCTCAAGCATCTAATTTAGTGACGACCCAAGCGCACGCGTTCCCGGAGGAGTGAAGGATAGAAAAAAAAACAATGTTAATTTCGTCCGTCGAGTCGTCGTTGTTTGTACGACATTCGTAGCAAGACGTGAGTGTGAGTGTCGTATACTGCGCGCCAAATTGACTCGCGCCCTCAATCAATAAAATAAGCGAGCCGTGCGAGTCACGACAGCGGTGGTGCTGCTCCGCACTCTTTTCAATCCGCAGCACGCGTGCACGCGCGATGCACGACTGGGTCGCCCCCGTCCTGAGTCTAATTTTTGTCTGTGGTGTAGAGGTCACGCTGTCATAAATAATGCGCGTCAGCCTCACAAGTCGGCGACGGAAGACCGAAAACATGAGTCACGTGTTGCCAAGTTCAAGAGGGGAAGCTAAGTCTCCTTCGCACGTTCTATGCAAGGGGGGAAACGATATATATATGCCGACAGAGTTTGTGACGTCTCGTGAAATCTTGGACCGAGGTGATGGTGATAATATAAAAAAAACGTGCAATAAAAAAATCGTTTTTCATGCTAAATAGCATCGTGAAATAAATACTTTCATTTTCAACTGCTGTTATTTATTTTATTAACTAATTACTGTTATTTATTTCTACAAAATTTTATAATCACGGAAAATTGCAAATATTTATTTCATTATGAATAATTCCACTCCATCAAGCTTGAATTTATGGATTTTATTGATAAAAAACATTTTAACCATATTTGTTTTCATGTAATAGCAACCTAGGTTTTCTTTTAATTTCAAGAGAGTCGAGTCATAATCGATAGCTTTGCATTCGAATTATTTAGTAGACATAAAATGCGTGATATTTCAACAGAAAAGTTTATGAATGAAAAAAACCGTTTATTCCTCAATATTTTGAAATTTTAAAATTACATAAATTCTTCTTGGCTTCCAAAATTCTATCTTGTTAAGTCCATGCTTAATTTTATTTTATTGAAAATTCGAAAAATGTTGATACGATTGAGCTGAAACTATTTATTACGTGTATTTGTCATCGTGATAGATTTTTTTTTATTTTAGAGGTATGGCTTGCCGGGAAATTAGTTTGAAATCGATTGCAAAATTCCGCCGTAACAGACAGAAACCAAGTGAAGTCAAGGGAGAGCGTTGTGAAAACGCTAAGTTGCCGCCCGCTCGTTAAAATTGTCTTTTGTTAATCCACAAGGTGTAGGTTACATAACTGAAAACATTATGAGCGATTGAAGAAAACTTGGAGCATTTTTAATGAAAAAAATAAACACGCAAAATCATCTCATTTTTTTCATATACTTTCATTATGATTTAAATTTTCATTCGAATTGATCCCTTCGTGTGCCGAATCCGTCTCAAGTTGAGTTCGTCTCAAAGCGGAGGTCAGCTTTACGATGAAGGCGAGAGTTTGCAGACTTGAGTGACCCGTCGACTGACCCCCTAACTTGCTATCGTGTCTCGAGGTGCGGAGAACGGCGAAAAGACCCTCTTGACCCAGTCACGGAAGTCTACAGCAGTTAATTAGTGCGGATGCGCGCTGCGTTTTGTTTTTTTTTCGTTCGATTCCGATCCCCGCCCACTTCCCCCCCTTGTCAGCAGAGGGTCTATTTCTGGCGCCCCATCCCTTCCCCTCTCTCTTCCTGTCTTACCCCTCACCACACATGTTTGGGGCGGTCGTGTTTTCAATGCGATTAATATCGCTCCTACGCTGACACCACCCATGTGTCTTTTTCCCGCCCTCTCTTTCGGACCTTTCCTCCTTAATTCTCTCTCCCCTTGGGAGATTCCCTTCGCAAAAATGAAAGGCGCCCGTGACACATTTCCATGGCAACCCTCTTACTCGTCCAGGAAAAGAAAATGAGTCGCCCTTTTCCTCTTCCAGTAAACCAAATAGAACCGTCACACTTAATTTTGCCCAGGTTTTAAGGCGTCGTGTGAATGAATACTACTTATTACTTATTTGTACTACTTATTTGCTTATTTAAATTTATATGGGGGTGTTAGAAGCCTTGGGGTACACCTTATTTTGTTTTACAAATAGAGTTAGTTATAGAAATTAGGTAAAGAAAACAAACGAGATCAACAAGATATTTAGGATTTGTTGATATTTAGATATTTAGTGCATTTGATTTTCCACTCGATGTCAGCGCAGAACAGAGACTCACTCGTATCCTTGGCCACCAAGTTTTTGTAAATCTCTTTTGTCAATATCGGTACTCTACTCTGGTTGGAAAAAATCACTTTTACCCCTTGGATTTTCACCCCCTCAAATGAAAATGTATTACCTAAAGAATTATAGAATAATTGTCAAAATGTTTAATAAATTTAATAAAAAGCACTCTACTGGTTAAGGTAGGTTGAGTCTTCCCTCACTCAAAGGGTATCGGTAGAGCAGCTTTGCGGGTGGTGTAATCCTCCGCCACAGTACCGCGCAAGAAACCGGTCAAATGGGGCCTATGATAGGCACTGTGGACGAATACGCCCAAGGTATAAAAAGCAGCTTTGTCCCGCGAGCATTTCGCATTTTTGTTTTGGTGAGGCTGTCGTCGAGTTTTCGCGGTATGAGCTGCTCCCGAGAGACGGACCCACGGCGCCTTCTTGAAGACCACCGCAGCCAAGGTAATAACGAACCCAATCCCCCCCCCCCAATGTACGAGGGCCGTTTATTTTTCAACCTCCGATCGCTCAGAAAAGAACACCATACAAGCGACAGGCGGGTACTGCGCAGGTAGGGCAATTGCGCGGCCTCCGCACCTCACGCTCAAGTCATCTCTGACCGTAAGTTGTTAGTTTAGGGTTAGTAGCAATCTCATTAAATGCACTGCTTCAACTGATTCTCCCGCCAAGTGTGCACTGCATAGAGACAGCCAGAAAACTCGCAGTATGGCTTCAGAATTGACATGTCTTCACCTGTATACCGATATAAGAGAATTTCTTTACTGCAATGTGGGTAGTGTGTGAAGCATTACGTCCATTCCCATGCAAAACAAAAGAGGAGACGTGCTGACTTCTGGAAGTGTTCTGATCCATGACAACGCCCGTCATCTCAGCGCTGATGCAGACCAACTGCTCCTTGACCAATTTCAATGGAGCATTTTCGATTACCCGCCGGGCAATGCCGGCATAGTGCCGTGTGACTTCCATCTTTACACTGAGATGAAGAAGTGGCTGGAAGGGAAGGGTTTTCACACGGGTTTGGAGCTTCAGAAGTAAGGCAAAATTCATTGGAAGTCATTGGCGGCGACATCTTCCGAAGAGGGTATAGTTAAGCTGGTCCACAGGCACGACCAATTCCTCGATCTCCTGGGCGATTATTTCGATAGGACACCGTAAGTGTGATCAAAATTAGCATTGAAATTATTTTTAATCAATCATTTCGTCTGATGTTCACGACCCATCGGAGGTTGAAAAAAAATGTCCCTCGTGTATATTTATATAGTTTGTAGCGCGTCAGTCTGCCTGCTTTGAAGGCAAACATCGTGTACTTCTGCCTCGCTCCCACAATGGCGAGTGTCGACATAGGTGGATTTACACGGGGGCATGAACTACCCCCAGATGCTTATGAAATAGACGAGATTTTTTAAATACGGGTATCATTACGTTCGTTTTATTTTGTATATTACGGAGCCTCAATCATTCAATGTAATATTAATAACTTTCATAAAAAGATAAAGAGAATATTTTATACAATAATAGTTCTATTTTGTTCATAATCTCATATATGAGAATACCTATCAGACCCTTGCGTCCCCCCAGAAAAAATCCTGGATCGGCCCCTGAGTGTCGAGAACGGCAGGAAGTGAAATCTTGGATTGGAGTCTAAGTGATCAACTCGCATTGGATGCGAAAATAAAATAAAGTCCGCCGACGGAAGAAAGAGCGACGTTTGGGCGACGGACGTTCATCGCATCACAGCGGCAGGAAGGCAATCCGTGGCCGGAGTCGAAGTGGTCCGGTGGCATTGAGTGCAAACTGAAAATTCTCGCCCGTGCGTGCACATCGTGAGACGAGTGAATTTGTGCTCGCATGATGTGATGCATGCTTTCGAACATACATCACTTGGTTTACGTTTGACGAAGAATCTTTGGACGCACATTTTAGACTTGGTCCCTGCGATGTAGCTTGATTAAAGGTGCGGGCGAAAAACGCGCAAAAACGGACCTAAAACAGCCTGACCACAAAACGGGAGGCAAAGAACAGCAATCCACAATTAATTCCCGTCTCCCCACTGCAGTGGTTCTCCTCTGCAAAACTATAGCAACCAGCAACAGGTGCAACACCATAACAGGCAACAGCGCCACAACAATAGGCGACAAGGCAACCACTACGGTAGCGCGGCAGAATCAACCTGTATGTGGAACAGGCAGGTTGACACTGTTTGTCTTCCCTTATACCTCAGGTCTGGTTGCTTTCCTGCAGCTGATCACAGTCGGGGAGATTCGTTAACGACCGTTCTTTTTTATTGATAAATTATATTTTTTTAAATCGGTTTTTCTCTCTACCTTTTTAAGTGGCACTGCGCTCCCTGGGCCTATGCCCACGTTTCAAGGTTGACACACAACATTTGTCGCTTAACACCGATCAGTCCTTTCTTCCATCTTCTCTCTTCAATTCACAATGAGGCCTATTCCCTCTCATTCCAGCTATGTATTATTTTCACTTCAACTCTCAAACCTTACATCACCAAGCATTCTTAGATCTAACGAGGCTTTTAAAATACATCTCCACAGGGCTGGAACTAGGAATTTTTTCGGGGGGAGGGGGGGAAAAGATCAGTTTGCCCCCCCATCTCAGAAACCCCCCTATCTATCCCCCCCTCTCTTCCACCTCCTCGCCACCACCAAAATATAATACCTCAGTAAGCTGTTTTTGTGAGGTGCGGTAGCAAAAATTTTGTTTGCCATTAAGAAGTTTAATTGATATCATAGTTTAATAATTTATAAATCAATTATTATTGCTAAATAATGTAATTAGAATAATTAAATGTCGTTTATCAATAAAATTTTCAAATTTTGCCGTCCCCTGAAATGTGCCGCCCGGGATACGAGCCCCCTCTCCCCCCCCCCCCTCCCAAGTTCCGGGCCTCCATCACCTCTTGTCAGTACTCACCCCTCTGTTTCCACCTTAAATCATTTTAAAAGTTTCCTCTCCTAGCCCACCATGTCCAGCACTTCATCGTTTCTCTTCCTCCCCGTCCACTTCACCTTCTCCACCGTCCTCCGAATCCACATCTCTAAAGCTTGCAGTGGTAAATAGTGATATTTTATTATTATATATTATTATATTATTTTTCGAAAACACAAAAACTAAAATAAATTGGATTTAATTTCTAAAATATATTCATTTGACGTCGGTATTTAAGGAATATTCGCCTAATACTTATTTCTTGAGTGTTTACGAAAGATATTGATTCAAACGATTGTTTCATTTTCGCATATCGATGGCTAAGTTCTAACAACACGTATCTAAAATTCGTCCGGTTTGAGACAGGCATCTTAAACAAAGTGAAATAACATTAAAAAATAAAATACAAGCAAAGAACCACTCCTTATTTACAAATGTTTGCAAATTTCAATTTTATGAACTTTTGGTTTTTCATTTCAGTGTGCAAATAAAAGAAATCAATCGTTATTCTCCTGAAAAGTTGCTATTTTTGAGATATGTGTTGTTAGAACTTAGCCATCGATATTTGATTTTCCTCTGTTACTGATCGTGTGGTTAATTATATTCAATTGAATTTTTTTGCCTAGAATATTAATTTTTCTTTGTGCATCCTTTAAAACCTTGTGAGAAATCGCTTTCTTTAATTTTTAGACAAATTTTACCCAATGTAATTGTTTTCCGGTTAGACGCATGTTACGACACCTCTGCGGTTCGATAACATAATTCCGCAATGCATACTCCCATTTCATTCGCTAGTTGGTTTAATTTTTAGTAAGTTCTTTGCATGCTACGATAAAGTCTTCATTTGAAAAAAATTGCATTATTTTCCAGTTGACCATGGAAACAATTTTGTACCTTGCGGAGATTCAACGACGACACTACATCTTTGTGTCTCCTAGGTGTTTACCTATATAAACGGTAGATCACTTCGGCTGGTGGTCGTGCGTGGCACGCTTGCATAAATTTCAGCCTGGGTGGTTTACTACCCACAAGTCACTTGAGTGAATGGTGCACATAATCAACCAGCTTGCGAAGTGCACTGCTCTAATATCTCAAAAACTAAAACTTTTTCTTATGTTATAATGTGAGTGTCAAGACCTGGCTACACGATAAATTAACACGTACGGGTTAATGTCTAAATGTATGAACGCGAAAACGAACACGAAAATGCACCGTGTAACCACCCAACTTATGCGAATGCATGAACGGAAAATAGAACCTGTTCTAATATTTGGTTGAAGCATTCGTACATGTTCCGTTCCGGTCCACAAAAATCATTCACGCAAACAGACATTAACTCGTACGTGTTAATGTGCCGTGTAACCAGGCCTTTATAGTATGTCTTTACCTCCGGTGAGAAATTTCCAATCGAAAGTCGCGATTTTATTTGAGTAATCGTAAAATATAGAGACCAAAATCTCTGCGAGGCACATACAAATACAATGTTATCACTTCTATCACTTCCACATCTCTCCTTTTTAAAGTTTTGACAGACTTGGCAACATCTTACTTGATGCAAAATAATCAAATAACTTGCTAATGATAAGGATGTGGCCACCGCAAAGGTTAGTTGTTTTCATTGATATTCTTTGAATTGTTATTTTATTAGCTTCTTTCATTTTATTTTCATTGCTACATGTGCTATTTAAATAGGAATTCTTGCTGTATGTGTGCAATTTTGTTTAAAATTAAAAAAACATGTTACTATCGTGGATTGAGGATTTTAGCAATTCGAACGGCGCTTGCATTTTTTTACCCTTTTTTCGTGAGACCGAGAATAGCCGTGGTGAAAAAAGGACGAGGAAGACGTGCTGCATACCGAGACAGTATAACGATACCGGGTTGATTCCCCAGCCAATCCTATTGCCCCATGATCTGATGACGCCATTGAAATGGATGTGTTCTCCTTCGAAGTGTATAGGGCCTCGCATGAGCATGGGCAGTGCTGGTGGCAGTCAGTCAGTGGCTATTTCGGGTGCCGTACAAATCTTTCGCGCTGCTCATCCTATTACTCTCATTAGCTAGCTGGCTATTATAATTCATCTCAAACAAGCTTTATAAGTGTCAAAATCGGGAGTGGAAATTTTTTTTTCCGCTGCCCGTTATCGGTGAAAAATATTTATTATGAAGAGCAGAGGCGTAATTAGGAATACGCTTTGGGGGGATGGTATCGCCTGGGGTGGCGACCCCCTCCTCCAGGCGACCCTCTCATCCAGGCGACTCCCTCCCTCACCCCCTCCGGGAAAATTTTTGGAAAATGACATGCCTAGAAATACATTTTGAATCATTTTATCACTTAAAACTAGCTTTAAGTAGATGTAGTTATTATGTGTCAAAACTAGGCAATAGTTTTAAATATTTTTTATTTCCCTAAGGATTTAGGGGGGGGATCTATCCCCTCATCCCCTCCATAGTTACGCCACTGATGAAGAGTGAAATCGTCATCTCGCGTCCGAGCTTAAAGCCACCGAGTACGTCCACTGGGTTGCGAATAGTGGGTCAATCACTAGAATTAGAGATTTGCTGCGATATAAGCGAGTTTACTTGTCGAATAAGCAGTCGTGGACAAAAAGCGACTATATTCCGAGGTGGTTTGGGTCTATCCCTGGGTAATATAGGCCATCTAAAATATTCACTAAGCCCGTAAAGAAGCCGTGACTTGGCGACGGGAGGCCGTCAACAATAGGGTGGTTTCCTATTATTTTTTTATTGCCTAAATCGAAAGATTATTACTCCTGGAGTCCGCATTTCACGCTTTTAGATTTTTAAACGATGATATCTATTTTTCGCGATTTAATGAAAAGTGAAAATTTTCAAGCGCGCCAAAACGCGACGGGTAAGTATGAATGCCGAGAAAACTCCGTGTGACGTCGTTCTGGTTCCCGCTGCCGCAAGTGAGGTGACCTTGGGGCGAGGCTTTGAGCGCTGATAAGACGCAAGATGCTAGCAGGGAGCAAAGTACCATGCTAGCTGGTGGCGCTTGGCTTAAATAAGGATTACTAATACCTTATCAAACGAAGAAAACTTTCCGACCTTAGGCAGTTTTAATAGGTGATTATTAAGACATGTTTCCCTGAGCTCTGTGCCTCATGCATACATTGGTAACCTCAGACGATGTAAAACTCCTATCCTCTTGTGTAGAAACTAGGTCCCTGTGACGTCACGTGGAGTGGCATCGCAAGGGCGCCAATCCGGCCTTTTTCAAATGAGGATAAAATCTGCCATTGCCATTCCTCTAAACCGCGGGTATTTCTAAAATCAAATAATTTGTATTTTATGAATACACTAATGGTGGGTAACGAATCGCAATCAATGCCTTTCGTTTTCTTTGATGAAGGAAACTACCCCATTATGCCTTACATCACCCGGGGAGAGGACAGCAGATCTTCTTTATATGAGTGAAGGTGGAGACCACAGTGGTCAGTACAGCGACACTCATTTTACTGTAGGCGTGGTAGCATTTACTTTAACGGTTGTATTACTGCTATCACAGTTTCGGAGTACATTAAAGGTATATCAAAGCTGAGGAGTCCATTAGGCATTTAAAATTTGCAATTTTATTTCTGAGGTTTTGGTAAAACTCGAAAATATTCCCCTGTTTACTTGGGAGCGCTTGGTTGAAAAATTTCACGAATTATACTCAATTTTTGTAAACGAGAAGCATATTTACCTATATACCTATTATTGATGAGAAATGGTAAAATGTTACGTTTGATGATTGAGAAAAAAGCTTATTGCCAAGATTAAAATTTTCAGGAAAATACTATTGAGGAAAATTTTGAATTGAACGGTGTTAAATGCGCAATAATTATTCAACAATGTGTTTAGGATTTTTGACGTAAATGAATGGCGAATTCATGTAATCGAACGTCATTTTTTACGATCCTGTTTTCCATCCGCAAGTTCCTAATTTAACATCCAACATTCAAATCTCGGCGACATTAGCTGCAGATTGTAAAGCCACCGAGTACGTCCACTGGGTTGCGAATGGTGGGTCAATCACTGGAATTAGAGAATTGCTGCGATATAAGCGAGTACTACTTAGCTAAATCTAATTTTTTTGACTCGCCGAGTGTCAATAATGTCTGAGCCAGTTCGTGTACAGCACACACTGGCTCTAGGCTTAAGGCAAGACTTTAGGCAATTTTAATAGGTGGTTATTAAGACATATTTCCCTGAGCTCTGTGCCTCATGCATGCATTGGTAATCTCAGACCATGTAAAACTCCTATCTACTCGTATAGAAACTAGGTCCCTGTGACGTCACGTGGAGTGGAATCGCATGGGCGCCAATCTGGCCTTTTTCAAATGGGGTTAAAATTGACCGTTGCCACTTGTCTAAACTGGGATTTCTAAAACCAAATAATTTGTATATTATGAATACACTAATGGTGGGTAATGAATCGCAATCAATGCCTTTCGTTTTCTTTGATGAAGGAAACTACCATATTGGTACTAAAAGAGTAAGATGTCTGAGTGTTTCTTCTTTTTTCAAAGTTATTTCTCGCACAGTGCTCGATGCAAATAAAGGATCATCACCTATCTTTACACCGAATTTTAATCTTTGTTTATAATTTTAACGCTTATGTTAGAAACCCTTATCTCTTATAAAAAAGCGTAAAATTCTGCATTTTTCTCAATTCGATTCTCTCTGACTCACTGAGAAGCAATGAAGTGTTTCGTCATGTGAATAAATAGACTAAGAGTTATCAATTTGTGCCACCATCACCTTTTCCAGCTCTTGTGATCGGTCGGATGCCTTTCGTGTTATTCTTCAATCAAGCGCGATCGTGAGTTCCGTTCGATCCGTCCCATCTTCATTATCCATGCTCATTCAGCCCTTCATCGTATGCTCCAGTTTCCTCGGAATAATTGATTAAGAAGGGAGGGAAGTGTCTTCGACATTCAAAACAAATACTTTTCGCTATAATCTTGCCGTAGTCTTTGTTTTAAGGTTTTTTCGTCGCAGACGACATCCATAGAGTTCATGTAATAAAGAATTGGGGTGCACAATATGGATGATTCTAATCGCATATTGTCAAAGTAAAACTTTTCTTCTAGCGTTTCAGCCCGGCTAAAGCGCATTACGCAAATGACGCAACGAAAGTTATTTCATTTCAAATACAGTTCAGATCGATTGTTGATGAGTTCACTGTGTAGAAATTCATTGTGCGTAATTTAAGGTAGCTGCAGTAATTCTTTTCTTCTACTTCTTCCTTTTAGGATTAGGCTACTAAGCCTGTTCCGGCTCAACATTACCATCTTTTTCTTTGTCTTCCAATACTTCTCTTGCCAAATGATTGATATTCCATTACTTGTTTTGGAATTCTTTCATTTGGCATTCTAAGTATATGTTCCATCCATGTGTGTTTGTATTCTTGTAATTTATCAGTAGGTATCTCCCTGGACACTCATTTTATCTCTCATTTGAGCATTTCTTAATTTATCCAATCTTGTGCAGCCTTTCACTGATCTTAAAAATTTCATTTCTGACGATTCTTTCTTCCGTAATTCATTCATTTTTGGTACCCAACATTCTGATTCGTAGAGTACAGTATGGACAGCCATCACTTTATAAAATTTTATTTGTGTTTCTTTTCTCGTTTTATTTTTCAGAGTCCTTCTAACTGTGCCAAATATTCCCTGGAAAGTATTAACTTTATTTTTAATATCTTTGTCCTCGTCACATGTTATATCGCATCCTAATAATTGGATATGCGACACTAGCTCCAGGACTTGTTCCTCGATAACAATTTTTGTTCGTATCGGGTTGCTTCCTAAAAATGCCATAGTATTTGTTTTGGTTTTTGAAATTCTCAGGTGGTATAGTTTACTCAACTGGTGCAGACGGGAGTAATTCACTACACTATTTTATTCAATCCACTGGTTTCAACGTTTACACGACATTATCAAGTGCTGCCTGGCGAAATAAAATAGCAAAGAAAATTACTGCAGCCGTTGATATCTTATTACGTTCAATTACAGCATCCATTTGCTTGTTGCTTTACCAGTTGTCCTCTCACGAGAATAACTTTATTTTTATCATGGTTGCTATGGTATGACGTAAATAATATCAGATTCATGAGTAAACCATGTATATTCTTGCATGTTCTTGTTGGTATTGCTTGAATATAATAATCAACCATCATCATAGGCAGGTATCACCATAAGACCAGAAGTCAAATGCAAAATATCAAATGAAATTTTTCAGAAAAGAAAGCATGGAAAACCAATTTTATTGTCCCTAAATGCGATGAAGTATATTTTGAGGAGCAACTTTTAAACTTTTGATGGAAATGGGGAGTATATGTATTTGGATATTTTCTGAAAAAATTCTTATCCATCGTATCCTTCTTCAATTATTCCCTCCTTGAAAACTTATTTCGCTTTTTCTTCCGCGAAAGGTCTTTTTATAATAATCTGCAGTTGTTTTTCTTAGGGCAGATAAAGGCCTTTTTTCCCAGTAGGGTTTAGAAATTCGATTTTTTAATCGCCTGAGTCAGAGTCACGTGGTCAGTAAACCTTGGTCATTTTGACGACGCTCTATTTTTACCTTACAATGAGGTTATTTATTCACTTTAAACCAATTTACTTAAAGTTTTATTATTGTTTACGTATTTTGTAAATTTTAAGTCATATGTCTTTCGTTGAAAATATTTTTTGATAATTCTTGTTACTATGATTTATAACAAATTTTTGATGCAAGGTGCTGGGGAAAAATATTTAAAATGCCATAAAATAAGTAATTTTTTATTGCAAAATGCCTTTTCAAAAACTTTGGAATTTTAATTTGGCGCGTCGTAAACATTACGAAGGTTTAGTGATTCAGGGTTAAGAAGCAGGAACCGGATTCAAAGGTAGAAAGGAAAACTGTTTGGAAGATAAGAAGTGAGACGGACGTATAATCGGGGGGGTAATGGAGGCCATTGATGAGGATGGAGTGCTAAGATAAATGGGTGGCACGGAAGGGATCTTCAAAAAGACAATCTATACGCATTATCACGTGGATGAAAATTAGGACAAAATAAATTAATATGAATGGTTCTCTTGGCTAAAGAGCATTGTATGGCATGGTATTTGGAGGAGGCGATCGACAGCCGAGGTCATTAGCGCCATCTACATCTACATAATAGCCTGCGAGCCACCTCTAGGGTGTTTGGCAGGGGGTGATCAATCACCAGCATGCAATTGGACTTCCACATGCACACCACACGGTCTAAAAACATTAAGCATACTAACAAATTATACTATGCTGTTAGAACTAATGATAAAATTCAGAAACATGCATTACGTTTTACGTAAGTTTGCAGGAAAGACTACAAGTCATCTAATCTATTCGTGAGTTCTAGCGCTGCCGTTATAATCTCTTATTGATCTTGGAAACAAGGCATTCTGAATCTGTCTGTTCTATAGTCTATCTCTCTTATTTTATTTATGTGATCTGATCTTTCGTAGTACGTTGACGTCCGTAAGATATGGCTAACTTCATTATAAAAGAAACTGTTCTTGAATTTATCTAAAAGGTTTAGTCTATTTTTCAATCTACGGTCTGACAGAGATTCCCATCCGAGTTTATCTAAGAGGTCAGTTATACTAACAAGACTATCGTAACGACTTTTCACGTACTTGGCAGCTCTTCTTTGCACGCGTTCTAACTACGTTTCTAAGCCTTTTTCATGAGGGCCCCAAACACTGGCAGCGTATTCTAAACAAGAGAAGGGTATGGAAGGCAGGGTGGAGAGAAACTCGGTGTTAGTATTAGTATATTCCTAACGAAAGGCGCCAAGGGAACCACGGCTTAACGTCCCATCCGACGGATGGAAAGGTATACTTGAAGTGTCCGTCTTACTACATTTAAGCAGGGATCGGGCAGTCTCTGAAAATTCTCTGCCACTGCCGGAATTTGAACCCAAGACCGCTGGTTGGAAAGGCAACATTGTAGCCACCACAACAACCCGATCATTTTATTAGTTAAAGATGAAAATATGCCTCGAATGAGACGCTTGAGTTCACTTGGTCTGTGCTGGAAAAACCCTAACCGGATGAGATAAATCAAATAATGTTGACAACCCCTATCAAAATTTACTTTCACTTCCAAATCCTTAATGTCTGTTCTTCTTGAAAAGCCATATTTACCCGAGAAATTTGATAAATTACTATCTGAAATTGTGTGTTGGACCGCCTCACGGTAAATAATTCGTAATGACAAGCAGATAAATTTCGCATGTGTTAAGAAAATGGCCGACAGGAGAACTTAGTGGATAACTGTGTCAAATCAATCTTGGGATTGATTACTGTTGTCGATGATGATATTAAATTAATATCTGAATAACTTATACCTTTCTATTAAGAGGTCACATCTTTCTGCTGTTATGATCCGCTGGATGACCGCTGTAGACAGGTTTAACTGGACAGAAGTTAATTCTCTAGTGTTTTCACCCGCATGAAATATATACTTTTGTTGCTATGGTCACTATGGGTAACTTGCCAAGGACTCATTTTTCTAGTATCATAGAGAAATTACTTTTAGTTCCTCCATCAAAAAATCCCTCATCAACATGTTTGTACACTATTGAAAGGAAATTGTTGGTATTTTCTCCAAAAACGATCCGTTTTTTAGTGTTTATTATTGAATTTTCAATTATGCTGTGCAATACAGCGTCATAACCCAGGGATAGAAATGAATTTTAGCTATTTTTTTACCATTGTGGAGTACCTATAGAATTATTCCTAATAATTGCTTCTTCAACTAACTTTCATCTCTATGATGAGTTCAAAACGAATATTTTTAATATATCGAATCAGTAACTTGCTAATTTTCTCCCAATTTTTATGCACAATGTTTGTACACTATTGCATGGAAATGTGTCAATATTTTCCCTGAAACGATCCTTTTTTGCCATTATTGTGCTCTCAATTATGCTGTCAAATACAGCTTCATAACCCAGGGGAAAAAATAAAAAGTCGAGGAAGTGAAACGGCTTGGTGTCCTTAATATGTACTCTGTTGATGGATTTAATTTTATCTTGCGTTTAACTTTTTTCTATGTAGAAAAAATTTATCACCAGCGTGTTCACACTATTTCTTGTCGATTCATTTCTTACGATGACCTCATTTTCTGTAATTAGCAGTTGTTTATCCGTCAGATAACAAGATAATAAATTTCCCTCTGAACTATTTCCCCTCATTCTCTATTACTCACACTGAGACATTGCACAACTTATGATATCCTCGCAAACTTTATTTCAAATTGGACGTCGGTGAAAAAAGAAATAAAACATCCATTCAAATTCGCTTCGAGTACGTCGGACAAAATCATTAAAATCGTGTTCGATTATGGAGGAAGGCCTTTCTCGTGTCACTTCGCTAATGAGGGACTGCATCGCACTTTAATTCTTATTCAAGTTTTTCAGTTTGCGATTTCAGATATTCCTCAGCTCCGTCTCCTTTGTTTTTGCTGTCTCCGGAAAGACTGTGAAAAAGAGAACATTAAATATTAACTTTCGCCGCCGTAGCACATTTCTCTTGGACTCCCCTGAGTAATTCTATATCACGTCTTGGCAAGCATGCAACTAGAGGCGTCCTCAGTTAAGCTTTAGGCTTTCGCAGCTGTCGCCTTGTGATACTCTTCATCCACTCATTATTTTTCTATCAGAATAGAATTTTCATCAACTCAACGTTCCTGCTGTGAGAAAAAATCTGTCGCTTAGTACCACCTCCATTTTTTGCTTGAAAAATATAGAACACGTAAATATACTTTTTTTTAATGTTGATTTATTATTTCATTACTCTAAAAAATTAACATACATGCCATTTTAACCCCTTGTAAAAGCACATAGGTCTCTAACTTTAAATTTAAATAGTGACTCCGTCAACCAGAATAACTCCTTTTATGTTTTAAATGAAAGAAAAATGATCCATGAAATGAGCCGTGCAAAAGTGTATTCGATATTTTATGTTTCTCGAACTGTGCTACAAGAAGACTGATGGAAGCAAAGTAACCATTAGTAGTTTTCTGGTAATAATAGCTTAAATTCCGCCTTAAAGAGTACTAATACTTTCCCTTGTGCATAAATATATATAAGGAATTTGAATTGTCACATAAAATAAGGCACTTCGCTTAGGCCGTCTAAATGGGAGTGGGTGAGTCAAATGATGCAGTGTTCCGGTCTGTGATTACATCTCGGAGGTTACGACCAAACATACGAAAAAACCCTCGACCCACTCCTTGGTGATGCGGTCTCTCCAAATTACCTTCGGCCATTATTATAATGGAAATATCGAGGATATTATAATGATGATGATGTCCAACTATACTTAACCATGTTTATGCTGTGGATGGTATTAACATAAAGGCAGAAGACGAAGTGAAGTACCTGGGAGTTACAATAACCTTGAACCTCCCGTGGGGAACACATATGAGGAATATTTGCGGCATAGCCCTGAAGAAATTTGGATTCGTCAAGCGTATTGTGGGAAGATTTTCGGATGAGAAAGTAAAAGAAAGGTGCTATTTCGTACTCGTCCGACCGCACCTTGAATATACAGCCAGCGTATGGGATCCGGTGCAGAAATACTTCATCCGCGAACTGAATAAAATACAAAGGAAGGCTGCGCGGTTCGTCAAAAACCGCTACGGGCGTACACACAGCGTTACCCAGATGTTAAGCGAATTAGGCTGGGAGCCGCTAGAGACTCGGAGGCTGTGCGCTAGGCTTAGATTGCTTGAACAATTAAGAATGGATATCTTTAAGAGCCAGGGGCGCAGCTAGGAATTAAGGCTGGGGGGTTTAGGTGCAACTAATACCGTGGTGTGTGGGGGTATGGAATACTCACCAGGATAAGCGGTAGGTACGAGATTAGTAAATTGCGGAATTTTAAGATAAATGGTTCAAAATGGTGGGTTTTACGGTTGTCTGAGGGATGTTTTATTCATCCTTACACTAATCTATTAGTAATATCAATCCAATTATGTAAAATGGATTAAACTTAAAAATTTCTTTGAGCTCTGGGGGGGGGGGGGTTATCCCCTAAACCTCGCTGCGCCACTGTTAAGAGCGACACGTAGAACATAATATTAGAGCCACACTATACTGCCAGGTCCGATAGAAGCGATAAATTAAGAGAGATTTTTTGCCGAACGGATAGATATGGGAATTCGTTTTTCCCCCGAATCATGTAGGACTTGAATAAACGCTAGTCCCAGCGAGGACCGCGTTAGAGTACTTCATTTTTATGTGTAAACGGCTGGTGTCCTAACACCCCCTACCACACGCCTTTTAGGCGGCTTGCGGGGTATTATGTAGGAAGACTTGAAGACATCACTCCCACGACGAACATCTGACGGCAACCCCTGTAGTTACGTATTAACGCCAACGGCGGCGTTGCGCGGACAAGGGTTTGTTTGTTTGTGTGATTCTCCTCCTCCTATCCGTTCGCGCTCTTCCTTACCCCTTACCATCCTTGTCACCCCTCCAACACTCCGCCTTATTTATTCTCGCTTCACTTTCCGTTTGAGCTGTAACGTTCACGAGTGAATCGCTCTTATCGAACAGTTCATCACCATGGAAGATGAAAGAAAGTGACTGGACATGGTTGTTCAAGTCATAAGTAAGATTTAAGCATAGAAATGGCGAATGAAATCAACATTTTAAGGAAACTGAAATGGTTCTCCTTTTAGTTTTTTAAATCATTTGCTTGAAAATATATTATTTTCAGTAAAAACATTTGCGATTTTTGCTTATAAGGGGGGGGGGGGCAGCTGCCCCCTCCTGCCCCTCGCTGGGTACGACCATGTGACTGGACAGCAGAACGGAGAGGATTGAAAATTGCCCCCCCCTACCCAGTGACGTATGGCAAAATTAGCATTGCCTGAACGCACTTGTCTTAAATTTTTTAGAGGTGAAATATTACTCTGTGTGTATTTTTAGTACTAGTTATTATTTACATTTTATAGCAATTTTTTTGTTTTTTGGTTACGAATGTATGTATCAGAAATTTTGAGGCAACAAAATTGATAGAAGTGTTCTTGGACTGTTATGTCTTTTCTTGACCAGCGCCGCTATGTCGTTACGGCGAGTTCGGGCACCTTGACACCTCTTCTCCTGCCTTGAATGTGTGAAGTTCAGAGGCTTGTGGCATACTATTAGTTCAGGGTTTTACTTTCTTCTATCCAAACCGACTAACGGATTGACTCAGTGACTGACTGAGTGAATTGTCCGTTTTAAATGAACCATAATGAAAAAAATGAAAGTAAATGTAATATAAAAATTATGTTCATGTCGATCATGCAGTTCGTGGCGATTACATGGTTCTCATGTTGCATGAAAGGAAATGATATTGCAGGGAAAAGAAGTAATGTAATTGTAAAGAAGTAATGTAGCTCATTGTAATGTCCCACTTGCCCCACACTAACAAGGATTCTGGGTTTAATTTTATGCGGTGTTATTAAAAGAAATATTAACGAATGTATTAATGATGTGTAGAGATTGAGAAGGTGGGTATGCCGTACTTTAAGAATATAAGAATAATATTTCAGACTAATTTTGGAGTAAGTAATGGAAGTGAAACATTAAAAATAATAGCAATTGCAACAATAACAATTTTACATTTTTCTCTCGAAATCCTCTTCAAAAATCTCTACTCTCAAATCCGCATAATTTCTTAAAATCTGGTGATTCGCCATCGGCATAATTTATTGCAACGCGAAGCTCATTTTGATACCCATTGTTCATTGAGTTAAAATTTATTAAGTTTTGTATCTTAATTGATCAACTCAACTCTAATGTTGAGTTTAATTGAAATAAAATGCATTAAAAACTACTTTTGTCTCTTAAATATTTTAATTCTTACTTTCATGAAAGGACATTGCCACCAAACATTTACTTCGTTCCGGAGATGATAGAGAAATGCGAACTGGGCATTTCATAAGTTTAATTGGAAGAGCAAGTTACGGACATGGGTCTATCATAAATATACACATGTTATTGATGTTTTAAATTATTCATTAAAATCTAGCTTGTATTAATGTAGTGTTTAATTAATAAATTAATTAGATATGTTAATTTAAATTAGGAAAAGTCACAATAATTATTGCGTTGCCATGGATGTGAAGTTGTTGAAAAAAGAGAAAACTTAAGATTCTCAATTAGGGAATTTTAGTTGCAAAAGCTGTTGCTAATATATAATATCTCAATTAGCCTATACGTAAGAGTTGAGTTATTAAGTTAAAAAACTCTTTTTATTCAAACCATATGAACAATGACGATCAAAATGTGCCTCATATTGCTGTAACTTTCGCCGAAGGTGAATAACCAGTGGGTACTTAAAAAATTATGCAGATTTTTGAGTTGAGATTGTAAAAATGCATTTCAGGAAGAAAAATGTAAAATGGTTACCATTTCAATGGGTTACATTTTTTAATGTGTCACTTGTATTAATTCTGCCAAAGGTGTCTTGAAATAAATTTTATTTAATCTTCTTCAATTATTTCATAGCCTCCTTGAAATTCTCCACGTGTCACCGCTATTATTTTTAACTACCAACGCGCTAGGCCAAGAATACAAGCAACCCCTGTAAGCAAAATGAAAGCATTCTTGGCCTTTAATAATTGTGACTTTTACCATTTAAACAAGGGCGTACCCAGGATCATAACTAGGGGGGAGGGCAAGCCATTGTCTAGGGGAGGGGGGGGGGGGCAAGCCAAGTTGTGACATTTATTCAGTTTATGAGATTATTTCCTTGAAAAAATAGTTTTATTTTAGTTACATATCTTATATTAATACATATCATTTTTTGTGGGTTTAAAGAATTTTTTTTAATACTTTGGTTTCAATTCAGTACTGATTTTTCTAACAGACTTTTGCGATTTTTGCTTCTAGGGGGGGCAGCTGCCCCTCTCCTGCCCCTCTCCTGCCCCTGGCTGGGTACACCCATGCATTTAAAAATAACATATTCAATACAATAGTACAATTGACTCATTTTGCTCTTGCGGTTATTATGGCTCACTGGGAACGATTTGTGAGAGCGGATCATCGATTCATGAGCCAAATCGCGTGACTCGAATCATCGGGATGAATCGAAATGCCCACCAACCTTTCCTTTCCGTTCCAACAGTCCGCCATTCCCTCCCCTCCTTCAAAGTTCTCCCCCCACCCTCCCCTCCCCTCTTATCCTTCCCTGACCCCTCCATTCCCCCCCCCCTAAAATCCCCCTCTCCTCCACGCCCGATACCACTGCGTATACCTCCTCCTTTCACTCCCATTTTTCACGTTCCTTCCTTTTCGAACCCCTTCCTTCCCAGTCCACGCGAGACAGTCTCACAAGACGGTGTGTGCGCTCCCTTCAAAATTCGTTACTTTCCAACTCTTTCCCCTGAAAAGATCCCTCTCCTTTTCATCCGCCAAAGCATTCCTCTTTCTATCTCCCTCTCTTCTTCCATTTCTCCATTCTCGCGGTGTTTTCGTTTCTGACGTGTGTTTCACGTGTGATATTTAAATATATATAACGTGTTTTTGGCGCGCGGACCCAAGGAGTGGTGAACTTGTTATTTCATCAGTGGCTCCCTCTACTTCTCTCTCCTATCTCTGTATCTCTTCCTTCCGGGATGCGAACCAAGGACAACCGTGGGTGTGCCTAAGTGGAGGAGGAGGAATATATATAAATAAACACAAACACAACGTGCGCGGGAGATTGTAAAGGGAAAGTGGCAGTCATTTCGGTAATGTCGCGTCGGATTTTTTTGCTCATCTCCTGGTTTGCTGTTTGTGAATGTGGTGCCTGTCGTGAGAAATTTTGCCCCTCCTGTGCAAAAATCCTTTTTTTCACGCTTCGCAATGAGAGTAAAACGTTGCTTGATTCCACGCGCTATGTCAAAAATCTTCATCTACGAGTTGCCATGCAAGCCACCACCAGGGTGTGTGGCACGGGGTGATTAAACACCAGGCATGTTGGCCTCATCCTAGCCTAAATCAGACACGCGCTCGTTCGTCGGATACAGGCCAAGGACTAAGGACAACGACTCGCGGTCATGGTAGAAACTAGGAGAGTAATGAGGACACGAACATGCTACCATGCAAGTAAAACTTCTTGATAAATATAGAAAAACTAAAATTTGGCGTAGTTAGTGATTTATACACGAGTGGTACCATTACAAAAATTCATGCGGATTGCTAGTATTTTCAAATATAATAAATTAACAACTACAGATGCAGAGAATATTTGACCAAGTCTTTAAGTTCGAGTCAAGCTATATTAGAGCTAAACTATTGGAAGTATTAATGTCCCTTATTGTACGCGGAAAGAACGAAACTAGGGGAGCATGTTGGCCGAGTTAATTGAGCATTGGGTTTGTGAAAAAAAATTGGGTACAGGGCTCGAATCTGGGTAATGTCACTGAGCATCCTTGAATGCTGAGGGTCATGGGTTCGTATCGTGGGTGAAAACGCCCAATACAACAAATGGAAAACCTCGCGCTACTTCGAGTTGGCTCAAAAAAAACACAATGGGCACACTCTCCTGATTGTTACATGATCACACCACAGTGACGTAGTCCGTGGTTACCCTCAATCGTCCAAACCAATCTTTAGTTTGAATAACTCGGTGATTGCATGGCTTCATACTTATATGATCGTATTAATGAAGTGTTCTCGGCTTTCGCACCACGTCAGTGATTATTATTGCATCACTCAGTGAATTATGACAAAATACATTTCCTTACGTTCGGTAGGATAGCGATGTTCAGGGTGTCTACAGGAACCCAGATCGGTTTACTTTGTGATCGAGTGAGGAACGCCTGTGGCTTGATTCGAGATGAGTTCTATCCTAACCTGTCGAAATCAGTGTTCGAGTGCCTGGTGCCACTATCGTGATATCACGACGTGCTGCGCATAAATGTGGTACGGTCTGTGGAATTTAAGTTTTTCCCGGCGTATAGTTTGAAGAAATAATTCTCGTGTTTCCCACCCCGGGTGTGATTATAGGCATTTGCCCCCAACTTTTCGAATGTTTAATCTGCCATCATCTTCAGAGATAGAATTTGGCTCCACATTCTACCCCTAAAGACTCAGCCTTCAACACGTTGAGACCAATTACCCAAAACACACTCAGTGGAGAATCCTAGGATTATTCTTTTGGTACGGCCGTTTTACACGTTTTTACTACTTGTACCATCTGACGTGTGTACGAAGGCGCAATCAAAATTCCGTCGTGTAAAGCGGTGAATTTCTGGAACACATGCGAGAATTCGTGGGCGTGAGATGGTAAAATAGCCCGTTCTAATTTCGTTCATGCATTCGCGCAATTCCACGCCGTTTTAGAAATTAATGCAGTTCTAACCTGCGCAATTGCGTGCCTCGTGTAAAACGGCCAGTACAGTTTACTTGGCGACGAAGCGTGGAATCAAATCAAGTTTCACTTTCATTGCGTGGCGTGGCGCTTCTTTCTGTTCTGCTGTCATCTGCTTGCCTCCTCTGTGCTCCTTTCTCTTGTCTTTCCCGTGCCTTTCGCTCCTGTGTTTATTCCTGGTTCCTCCTCCTCCTCCTCGAAGCTTCTCCGCGAAAATGCGTGTCTCTCGCCGCCGAGACTCGTCTGTGCGCATGCGCCTGCTGTTGCCTGGCCAACCGCCCACCCCCAACGATCCCTCCCCAAATGCCGAATGCGTGCTCACTTGCCTGCCTTTTGTCGCGATGCGACGGCCCGCGGTCGAAATAAACGACAGCGTGTGCGTGCCGCTGGTGCTATTGCGCCCAGAGTTGTTTTCGACCAAATCAGCGCCGTAACTAAGGTTGAGGGGGTTGGAACAAAGTGCCCCTCCCACAGGACCCTTGAAAAAAAAAATATATACGTACCGCACCAATGCTGCTTTTTTGCAATAAAGTAATTGAATGTTTTATATTTAAATTGGCATGTCTGATTTCTTAAAATGTATAGTTTATCTGCATAGTTGAGGATGCTTCATTAGGATCTTAAGTTAAGTCTTGGCCTTAGGTAATATTAGAAAAAACATTCATCTTATCGCCAAACTTTCGTTCTTTGTAGTAAACATCTCGAGGGCTTGAATGCGAACATCATCATAAGATGTATTCAGGTCAGTACCTGGATGGCTACCATGTTTTGAAACGGAAGTCGTGATGATGTTCGCATTAATGAACGAAACAGTGACGATAAGTTGAACGCTATTTAATATTATCTCCGGCCATAACTCCATAACCTTTCTGAAGCCTTAAAAAAGTGGTGATAACAACAATTTATACCATGTTTCTTTCGTTAATGCACTCACTGCAAAGTAAAATTTCGTGTATATTTCCCGTTATGTTGGTATAATTTCTGTCCAATCTGATGCATCCCCTAAAGCCAAATCGTACTTATGCCATGGAACATGTCATCTGAAAGTTTATTCATTTTCCTCGTTTATAATTTCTCCCTGATTTCGTCATTGCCTAAAATTTGATACCAATACCAATACCAATACCAATTTTACTCTATAGTTGCTTTAACGTATGGTAAATAATTGATTCATTTTCCAAATTTCTAACTCTGCTTTCTGTCTTGACCGACACGAGTTTTTCTTTTTATTTGCTCGTGAGAAGACAGCAGCTTATATTCCTACCCTGTTTATTTTAAGGACTATTAATTGGTATAATATTTTGCTCTTGATTATTATTCTCGAATTGCATTTTGTATTTTCCCCGAACCGGTCTTTCTTCTGACTAAGCAATCATCTCCGAGTAGAGAAATGGGGATTTGACCCCCCGCTGAGGGCTGTGGCAGAATAATTAAAATCGCTATTCTAGGCGCTCTTATTATCCTCCCTGTGATAGTGACCTATACGTAATCCTTGGTGTCTTAATACCTTTCCTCCTCACTGTAGATGATTGCTTAGTTAATCGAAGAACCAATTTGGGCGATGTTATTTTTTTCCAATTTTCACTTAATTATCCTGTGAGTATTGTTTTGATTTTCCTATCTTCAGACATTGTCGCATATGATGGCTTTATTTTTCATGAATTATAAATATCATCACTGGATATATCGGTAAACAAAATATAAAAATGCTGCAGAGAAAGTTTAAGAGATATGTTTTACCAATTTATTCCCCAACAAGTATTCAGGAACCTTGATGATAATCGAGTATAGAGGGAGGTATCATGGCGATGACTTGGGCAATAAGTGTCTTTTATATTATAAATGTATTCTACTGGTTAAGGTTGGTTTTCAAGGGGCATTTGCGAATCACTTTGGCCTTCTCTATTCCAATCTTGGGCCTCCCTCTTCCCTTTATAATAAGGCCTATTCCCTTCCATTCTATTTACAAACCTTTTCTCTTCCGTCCCCTTCTACGCCAATCTTTCTTCCCTCTAACAAGTTTTTTAACATCCCCTCCTCGCTCGGAACTCCGTCAAAACATTCTGTCTCCTCCGTACATCCCCCAGAAGTTTCCCCTCATCGCTCAGCAAGACTTTAGACTGAGACTTTTTTCTGAGGGTTTGGATATTATATAAAAGTATTCCACCGCAAAGGTAGGTTTCCATATAGTATTGAAGACGTATTTCGGCAGCCTCCCTTTCCTTCATGGACTTTCATTCTTCAATTCTCAATACGGCCTTCTCCCTTTCATTCTATCTAAAAAATCCTTTTCTCTTCCTTCCTATCCCTCGTTTATCTAGCATTCTACCCTCTAACACTGTTTTCAACATCCCCTCCCCGCTCAGCACTCGCTCCATCCATATCTTCCGTCTCCTCCGTATCTCATCTAGAAGCTGAATCTCTTCCCCCACCATGTCCAGCACTTCATTATTCCTCCTTCTTTCCGTCCAGTTCACCTTCTCCATTCTTCGTCGCACCCACATTTCGAACGATTCCAATCTTTTCTCATCATCCTTCCAAAGTGTCCATGTTTCCACACCATAAATCGCTACACTCCATATCACACTTAACTAGCCTTCCCTTAATGCTCTAACATTGCGAGCCACTAGTCATCTTTGCCGTGTTCATGATCGACTACTTTGCAATTCTCTTCCTATATATGCAATTATCATCCTATATTTTCAATGCAATTCTCATTCTATGTATCTTGATCACTATCGCGATCACCAGAGTGATCGCTCGAAAAATGATCGTCGCCGGCAATTGTTTTTCGCGTTCGCGATGAGGATTCCCATCGCTATTTTTCATCACTAGTCCGGTCGCTTTTTCCGTCGCTAAAACCGTCACTAAAACCCCATATCAGCCAATCGGAACGCATGCCCGTATGGAGCGATTGCAGCGCAACGTTTGACAATCGTGGGAATGACATAGATAAACATATTGTAATAATAATGTATATTTTCGCTATGCGGGTCCTATGACAACGAGCTGTGATATCGGAAATGATGCGAAAAGCGACGGCGGGAGTACCGTGTGATTCAGAAAAATGATCACTAGAGCGATCGCTTTTCGCGATGGGAAAAGTGATCGCGATAGTGATTACTTTCGCGACGAAAAAAATGATCGTTTGATTCAGGCTTTACTTTTAACCAGTGCGTAACTAGGGATATGCTTTGGGGGGTGATGGGTGGGCCTGGGGTGGCAAACCCCCCCCCCCACAGAAAGGGGAGTCCTGGAAAATTTTTAAAAAGTTACATGCCTGGAAATACATCTTACATCATTTTGGCATTTAAAAGTTAACTTTGAGCAGATGCAGTTATTGTATGTCAAAACTAGACAATAGTTTTAAATATTTTTTCAATTTCTCTGAGGCTTTAGGGGGGGGGGATCTATCCCCCCCCTCCCCCCCTGGGTTACGCCACTGCTGTTAACGAACGAAAATCGCTAAGCTCATAAAAGCACGACTAACCTAAGCGGCTGCCACGGGCGAAGTAAGCAATGAATGCAATTAATAATTTTATCTAACTTCAGGGGCATTTATACTAACATATATATTAAAAACAGTTGCCTATCGCACTCCCCAAGCCCGCGAAATTCAAAAATTTGTTTCCCGTTATTTTGTGAACACAACTCGTCATCTCTTCGCGGGAGCATCAACCCTTGCCATGGCCACGAGGCGTGCTCAGATGAGTAACTCAGTGGGGAAGCACATGATTTTGTTGCGTACGGCCCAAGGAATGGGAGTTTATGAGGGTGGAAGTGCCAGAAGTTTTAATGCTTTTGAATGCCATTGCACGAACGTATATATATTCTGCCAGAGTATGCGTGCGTTAGAGCGTATGTTTGTTTACCCCGTGAGTATGTATTTGTCTGACTGTGTTAGCCCGACCTTGCGTGCTTCATCGTGACTTCTCTCCATTCCGCAGGCTACGCCCTCAGTTGTTTTATTTTTAATCTCATGGCTCAAGTTTTTTTTTTCTTCTCTCCTTCCGCGACCGCCTGTGCGATGAGTCTGTTTCAGGTTATGTTTTTTTTTGTCGTGGCGCCTTGGTGGGCGAAAGTCGGAAAAAGTTTGGAGTTATTTCTGTCTTAATCCGGTGGAATTCTAACGTATCAATAAATAAAATGTTACATGCAATTTTCCACAAATTCATTAATTTTCAAGTCGCAGACAATTTCTTGAGATGATTCTTTGAATGAAATACTTCAATTCGCCAATAATATATTATTATGAAATTGAAGATGATTCGGACAGTCAGTGCGAGCGATATTACAAAAATAAAATTACATATACTACATGATAATGAGTAGTAAAACATTTCTGAGTAGTAACATAACAAAAGTAACTTCATTCAAATATCATGGAATATTTTTTGCTGCTGTGACCAAATTCTTTAAGTTTTCTAATCTAAATTAACTGTAACAATGTAACTCAGCAACAAAATGCAAAAAACTTCACGATATTTAAATTAAGATACGTGCATTTTTATAACGCTAAAGAATGTTTTGAATACTGTTTATCATATGTGTGTAAGTAATTCTATTTATGTAATATTTCTGAATCATCCCTTACATGTCAGCTATAAGAACATTTCCCTCTTAATTGAATTAAACATTTTTTTGGCTCGCAGCATGTTGTCTTCTTGCCCTTTCTTTCGCCGAGAAGCAGGAGAAGAACCTAATAAGCCGTTTTGGCGTCCACACTTGCCATGTTGCCCGCTCATCAATTGCCACTCTTCTTTTCTCTTCCTCCTCCGCTCTCTATAGTAGCCGCTGTCGCCTGTCCTCTTGATGCCCAAATGCAGGTCAAAGGAGAGAATCCATTTGGTTGAGTGCTAACACGTGCTCCGTGCCGCTGCGCGCGGTGGCCATGTTTCCCCTCGCCCCCTCCCACTCTCCTCCGAATCTCGGAAGGAACTTGGCTTTATGGCGATGTACGGGGAGCACCTCGCGGAGGAACATGTCCCTATCCTCGTAACCTCTCTGACCTCACCCACGTGGAGATATCCTTCCGGGCTGGCCAAAGTGCCTCAATGCCGAATCCCATTTATTCACGAACACGTGGAAAGTGATTTGATGAATTTATTCAGTATCAGCGGTAGTGAGACAATGGGCTGGTTCACCAATTAATTTTTTTATTACAAAGAGAGCCAATAGATTAGATAGAGAGCAAATAGAGCCATTTCGGATGAGAAAATTTTCTATTTGCCATGTTTACGATGTTTGGGTATTTTTCTCCTACGGTCGTCGCAATCACAGTGAAATATTATGGCTATTCCTTTATAAAACCCTCTCCTCAGAATGACCCATGGCCACATAGCTACTATCGGCTTCAAATTGATGTGCCGCTGTAATTTGCAAATTTATATATTGACTTCAGTGCATGCCATAGTAATGAATAATATGTCGTTTTAAAGGAAATTTTATTCTAAATTCTGATTTATTTTTTGTTTTGTGAAAATTTCAAAAATGTAAGCACGCGAGTGCAATAAATGTCTCCGCGCACCATAAAATTAGCCGTTCTGTCAACTTCATGAACTTTGTAACTCAACCTAGGGAAAACTACTACTACGTCTACAACACTCATCTTCCACAATAAGTTGCAAACATTAATGTAGATTAATAAAATGGCTTTCGCGTATTTTTAAAAGACATATTTTGTTGTAAAATAACTAAAATATTTAAATATAATCTAGTCCTACCGTTTCTCCCGAAAGAAAAAATAAAACTGATAGAAACACTTCTTAATTTATTTGCAATTTTTCTATCGGCTAATTTTATGATGCGCGGAGTCATTTATTGCACTCGCGTGTCTTGATTTTTGAATTTTTCATAAAACAAAAAATAAATCAGAATGGAGAATAAAATTTTCTTTAAAACGACGTATGATTCATTAGTATGGCACGCACCGAAGTTCAGTTATAAATTTGTAAAGTACAGCGGCACATAATTTTGTCGTTGACAGTAAATCGTGGCGTAAAGATATCAAAATCCTCGACTCCAATCGTACATGCATCTTATTTATACATAGTAAGCATCCATATTGAAATTCCGCTTCGCATCATAGGCGGATTTAGGGGGAGTAGGCAATTAGACGCGAGCCCCCCCCCCTCCCCCAGGCGCTTAAAAAATAGAAAAGAGTTTTAATACGGTTATCATTACGTTCGTTTTATTTTCCGCACTACGGAGCCTCAATCATTCAATTTAATATTAATAAATTTAACATCAAAATAAGGAGAATATTTTCTACTTTAATTGTTGCATTTTGTTTTTAATCTCAAGTATGAGAATACTTGTCAGACCCTTGTGATACTCCAGAAAAAATCCTGGATCCGCCCCTGCTTCGCACCCAAATCTTCGGGGCACGGAAATGCGCAGGTTAGAGCTGCATTTATTTCTAAAATGGCGTGGAATTGCGCAAATGCAAGAACGAAATTAGAACGGGCTATTATGCCGTCTCGCATCCACGCATTCTCGCATGTGTTCTAGCAATTCACCGCTTTACACGACGCAGTTTTGATTGCGTCTTCGCACGTACGTCGGATTGCGCAATTCCGTGTAAACGGCCTTAAGAGTGCGATTATTTCTTCCAGATACAAAAATAATCTGATGGATTATGTGAACAAAACCTTGAACAACATATTTTGGACAATATGAGGACAAAACCGTGCGTTGTTTTTCTTCAAGAGGCTTCTATGTCCAGCGTGCTTGAGTGTAGCAACATGACTACGATAGACCGAAATGGGTTAAGAGTAAAAGGATATAATAAGACACTTATCTATTGGCTATAGCAGTGGCGTAACTAGGAATATGCTTCGGGGGGAATGAGAGGGGATGGGGAAGGGCGACCTTCTATCCACCCCCTTTTTAGGAAAATTTTGGAAAAATCTCATACCTGCAAATACATTTTACATAATTTTAGCACCTAAAATTTGGGTTTCATTAAAAGGTTAAGTTAAAATTTACTATAAGTCAAAACTAGACAACAGTTTTGAATATTATTTTTGTTTCTCTGATGCTTTGGGGGGGATCTATCCTCATCCCTCACCATAGTTACGCCACTGGGCTTTAGCACAAATCATCGGACGAGTCGTCATCTACATCCACATAATACTCTGCCAGCCACCTTTAGGGTGTTTGGCAAGGGGTGACCAATCACCAGCATGCAGCATTCAAGACAATCCCCACTTGCACACTACGCTATCAAAAAATATCACTTATAACAACAAAAATTATGTGCGCATTCATGCTAAAACAAAACTTGCTAACGGTTAGTAATTACTTTAGTAAAATCATGTTAGGTTACAACAGTGGAAAAAGATAAGCTTACAGTGAATTAGTTGGAGTGCATGAAATTTATTCAGTACCAGCGGTAGTTAGACAGGCTGTTTTACCAATTTCTTTAAAGCGAGAGCCAATACCCTTCAGTAAAGATGCCCATCACTAAGTTCATTTGGTAAAAAAGACATGTCTATCTGTGCCCTCAAAATGTTCGCAACCGAAAAAATACATTAATTGGTTATTCTTAAACGTTCGGGAAAGCTATTCTAAGTTTTCCTTATTCGTGGATGACGTAGGTTGGTTGATGACGTAGGTTGAAGATGAAAAAGATGACGGAGCAACAGAATAAAATTTTTAATTATTCCACGGTTTCCTTTGATGAAAATAAATAAGTAATATTTTTTCTATGAATGTGACACAATATGGTGTTCGGAGCAACTCAGATCTAGGATTAATTTTTAAAAAAGTGCGAGGTAGGATACGCATTGAATTTTCGGCTCCTTATGACGGAATGCAGGAGATATCTCTAGAGGAAGAAATTCTATTATCCAAAAGAAAATAAGCCTTCTATTAAGGGATCTTAGCCTGATATCTGTACAGTGTATGGAATATTTCTATGTATAATGGTAATTAATGCATTTGTTTTTATTTTTCAATACTTCACAATATTCTCAAAGGAGCACACGTTAAAGGAAAGCGTATTTTGACTCATAAGTTATGGCATATTATTTTGTTTTGGTCGCACCAGCCAGCCGTCAGTTTGTTAATTTAAGAGGTGGTAACCCCAACACTGGTCCTTACCACAGGGGTGCCTATATTCCACCTTGTAAAAACTAAGCTGTTAAAATTTCATGTACAATATAGTGGAATAAAAAATATATTATTATCATTATTATTATTATTATTATTTAATATATTTTCACAGCATTTTTGCTGGTTTTAGGCGAGGTACGGGTATCACCAAGCACTCTCGTCTTTTTACTCTGTGTCGAAAAATTTTCTGACAATATGACAAGTATTTAAAATTGCTGCTTTTTGTATTGTAATTAACAAGTTTGTCGGCAGTCCAATAGTTTTAAGACCTTGATGGATTGAATGAGGCACTACTCCTGTGGCAGAGATAATTATTGGTATTTATTGTGCTTTATCTGATTTCCACAATCTCTTAATTTCATTTTTTAGCTCTTCATACTTTTCCATTTTGTTGGTGTAGGCTGTCGTGATGTTATGCGAATTAGGTACGGCAATGTCTATCAAGTACGTTTCATTGTGAGTTTATCTTGCACTTCTAGATCAGGTCTATTGCTGTGGACTGTTTTATCGGTAATAATTGAACGGTCATAATAAATCTCGCAGTGATCGTTTTCAAGGATGGTTTTTGGTGTGTACTTATAATAATAAGGAACTCCATTTTCTATGAGTTTATACTTTAAGGCTAATATCTGGTGGATGATGTTGCATATTTTATTGTGACGGTGCAGATAGTCTTTTTGGGACAAGTTAGTGCATCCACTTGTGATGTGATGTATCGTTTCAGAGGCATTATCACATTTTCTGCATCTGTCATCCGATAAATTTGGGTTTTTATTTATATATTTTTCATAATTTTTGTTTTCACCACTTGGTCTTGTATTGCGATCATAAATCCTTCTGTTTCTGGGAAGAGTTGCCCACGCCTGAGCCATGTGTGCGATGCATTATTATTATCTTTTGGCGCAGCGGCCGATCGAAAAGCGGTTTCACGAATAGAGTTAGGATAAGTAGAAGGCGGGTGACGTCAAAGTTAAAAATATTTTAAAATGTATATTGTATTTCATTTTGATGTGAGCCTAATTTTTCCTCCCGGCGTCATCGATGTGTGAATTTTCGCGTCCGTTGATACATTTTATGGTACACATGTTTACCGCAGAGGGTGCCAACTACTATTGCCTTTATCAGGCCTCGGTGGCGGGCCGGTAATCTCCTCAAGTGCCGAACAGAAGTTCCCGTATTCGAATCTCGCCTGAGTAGGTTCCCCCTATCATGGGGATGGGTGCTTGTGATAGTCCTACATTGTTGATTGCTAAAATCACCTGATTTAGAGGCCATAAAAATGAGCTGTTTGTCGGGGACGTGAAGATAAATATAGATAGAAAGGGACTCATATTTTCCTGTTTGTCTTACCGTCGCCCACGCAGCGATCTATTTCCAGACGATCAATCGACGGCCCTTTCGACGACAAGTAGAGTCGTTTCAATAGGTAGTTTCAATAGCCGTTTCCACCAACCCCTTTCCTTCCTTCTTTCCCAAGTTTGTGTAATCAGTAACTATAAACCATGGGCGTACCCAATGAGGGGCAGGGGGGGCAGCTGCCCCTCCCCAGAAGCAAAAAACGGAAAAGTCTTTAAGCAAAATCTGTACTGAATTGAAACAAATTTTCTTTAAACATAATAAAGATACACTGTTGTATGCTTCACAGAAGTTTTGATAAAACACCCAGGTTTCGACAGTACACTATATATCATTATCAAGGTATATGACTATATCATTATCAAGGACATAGTGTAGGTACTGTCGAAACCTGGGTCGGTTATTAAAACTTCTGGCGAACATACAAAAGTGTGTCTTTATTATGTTTCCTGTCACCAAGTTCCACCAAATATCGCCATCCAGCCTTAAGTTGAATTTTATTTAAACCCAAGAAAAATGATATGTATTAGTTTAAGGTATGTAACTAAAATAAAAATATTTTTTCAAGGAAATAATCTCATAAAATAATGTCACAACTTGGTTTGCCCCTCCCCCCATACCATGGCTTGCCCCTCCCCAGACCATTGCTTGCCCCCCTAGTTATGATCCTGGGTATGCCCTTGCTATAAACAACGAGTTGTTGTAACTATATACAAGTCCGCGTAACTATTCAGTTTCCTCGGTATTCAATGTGCCTGACGGTGAAGATCTTCTTCGAAGCCTAACTCGCAGAAGAGTTTTGCATTGAACATTTAAGGAATAAAAAAGTTATCATTATAACCTATTCATGAAGTAATTACGACTTTTATTTGATTTTGATTACGATACCTCCACTGCATAAACGTTCAACAATCTCCCACCGAATCAAATCCGCTCATCTGGTGCTATAAGGGCTACTAGATGAACGGATTTGATTCGGTGGGCGATTGTTGAACGTTTATGCAGTGGAGGTATCGATAAAACTCATTGTCAGTGACTTAGAACAATGATGTGGTCCAAGGTACTTGTTTTAATTTATATGGTGTTTCAACTTATTCCATAACATTTTTTATTAGTCATTGATTTGTGCCTTTCCTAATCCAAAAATGGCTATCTAGCTCACACCGTTCTTCATAGTATTATTGAAAAATACCAAAAATGCACTAAATTCAGGAATATAGGTAAATCATTGCTGACAAGTTTTATTTTTGTCTCGCGACCTGCTCCATGTTGTGGAGGCCTTCTGGGATGAATTGCTTCATTTAGTAATTATATAAGGAATAATAGTCAGTATTATAAATTTTTAAGCAGACTTTATGAAAGTAGTATAGAGGACAGAAATTTTTTTCACCGTAAGTTTGTGTTTCTTTTATATTTTGGAAAAAAAGAAGTATCAAGTGTGAACGTCAGTCGTTATCCGCAAGGCACAAGGTAGCACCAAAATTTAACTAGAATTTGGTCGAGAGTTCGATAAAATCTTTCCAATGCTGGTCAACCATGGAACAGTTAACGTTTAATTCATTTACATCCCAATGTTTATGAAAAATTATTTGTAACAATCACCGCTACCTGAAAAATATCTGTCAAAAGATAGTATCGCTGTCTCCATTGCTACGCAATTACGAGGGCCATCCAGAAAGTAAGTTACGTTTTTCTTTTTTAAATCGAGTTTTTATTGAAAAAAATTCAAACTTGCAGGAAATGTTTTTGACAATATGTATTATTTTTCCACATAATCTTCAGATACCTCAATACACTTCGTATACCGAGAAATCAGCTTTGAAATCCCCTCCTCATAGAAGCTTCCCGCCACCACCTTGGTCCAGTTGGTGATTGCTTCTTTCACTTCCTCGTCACTTGTGAAACGTTCTCCAGCTAATCCCTCCTTCACTTTGGTGAACAGATGAAAGTCTGAAGGGGCCAAGTCGGGACTGTAAGGTGGATGGGTCAGAACATCCCAACCGAACTGATCCAAAAGTTCCGTAGTGGATCGAGCGATGTGAGGCCTTGCGTTGTCGTGGAGAAGGCACACACCAGAGGTCAGCATTCCTCTTCTCTTGTTTTGGATTGCCCGACGAAGCTTCTTCAGAGTCTCACAATACCGGGAGGCGTTAATTGTTTCTCTTTGAGGCAAGAAATCAATCAGGAGGATCCCTTTTTGGTCCCAGAAAACAGAGGCCATGATCTTCCTGGTGGACTTGACAACTTTGAATTTTTTTCACACTTGGGGAGGTGGTGTGTTTCCACTGCATGGATTGTCTTTTGTTCTCTGGGGTATAGTGCGACACCCAGGTTTCATCTCCAGTGACTATGGACTTGAGAAAAGGATCCCCTTCCATTCTGTAGCGGCCCAAAAATTCACGAGCTGCAGCCACTCGTTGTCTACACACCAAAACGTAACTTACTTTCTTGATGGCCCTCGTAATTGAAATTTTACCCGTAATTATAAAGCTTTATGAAAAAGTAAAAGTAATAACCTAGCTACTCCACAAATGTTGAATGCATTACTCTTCTGCGACTTTTATCTCGAAGAAGATCGTCATCATCAGGCTCATTGAACACAGAAGAAATTGAATAGTAACGCAGTCTCATCTATAATTACAAAAACTTGTCGTTTACAGTTACCGATTTATAGTTACGCAAAATTGTTATCTGTAATTAATGATTTTATAAATTTGGGAAAGAGGGAAGGAAGTAGTTAGGATATTGTGGGGGCAGGGTTGACGAGAGGGGAAAGAGTTATATAATAATAATTCCACATAAAATTCCATTTTGAAATTCAATTCTGTTCCTCAATTGCATGAGTGCATAATTCATTGTATAGAGTCGAAATTTTTATGGTATCATGGTAATAATTCATTTTTAACGCGTTTGATGCTTGAAAACGGATTGGGGTACTTCAAATTCTCCCTTGAAATAGGAAAGGCATAAAATGTCTTGGGAAAATGTTTCTCCTCTGTCATACGAAGGATGGGGTAGTTCCTTCATCAAAGAAAATGAAAGGCATTGATTGCGATTCGTTACCCACCACTAGTGTATTCATTATATACAAATTATTTGGTTTCAGGAATCCCAGTTTAGACGAATGTTAATGGTCAATTTTATCCTCATTTGAAAAAGGCCTGACTGGCGCCCATGCGATACCACTTCATGTGACGTCACAGGGACCCAGATGCTATACGAGTGGTCAGGAGTTTTACATCGTCTGAGATTACCAATGCATGCATGAGGCTCAGAGCTCAGGTAAACATCTCTTAACAATCACCTATTAAAATTGCCCTTGGACGCAAAGTTTTCTTTCTTTAAAATGGTATCCTTTAATAATCCTTATTTAACCCAAGAGCTACCTACTACCTACTCTGCTACCTGCTAGCAGCCTGAATCGTAGCGGCGTTCATAGCCTCGCACCAAGGTGGCCTCACTCTGCGGCAGCCGGAACCAGAACACGGGCTTTTCCAAGCATTCATACTTAGCAGTTGCGTTTTAGCGCGCATAGAAAATTTTTTCTTTTCATTTAATCGCGAGAAATAGATATCGTCATTAAAAAAATCTAAAAGCGTTAAATGCATACTCCAGGAGTAATAATATTTCGATTTAGGCAATAAAAAAATAATAGAAAGCCACCCTATTTTACTCCTTTTTCCTAGTACTTTATCATTGCCCCTATCTTAAGCACCTATGGTGACGGTCTGCATGGCGATCGTGGGGATGGTCTTTGCTTGCAGTTCGCGGAACTGTAATGGCGTGAAACCAAGACGATGAAAATCAGCAGTACGGAGGCCACGCGATGGCACTGCAGAGGTTGCGGCTTTGCGTAATCTGCCTTTAATTAACGAATGCGGAGTCCAGGGTATCATGTAAATACGACCGCTGGGGATCGTGGCGGCATCGCGTGACGTAGGTCAACGTCCTAATGTTCGAGGTGAAGGAAGTTTGCAGCGGCGATCCCTTGGAATCCATAATTCGGAATCGGAGACGTTGCGTTGCTTTCCGTGGCCTTGAGTAGTTCAAAAGTTCTCCGCTCCCTCTGTCTTTCTCGAACCTAAACCGCGTTATGGGCCGCGGTCATGCGAGTGAGTTCGGTGTTCCCAACGCGAAGGAAATTCTCGGAAATATTGCTCGCGTTCAGTGATCTCTTGCCCTAAAAACCAGGGATGGCAAGTGAAACGAAACGAAAATGTTTCGTTTCGACCTGTAGCGAAACGAAAATACGTGGCCTTGGTTTAGTTTCGTTCCCGCACGAAATTAAAATCACCAAGGAGTTTAGTTTCGAACCGAGACGAAACCTTACTCCCGGGAACGAAACTAAATTAATCGAAACTCCTCTGCTCATAGTTAAGTTTCCATCCCATTAGCAAGGGGGCGACATACCCATAAGGGTAACGCGTAATAGGTTTTGATACATCAGTGCCATCTATGCCAGTGGTCCAAGGCTGCCGCGAAGTTTGAATGCACATCTCGGCGCGTGTTTCAAACTTTTTTTACGCGTCACGATAGGGCGTGCTATTCAGGCTTAATAATGCTACTGCAATTGCGAGAAACTTAAAAGCAAATAATGTAGGAAAATCTTCCAGAAGAACTTCCCCAGGTTACTAAAACAGTAACCATAATACAAGATTAATGTACAAAGTCAACTGGCGATCTGGTGGTTGGTAAGAATAATGATCTCGGAAACTTACTTCAGTGGACATTGGTATTTATTGATACAATAACTGGTAAAATAAATACAACAATAGCAATTTAAATACGACACACTAGAGATGAAATCTGTGGAAGTTAACAATTCTACAAGCACATGAGATGCACAAGCAACAAATATCAAGGACAACAGTACATTGCAATGAGAGATGAGCAGCCTTTGCGTAATAGGAGAAAGATTCCATTACTTAAGTAAACACTCCACAGTTATAGACAAAGAGGGTGACCCAATTTTCCTTGAGGTAGATGTATCTTGCAACAGCTCTGGACAGGGAAAATAATACTAATCCTGAAACTATAACCATAACACTACTTCACTAAAAATAAGCATGCAAGTTTGGATATCATTTCATGGAAGATAATTATTTAATTATGAAAGGAGAAGGACATTATTTCGTAGGAAGTAGTTCATGATGAGTACCTATTAAGATAACATATCTTGGCAGCGGAGTCTTAAAATGAAAGGTTCTTAGAAGTTAATATCCATCACTAATACGAAAGAAAGTATTCCAAAAGTAGGTAACGAGAAAAGTGATGGATATTTATGCTATTGTAGTAGAAATTAAGTTATTACTGCAAAGTGAAAGAGAAAGTTTTAAGAAATGTAAACATTGCAGAAACGCTGAATGAATTATGCTCAATTGATGACAATTAAACATTTGAAAGGACAGAGTTGAAATAGCAAATTAAATACATAACCAACAAAATGATTAGCATTAAACAAACCAAAGCATAGCAGTAGTGATTCATGAGTAGTTTGAACAACTAGAAAACCTGCAAATAAAATGAAAAACATATTGAAATATAAGGAATACAAGACACCATGAAATGATGAAAACATGAGAAAAGGTTAGCTAATCACAGGTTGAAATCAAAATGGAATAATGAAGGAAACAAAGAATTACTCACATTCCCCACCAAATTCATTTCATACCCATGTAATTTAGCAATTACCAAGATTATTGACACTCATATCCTTCATCGAGCACATTCCAGCATCGTAAGGGACACTGTGAACAATAAAAAAGTCTGCAGTTAACACTAATAACTATCAATAAGCCTCAATACCACCTTTTCAAGTATATCCCTCCGTCCGTCGGATGGGACGTTCAGTCGTGGTCCCTTTGGCGTCTTTCGTTAAGGGTAGGCTAATGCCGTCGCCCGGATTTTCTCCACCCTTCCCTCCCAATCATTCCCTGGAATTACTCATGGAGTTTTGAGGGCAAAATCCTTCCTTATATGTTCAGCGTTTGTTTCCCAGCATTACATGCAGCGAAATACGACCACCAATCAAAGCTGTCTATCCTAATGTGCCTTAGTTTTTTCGTTTTATTCGCGAGTGGCAATTTACGCCGAGGCCTCTGCGTGCTGAAACTCTTCCCTCTGTTTCGGCTTCGGGGTAAAGTTATAAAAATTATCGATTTAACCGCGCCAAAACGTGTCTCGAGCCTTTTATGCCCAAGGAAAATATAGGTCAAATCTAGTCAAGGTCGCAGTCACTTCTAGGGTAAACACGAGCGGAGGTGAATTTTTTTTCTGTTCCCCGTGCGATTATGGCGCCGTATAAACCTCAGGCCATCGCACGTGTCCTTTCATTGCCCGAAATACGCGCCTCCAGCGCTTCTCCTATTTACAGTTCCCTCTTTACCATAATACTTGAAATATTTACCCTGTGACGGCACAATTTTTCGCGTTTATTGAAGGCGTCACTTGATGATAATAGTAATATAAAGAGTTATATAGACTATAGAAAAGCTTTTGACTCTATACCTCATTCCTCCTCACTAGAAGTACTTTGACTATATTAAATCACCCCAAGAATAATAGCCTTCTTTGAATTAAAATTAAAAAATGGTCAACGACGAGTCGACTGAACACGGTAAACCAATATACTTCCGCCAAGGGATACTCCAGAGCGACTCCCTCAGCGCTCTACGGTTTTGTATGTGCCCAAACCCACTTCGAAATTAAACTTGATGCGAATCACGCTTTTCATCAAAATTTGCCCAGCCGCCCTTTTAAAAATGGCTGCAAAAAAAAGTATGGTTTGTACAAATTTTTTCAAATGGCGTTTTGTGAATGTCTACTTGTAGGGAACCAATGATTAAAAAATCAGGATAATTAAAAATGTCGAGCAACAAATTTTATTCACATTGGGCGATTTGAAATGGAATGACCCCAAAGTAAATCACTTAACTGTACACTCTACAGGTTATGGATTCAAGGTATCAACAAGCACGAAAAATAACAACTACACCATAAACCATCTACTACATACGGATGATTTGAAGTATTAAGCAAACTCACTCATACAACTACATAAATTACCTTCCATAATCTACCACTTTACTAAAGGCATATGGATGGAACTCGGTATAGATAAATGCATATCCATTTTTCAGCATAAGGGTAACCTAACAACCACAGATGGACCGATGACCTCAAGGAATCCGAAAACTACAGATACCTAAGCATTGGCCAGCAAATAGACATACCCCATACGCGGCTGAGAAACACGTGAAAGAAGCAACTCAGCAGCAGGATAGAAAAAATCCTAAAAACGGGGCTTAATGAGCGAAATAAAGTTAAAGCCATCAACACTTTTGCGATACCTGCCCTTCTGTATACCTTTGGGATTATAAAATGGGCATCCACCGATCTTAATGATTTAAATAGAGCTGTGAGAACCCTTCTCACAAAACACCGTTTGCAGCAACCAAAAAGCTCTATGGAAATAGTAACTCTGGAGTATCCCACATATGAAGGAAGACTTGGAATTCTTGATGTTATGCAGCTTCACAACAAGCAAATTGTCGACCTTCGGCAGTACTTCTACAGCAAAGTAGTCAATTACAAACTTTTTGAATTAATATGAGAAGTAGACACGCACTACGCACCACTGTAGCTAAGCAGCAAGGAGATTATCGAGATTCAAACAAAAGAAGAGCTAATAAACAAATGGGTGAGTAAAGAACTACATTGGCACCACCTTCATCAGTTAAGCCTGCCATACGTAGACAAACTGTATTCAATTATGTAGTTAAAACGAGGAAACATATTTGGAGAAACTTCGTTTTATGAGGGCCATTCAAGATCGTACAATACAGACGAAAAACTACAGAAAGTTAATGTTATAAGAAAAAATACACAATATTTAATGTAGAAGATGTGAAAAGCAAGCCGAGAGATTAACGCATATTATGGGAAATTGCATGACCCTAGCTAGGAAGACACGAGTAGACCTTGCAATGTGGCCAAAATCATGCATCAGGTACTGACAAGAAAAAGTGGAATTCTCGTCACCGATGCACCGTATTACAAATACCATCCACCTGATGTTAAGGAAAATGATAAATCCAAGATATGCTGGAATGCTGGAATCATAACCGACCGAAAATTTCAAAGTAATCGACCGAACATAGTTATAATAGACAAAATAAAGCGACACACTGCATAGACCTAGCAATCCAAATTAGCCGCACGGTAATGGAATCTTTATCTTATAATTTGTTTTCTCATCGTGATCATTGAAGGAAATACTTTTACTTAGTAATTTTCCGCAATTTAATAAAGCATGCTATTTATTCACCCAGGTTTCAACGGCATCAATCATTTTTAAGGTTTCGAGCCACAGCTGAGCGCCGATATTTTTCATTCTTTAATATTTTTAATAAAATGGTACTCATAGAGTTTGACCGAAAATTTTAAGTTCACTCATGGCAAATAATAATTAAGCAAATAAGATAATTTCATTTACAAACCAAACAGTAGCGAATCATAACAAAAACAACAAGCAGATTACAGTGGCCACTACCTCAGTATTTAGCAAGTTATGTAGTCATTGTGCGTAAAATGAGACGATGCCAAGTGAGAAAAATATTTGATTTATAGCGAAAACGGATCAATGTCAGTATGAAGGGAATTTATCTGGTCACAAAGTCGGTAGAACAGAGAGCGATTAGTTACTGATAGCCTGGGTGCTAGCATGTGGAGAAAAGTCATAGGATGCGCGCCTCAAACCACTCTCTGTGATGTAACTGGGGTTGGGAAAGGAAATTTCTGGGATAGAGGGAAAAGGGTTGATGAATGATAAACAAGGGAGACATACACTGCATATGAAGCGCAAAAACGCTAACCATTCACCAATTAGTTAACAAATAAGAACACCAGAGTCTGATAAAATGCCAGCAAGGCCAAAAGAGATTGTGCAGACGGAAAAGAGAAATGGTGGTTGTTTCGTTCAAGTGCGGGAAATTACTAAAAAAAGTGTTTCTCTTCCATCATCGTGGTAATCCATTTTTTCTGAAGGAAGAGCCCCGCACCATGGAAAAAAATTAGCTGTGTAAAGATCAAGAAAAATTCCTTAGATGCATTGCACCAGTATTATTGCCTCACCATACGTCCGTTGGCTTCTAGTAATCTTTATTTTGCAATGCGAGATAAGTTGTAAGCTATTAATTTCGATTTTTTATTTTAAAAACTCTCCGAAAGAAATGGATTCATTATTGATTTTCATTTTCTGGTACGTTTGATTTTAATCGTCGTGCGAAAAATCCAGTGAGTAAAAAAATTCGCCTTAACCAGGATTCGAACCCGAATCGTTCGATTTCTGGTCGAGTGCGTTAGCAAGTTTAGCTTCCGAGGCGCCATTCTCCCCTTATTTAATCGTTGTGATTTAAAGTGAATGGTGTTATTGCAGAATGATGAATAGCGTCGTTATAGAGACTCTTTTTTTGCTACGACATGAATCATAGCTTTAGCCGTTGAAACTAGTCGACTGCACTAAACAAGTTTATGAACAGTGCTTCGTGTTAGCAAACAGTTTTTCAATAACGAAGCTATAACCTTTATAACTAGTCGGCGACATTAAAAATTTTGTGAAACAGTACTCAGTGCTCTGCGTTATTTGCTCTACCGCGACCTTTAGAAGATGTTCCTAAAGTGACTTCCTAACGCGTATCCTCTGGGTCCTGCCCATCCATCTAGTTGCCCTATCAGGTTCAATTGCTATTTCAATCATTCTTAAGGTCATTGGAGCGTGCTATTCCTTTCAAAGTGTCTTGATTTCATGGGAGGAAAATATTTTTAAAACCAGGGTGACTTCGTCTGAATTAAAGCTTCATCATCCAGTTTTCTCTCTATCTATTCCCAATTAAATCCTAATCATTTTCGATGTCTTCACGCGACAAGTAGGCGACATGCGAAAGGGCATAAATTTTATCGCGAATAAATTGATCAGAGGATATGTTGAGAAATTTTAATACCCTAATTTCCCAATTTTAGCGCTCGTTCTCATGCTTATCGCGCAGGTCGACCTTGGGCTGCTATCCGCATGTCTCCATATTTCAACGATTACGCGACCCCTTATATTACACTCAGGACATTCGCAGAAGTTTGGTTACTGGCATTCCATGCATGTATTCTCGGAATCATCGAAATTCGCTCTTTTTCTCTACGAGGAAATAATGGGCAGTTAGTTATTTTTAAATTACTTACCAAGAAATTCTATTGAATTGCACACAATCGTTATTCGCGCTCATAACGCCAGTCAAATAACTTTGACAAATTCGTAAAAAACATGTGTGACGCGGGTGTAACACTTGAGAATATGAGATAATATCACCATTCCACTAAGTAATGAGACCGCTGCATTCAACTTGACTGTCAATGCTGAGTTTTATTACCCTCATAATTAATTACTGTTCACACATTTTTTGGCGTTCTCCCCTCCAGTTACTTTCGTAAATGCATTTCGTGCAATTCCATACACATTTCGAAGTTTGAACTGAATCGACGAATGACGTATTATACGAAGGGAGTGTTTCACAATAATGATTTACCGTCAACAAAGCGAAAGAATAATGTTAATAAGTCTACCAATTAGTGGCTTGAAAAATTTATGCTGAATGGAGAAACTTTAGGTATTTTTGCGAGCTAATGTATCCATTTTACTTATTCAAACTATTTTTTAGAGCAATCGACGACCCATGCAAGTTCCCCGTTCTTTAAAATTAATCCAAACACCTATTCCTCGCTTCAAAGGTTGATTGTTAAGAAATGGCACAAAGCATTGATAATGGCGAGCGCTGGAGTAAAGGTCTACAGTACTACGTTCAGCACGGGAAGTGCTGAAAGGCCTCAGATGCTTATTTGTGCAACCACGCTGGTCTTCTTCACTCTGCCACGTGAAAAGTGCTGTATTCATGGAAAAGTGCAGGGAAAGACACTAATCACCTTAGCTGCTTACCTTACAATGCCAGCACACGCTGTGCTAAGAAGGCATTAATTATTCCTCAATGTTTAATATTTAAAAAAAAAGTAGTGCCTAGCAGGAGAAATGATAGCGAAAAAACATAATTTCTTTATGCATCATACTTTTCAGACTAAATTTTCCACTGCTGCGAATGCTATGTTTCTGTTAACTTCCGACCGCAAAATGTCAACAGAAAGCATAACAATTCCATTTCTCTCCACACTGATGTAGCAGTCTCTTTATAAATGTAGTACCTAGTAATCATGACGTGCTTTCTCGATCAAGTTAGAGATTTCAATTTTTCGGTCCAGTAGTGTTCGATATTCAACTTGCCATGATTGAACCACCCTCTTCTGATTGATTTTCTGTGCGTAGCCTTCGCTTCTTTTCAGTGAATGGATGAAAGCAAAGCGGTCCCTTTGAATTGGGTCTTTTATTTTCCCTTAATTGGAGTGTCCAGATTGGATGTGTGTTTGAAAATATCTATTGGCATGGCGTAAGGGCTTTTAGTGGTAATTACGCAAGGCAAACCTGAGGCATGGCTATTTGTTCTCCCGTTATCTATCGAATCCATATAGGCAACCGACATGTGTATTTTAACTGCGTGACATTTCATTTATTGGATGTGAAGGAAAAGAAAGAATGAATGCCACCAAGCACCTGAATGAATATTTTTCTATCGGCTGCAATGTCTGCTCCAGTATTTATAGTTGATTTCCCGCGCATGCATGTGTCTGGGTTTATGTGAAAAAAAAATTTGCTCATTGACGGGGTTAAAATTTATGAGATATACTCTTGAAAAATTGAGAATTGAAGAAATGAGTGGAACACTAAAAAAATGCATCGCCAATAAGGAGTAAATGATTGTAAATCTATATATATAAAAGAAAGTCGAAAATCGTGTTAGTTAGAACACTTATAACTCGAGAACGGCTGCACCGATTTTAGTGACATAGGCTCTTTGGATTCCTCTCAACTCCGGATAACATATAGGACATTAAAAAATAGGAAAAGTTCACAAAAAAAATTCAAATTTATCTTAGAGATATGTTTTTAGGAGTTGATTGTTAAGACGGTCAAAAAAAAAGATTTGTTTTCGTTTTTACTAATGTATTGACTGATATTTTTAACAATATTAAAAAAATTAAAATGTTCAAACATGTTAAAAATATTTAAGTAATATTAAAATAGTATTAAAATAATTGAATCAGAGGTAAGCTCAGCTAGAATTGAGTTGTCAACAAACACATAACTACCGTGTGTGTAAACAAATCTCCAAGCAATTGTTGATTATCAGTAATTTCCGTGTACTCTGCATGAAATCAAATCTTTTAACTTTGTAATAAACGAAGACGAAACCACCAACTATCTATCTGAATATTAAAAGTCCTTGGATGCACCTGGCTTATCACGGCATAATTTACAGCTAAAGGTAGGCTCTGTGTTCATGATCTTTCGAAACCTAAACCAACCAAAACTATCCAACGGAACGTGTTTGGTTATTAAAAAAACTGATAATGAAAGTTATTCACGCCACTATACTCAAAGGAAAATTCAAAGATGAGGAAGTTCTCAATCCGAAGATTCCATGATCCCAACTTATATGTCCTTTTGAGCTTAAACGTATTCAATTTCCAATTCGTGATAACGATTAACAAATCGCATGGTCAGTCTTTCAGTTTTTGTGATGTTTTTTCTCGTGTCAGTGAAAACCCATGATTTTCTCATGGTAAATAATATGTGGTATGTTTACGAGTCGGTAAACCATCCGCTGTATTTCTTCCTTCGCTTCAAGGGCGCACCTAGGAATTAAGGATAGGCGCAGCTAATACTGGCGGGTCTGTAGGGCATAGAAAACTCGCCAAGGTAAGCGAGAGGTGTGGGAGCCCTCCCCAGACATTTTTTAGGATATAAGGTTCAAAATGGTAGGTTTTGCGGCTGTGTGAACAGTTAAATATTTTGTGACTCATCCGTCCCCCTAATATTAATAACCAAATGTTTTATAAAAAGATTCTCTGAGCTTTTGGGGGGGTTTTAACCCCCAAAAACCCCCCTCGCTGCGTCCCTGCTTCGCTTCGCTATTTTTATTTTAGCTTCATTCGCTTTATCTTGCACCCGATAACAAAACAAAAACTGTTGTTTATCAGAAGGCGCTTGACGCAAGACATTAAACCCGAATGTGTAGGGCACACCGTGGTGCGTTTACGCATGCAGCACGTTTACGCAGTGCATTTTTTCCAAACAGAGATACTATAACTGGCGCGCCTTAAGTCATTTGATACGAATGCTGCTTCATAGGTTTTAATTTATAGTAAATCAAATGAGTTTAAAACGATACAGCCGCTCTTTATTTATAAATGGTGCAACTAAACTATGTATAAGTTCATTGAATGTTAGGCGGTACGAAGTTCGCCGGGTCAGCTAGTAAAAGAATAAAACTTTGTAAGGTTCACTTGTGTAGTGTAGGTACCTAATGACCATGATGTGATTTCAATATTAAATAAAATGTTTCAATTTATCGACACAGTAGCGTTTGATATTCAACTTCCCTTGTTTGAACCGCCCTCTTCTGATTGATTTTCTGTCCTCAGCCTGGAACATATATTAAGCAATAACAAATACAATAAACATAAAGGTAAGCAATTATAAAAAAACATTACATAAAGAATTGGGTACTTAATTAATATGAAAAATGGAATTATGATCCGTCAATGCCAACAAAATATACACTGCCTCACCGGGTCACTCTTTCATAAGTTTCTCCTATACCTAACATTCTTCTAGTTTTAAATGGTCTGTTATAGTTAATGGTCACTGTCCCAATATTATGCGAAAAATATAAAGAAATGGAAAAAAGAGAAAAAAAATATTTTAAAAATTATTTTAATTGCTACTTGCAGAAAGGAAAATAATGAAAATAATTTCAAACCATGTATGTTCATTGAGAAAGACAAAAAATAAAGAGAAATATTTAATTTATTCATAGATTGTGATAAAAAATTGTTGTTCTGATTCATATTCATATATTAATTTTAAGTTTCTTTTAACACAAACAAAACACTGTAATTGCATACTACGGTAACAAAAGCACCCAATAATATTTGTGTTGTCCACTTGGATATCGTGGCATCTAGCATGGTGTATCGGGATAGTTTCAGAAAGCGCTTGCTGTGCGTCAATGAATGACAATCATTATGTAATGAGTTTAGCGATACAGCTCCTAAACTTTTGGAATATTTCGATATAAATGCTTTTGGAATGAGGCAAAAAACAATAAAATTGTCAAAATAGGATCGGAATGTTATCAAAACATTTTTAACTACGCAGTCTTATGAGCATCTTTAAAATCCTTTATATTTACGTATTTCATGTACTTTGAGTTCCTTGAAAAAGATATCTGAATAGTTATCATCTATAATTTAGCACTACCCGCAAGTAGAGTGAATTGGAGTCCGTCGAAGGGTATAAGGACACCAGCCGTAAACCAAAAAGAGATGAAATTAAAAAAATAAAACGAGATGCACGTACTGAGTCCCGCATAGAATTCATGAAATTCCTTTGCTGTTCGGGGTAAAAAAGAATTCCAATACCTATCCATTGGGCAATATATCTCTTCTGATGAATCATTTCTGTCCGCCCGAGAAATACAGTGAGGTTCTTAGATGATGTTCTTTGTGTCAACCCGAAGGATACCTATTCCGGATTGCTCAAACAATCTAAGCTGAATAACACGATCATTTTTTTCGCCATTTTCGAGTGATCACTTCAGCGATCTATCGAGTGATCACTCGGAAATGATCGTCGCGCGCAATTGTATCCATCACTTTTTTCATCACTCGTCTGGTCGCTGACAGTGTCACTTAAACACCATATCAGCCAATAAGAACGCATGCTCGTATGGAGCAATTGCAGGGCAAAGTTTGACAATCGTGGAAACGACATATTTAACGACATAGAGCTTTGATATCGGAAATGATGCGAGAAGCGACGGCGGCAGGGACCGTGTAATTCAGAAAAATGATCACTCGAGCGATAACTTTTCCGATCCCTAAAAGCGATCGCTCGGATGATCACCAGGAAGGACGAAACTAATGATCGTGTGATTCAAGCTTTAGCTCCTAGAGTAAGAGTCTCCGGCGGCTCCCAAGGCATAATAGGGTTGTTTCCTATTAAGAATGCTTGGTGATGTAAGGTTTGAGAGTTGAAGTGAAAATAATACATAGCTGGAATGAGAGGGAATAGGCCTATTTGTGAATAGGGTGGTTTTTTATATTGTTTTTTATTGCCTAAATCGAAATATTATTACTACTAGAGTACGCATTTCTCGCTTTCAGATTTTTAAATGACGATATCTATTCAAGCGCGCGAAAATTGACGGCTAAGTATGAATGCTGGAAAAAGCCCGTGTGACGTCAGTCTGGATCCCGCTGCCGCCGTGTGAGGTGACCATGGGGCGAGGCTCTGAGCGCTGATACGACGCAGGATGCTAGCAGGTAGCCGAGTACCATGCTAGCTGGTAGCGCTTGGCTTAAATAAGGATTATTAATACCTTAACAAACGAAGAAAACTTTCCGACCTTAGCCAGTTTTAATAGCTGATTATTAAGGCATGTTTCCCTGGGCACTGTGCCTCATGCATGAATTGGTAATCTCAGACGATGTAAAACTCCTATCTACTCGTATAGAAACTAGGTCCCTGTGATGTCACGTGAAGTGGCATCGCATGGGCGCCAATCTGGCCTTTCCAAATGCAGTTAAAATTGACCATTGCCATTCGTCTAAACTGGAAATTATAAAACCAAATAATTTGTATATTATGAATACACTAATGGTGGGTAACGAATCGCAATCAATTCCTTTATATTTCTCTGATGAAGGGAACTTCCCTATTTGCGTAGCAAGTTGCTTTTTCTGTTCGGTCGAGGAAGTTTTTAACGAATCGCGGAGCTTCCCTTCGTCGAGTCATTTTTCGACGTAATTCATATTTGCTCGATAAGTACTGCATGTGTGGTCTGACGATTGCGAAATAACACCTCTCGTTCACTTGTTGACTTCTTGATCATAAAATCTTCCAAAAATTCGCTTGATGAATCTTTGCTTCTTCATGGCTGTGCCACAAATATTTCTCGTATATTATCCCCAAGGAAGGTTAAACGTTATCATAATTCTCAGATATTTGGCTTCATCTGTCACGGGTTTTGAGTATACCGGGACCAGATACGGTAATAACTTTTTACAGGAGTCACCCACAATGCACAAATTGGGCGAAAAAATCCTCAGAGAAAAAAATCATTTTTGAACAGGATTCGAACCCGGATCCCCCGATTTTCGGTATTGTGCTTAAGCCAGTCAAGCTAATTGTAAGCAATGGATATTTTTTTGATAGAGCCGGTCAAGGTGTTATGAACTGCTGAGCATATGATGCCACAATCAGTCCAAATCGTACCCTCAGCGCCACAACCGGCCACTTGTCAAGAGCGAACACCTCCATTTGTTTCAGGTACGAGCCTGCTTTCCAACTGTGGAGCTGTGCGCATGATTTGGGCTGCTCGTAGCATTAAATATATGCTCAGCATTCCATACCACCTTGTTCGGTAGTGTCCACAAATATCCTCAGAGAGGAATGATGCCTCGGTATCTTAACTGGATAAAGCACTCGAGCGGAAATTAGGGGATCCGGGTTTGAATCCTGTTCAACGCGAATGATTTTTTTCTCTGTGGAGTTTTCGCACAATTCATCTGTCGCGTTTGCCTCAAAACCACCCACAACACATACATAGGGATAGTTCGGTCACCTTTTTCAAGAAATGTACCGACTTGTATTTGCTCAGATTGAGTTCTGATACCTCGTCTTGGTTCCAAGCGTGAACGTTTTTCTTTCTTCCACGAAACTATGGAGACGATTTGCGGGGTTGCTTTCAGATTTCGATGAACTTCTTTTAAATGAAATGATTAAATTTCACAGTGAAATTTTTTTACTTATATCGCGATGCATGTAAGTGTTTCAAGAAAAGGTCAGTGAAGAGACTAATTTGGTGTGTAGTGCTTTACGGTGCAGGAACGTGGACACTTCGGAAGGAGAACGAGATGAGAAAGGAGGCGTTCGAGATGTGGGTGTGGCGAAGAATGGAGAAGGTGTAGTGGACGGAGAGGAGGAGGAACGACGAAATGCTGGACATGGTGGGTGAGGAGAAGCAACTTCTAGATGAGATACGGAGGAGACAAAAGGCACGGATGGAGCGAGTGCTGAGCCAGGAGGGGATGTTGAAACCAGTGTTTTAGGGTAGAATGTTGGGTAAACGAGGGAGAGGAAGGGAAATAATAGGATTTTGAGATAGAATGAAGAGGAGTACTCCTTAAAATGAATTGAGGAGGGAGGTACTTCAAGGAAGCGGGCTTCCAGAATTCTTCTTAATTACTCCATGGAAACCTACTTTAACCGGTAGAACACGATAATAATTTCACGATAGATATCAGCGTCGTCAGCAAATAAACTCATACTCTGGGAGTTGAGGTTATTCATGTATTTTTAGTTAACAATATATTTTTGGTTTCTTTGAAAAGACACCCGAGTAGCTTTGTGCGGAATTTCTTTGTGTATGGGAGCATTGTTTGGGGATGGCCCTGTATAAGGTGCAGATCCGTGGATGTAATGGGAGTTGATAGGAGGCGTGGGTGCGGAAGGGACAGAGAAGAGGAAAATGCGGGAATTCTGGGAAAACCACTGCTGAATGAATTGGGTTGGACCCGGAAAGGACATCAGGTAATATGCGACTGACAGCCGCGGTGGAGGGGAGAAATCTGGATGCTGGATTGGAGACGGCGTATTCGACCGAACGAAGGTAGATGGGTCTTGGGCGGAGGGGAGAAGGTTAATAAGTTCAAGCTTAATTTGTCCGTTCATCGGTTTAAAATTCTTTCGTTTATCGCATTGAAATTCTGATGTGACGTCCGGGAGTACTTACAGTGAATCTGTCCTTCCATTTTAAATCGAAGTTTAGGTTGGAGTCTATAAGTTGGGTAACTATTTGGCTGATTATCTAAGACAGGAAACCTAATGCTAATTTAAAGTTGGTGGTAAAAAGTGGTGCAACAGAAGAATGATATAGATCGAATAGATTGATCGGTGTGGCTCCACCTCCCTGTACCAATCACCCCGCACTAGTGATAGAGAAATCGATTTCGATTAAAATCGAAAATCGATTTTAAATAGACAAAGATAGTGGATATCGAGATCGATTTTCGATATAAAATCGATTTTTCGACTTCGTTCTTGACCATTTCGTTTCATCTCAGCAGCGTCACTGTCGGCCGATGATATCGTCATCCTTACCCAGAGAAAGACTTTTCTCTGAGGCCGATAAAATTGGAAAGGTACGCTCTCGATCATCAAGAAAGCAACTCAATTAGGTGATCTTTCTTAAAAGTTTTACTGGAGTCGAGTGGTTACAAGCTGTAACCCCAAAATCTTAACGTGCGTGCTTTGGTAAATGTTTACTTTCACGATTGTATTCTGAGTAGATTTTTTTCTACCACTCAAATGTGTATTTTTGAGTTATTTTTTCGAATGAAAAGTAGGCGCATGTTTTGGTACTTACTGTTGCTGTCGATTTTTTTCGATTAATCGATATTTTGCTTCAAATTTAGATTTAAGTAGTGAGGTCGAAGTTTTCATTTATATTAAAAATCGACTGCTCTAAAAAATCGATAATAAACATTAAGCAATCGATTTTCAATCGAAATGAAAACCTCGATCTTTTAGCAAAAATCAAAATTTAAAGCATAAGATCGATTAATCGAAAAAAATTATATTGACGGACATTTTTCCCTCACAACCCGTACCTGCACCGCATTCGCTTCCAAGCCAGAGTGATCTTGAATATGAACTTAATCTCCGAATTTAAGGTGCATTTACACTGAGAAACATGTTATACAAACAAGTTGCTTATAACGTTTTTACGAAAAAGTTAAAAATCCGTGTAACATGTAACATTGTGTTATAAAACAAAAGTTCGTATTATACAACAAGTTTTCGGTTTCCCACACGAAGTGGGGAACCAAAAACTTGTTGTATTACACGATATTTTGTTTTATAACTCAATATTACCAGTACTACGTTATACGGATTTGTAACTTTTTCGTAAAACATGTTGCACGTAACTTGTTTGTATAACATGTTACTCAGTGTCAACGCACCTTTACTCACGGTTGCTCGCCATATCCTTAGCCATCCGCGCTTCTCCCGTTGACCCTTTAACGTCTAAGGGACGTATATGTCCCAAATTTTTTAAATTCTCTCAAAATTAAATGAGAAGATATATGATTGATTGTAAGAATTGATTCTTAATTATTTTTTTCTATTCTTATCTTGACCTTGTTTAATACATATTATAATATTTCCTGGAGTTTAGGTCAACGTATTTTATGAAAACAAGTTATAGCCAACGTTTCGATTTATTTTAAACCATAATTAGGGCTATGAAAGAAAAAGCATAAGAACAATATAAAATAAAAAGATAACAACGGTATACAATATTATTACATAAAAATGTTACGATCGCGTATTTTTCAAATCGATCGCCCTGATGATGGCTTAAAATAAATCGAAACGTTGGCTATAACTTGTTTTCATAAAATACGTTGACCTAAATTCCAGGAAATATTATAACATGAATTGATTCTTTTAAATAATAGGCTATTGGCTGCTAGTTTCGAATTCTTTTTTGCGATATGCTATAGATATTGTAGTTTCCACATTGTTAAGAACTTCACTTGAAATGCTGTTTACGAAGTGAAATTTGATATTTTATAACAAATCAATCAGACGGTCAATTATAGGAGGACATACGATTCAACCTTTACGTGTAAGTAGCCGGTGGAGTAGGTACGAAAAATTCCGAATTTGTGCCCTAATTTTCGCAGTAGTAGTTTTTTATGCCATGGGACACATATGTCCCTATGTACCATAAAAGAGTGAGAATCGGTATTACTTAACGTCCCAGGCCGTAACTCAGAAACCATTACGGATATTGCTTTCATGTAATTTTTTTTGGAATCTACGCATCAATATTTGCCTGAAAACGTATTTTGTTATGCACTATAATGGCTGCAATTAGGGATGGACGGATCCAGGATTTTTTTTCGGATCCGGATTCGGATCGGATTCTTGATTTTCGGAGCCGGATCTTTCGGATCGGATATTTTCGGATCCAAATGCATTTTCAAATTCCTGACGCTGAGATTCCCCCGATGATTGTTAAATCTCTTGGGAAGAGTCACAATATGTGCCAGTCAATTTTGCCTTTTTTATTTTCCTCGGCTGAAATTCTCCTACGTAACCTCTGCGAGAGCTTTCAAACAAAACGGTTCATGAGTAGGACAAGAATCGCATGCGACGGCGCATTCGAAGATAGAATCGGAACTTTTCAACCCTTGTGGGGCGCGCCAACCACATTAACGGCTCACTAGCGAAAGTAAATACTCGAATTTTGCAGAAATTCAGATTTGAATTTTTTTATAATTCTTTCTCGTCTTTAACGGCTTCTAATGATTTGATGGGTGAACCAAATATTTAATTAGCCATAGTTCCTTTATCCTTGGACATTATTCTATCGGACTGTACCATTTTTTTTACCAAAAAATAGTGAAAATTTAGGGTTTTGTCAAGCTTTTATCGATTTCCGCCTTCTGTGGGGCGTTGGATTCACTGAAGCTATTATTCAAAATTTCGGATCCAGGTCCGATGTCTTCCGCGACTTTGGATCCGATGTATCCGATGAAGGGCGATATCCGCGGATATTTGGATCCGAGGTATTCGATCCGACCATCCCTAGTAGCAATCCTTATGGACCTTTTAGGTTTAAGGCCTTCTCTCCTTCCCTCCACGGCGAGCGGCGGCCGGCTCTTTTGGCACGTCGCCTCCGCTGATATTTCGTACCTCGTGGCGCGCACGTTTTGGCGCCTTCTGATTCTCGTCATCCGCCTTCTCCGTCGTCGATTTCGAAACGAGGCGCGTCGCCCTCATCGTCTTCTGATCGTTGACCTTTGTTACCGTCTCGGATTAGTTAATACATATGGGTAACTACATGGTCCAATTCCAACTAATATATATATACCGACTCTCATTGGCTTGAAAGTTGGCCCCATCGCCTGCTGAAGGCCTTTTGGAAGCTGCGGGGAATAGTTTGCTGAAGGCTGAGGGGATAGGAACCGCGCGGCTGATGCCACTGTCGCAGTGTGGGAAACAGAGTGTACAAACTATTCATGTTTCAACAACTTTGGGCTACCTTGTGGGACTCAACCACGGTGAGTGCCTGACATATTTTTATCACAATCGACTCCACCATTTGTAATAGCAGATTCGTTTCTTGAATATTAATATATAGACGGGAAATTTTCAACGTAAAATTCTCAATCACCACCGACTTTGATGCAGTTCGTATCCTCGTCAGAGAAAAACAAACTGTATCAAATTCAGGTGTAATTAAATATTTTACGTGGGAAATTGTCAGTATGTGTTATTGATGTGCTAGATCAACTTTAGACTTGATTGCGATATTTCATGGAACCGTGCAACAGGCAACGTAGTGACAGAGAAACGTTTGTACGGTCCTCAGATTTTTATTTGCCGACCAAAGTTTCGATACACGATGTCATTTTCAAGGTGGAACGACACATAATGCGAGGCAGCTTATACCATTTTTTTAGAGGTGCAGGGGGTGGCTATAAATTGACGTTGGGGTAAAAAGAGTATTGGACGCTTTTCTCAGAGACTATTGGTGCGCATTTGGGTACCAAGCAAACTCATTGAAGGAAAGCTCAGTGACCTTTAATGGGTGATTAAAGTTTAAAATACTTTCAAATATATTGTATTTCATTTTGATTATGTGCTTATTTTTCCTCCCGAGCTGTTTGATGTTTAAAATTTACGCGTCAGGTGACAAATATCTACCGCTCCTAGTCGCAAAGTAAGTGTCCCAAAAAATTATTGCATTGAGGCGTATCTTGAATTCGTTGTCCACAAAATCGTATGTGTAAAACCCGAGTCATATAATCGAATCTGAAATTTCGTCCATGAATCCGTATGTCAGACTGCCAGCCCACATATTTCGGCCGCGTATTTCGGCCCAACAATTCAATTACAGTGACATACGATTTTATGGACGAAATTTAAGATACGATTTTATTACTCCAATTTTACAAATGCGATTTTCTGGACTAGAAATTCAACATACGCCTGTATGGAATGATTCATTGGGATACTGCTACTTTGCGGCTAGGAGCGGTCGATATGATGGCTATACGCGTTTACAATAACCGCCTCTGTTAGTCCATACTCCTAGCCAAGGTCGGATTCAGGATTATTTTCTGGACAAGAGTCTGACAGAAAATCAGTCTTCTCACTTTTAGGATTAAGAACAAAATGCATTAATTAATGTGCGAAATATACTTATTATTCTAATATCAAAGTTATTAATATGAAAATATTGTTAATTTACATATATATAATACCTAAAGTTTTCTTTTATGTTTCATTCACTCGGCTTATATTTTTTCAATTATCAACTCGCGATTAACAGCGGATAAATAATTACGGATTATTCTTATCTTTGTATGGCATACTCTCCGGCGCCTTAATGATTTTCTGACTTTCGCGTCGTACCATTTCGGATCGCTACCTTCTTTTTTATTTCACTGGGGCTGTAACTTTTTTACCCGAATTTCCGTGCGGGAGAAAAGCTTTTCAAGTGCCCTCTTCATTTAACTCTATAACCGATTATACAAAACAAAGCGAACGTAGCAGTGGTGTAACTAGGAATATGCTTTGGGGGAATAAGATGGCCTGGGGTGCCCCCCCCCCCCAGACAGCGGGGGTCCGGTAAAATTTTTGAAAAATGATATGCCTGGTAATACATTTTACATCAATTTGGCACTAAAAATTTAACTTTAAGCAGATGCAGTTATTATCTATGTCAAAACTAAAAAATAGTTTTAAATAATGTTTTTATTTCTCTGAGGCATTGGGGGAGGGGGGGGGGAATCTATCCCCTTACTCCCCATATTTACACCACTGGAAGGTAATAATAACGGGAACGTATTAAAAATGTTGTCTATTTATTAAGCGCCCGCCTATGCTACCTGTAGCCCCAAATGTAGGTATCGATTGCAAAGTGCAAATCGTTTTCTAGAATGGTATCGCACGAGCCTCGCCGGCTTTATTTTTTCTTCCGAGGTCTGCGCGTATAAATGCATCCGCTGTCCCGGGATATGCTGATCGGAGCACATTATGAATGCCATACATCTTAACTCGGAGGACATCCGAATCCAGAGCTCGCAGCGAGGCCTTGAGCTATTTTCAGATAAGTTTGCGTTAATGAGGCGACGGGCCGAGTTATCGTCATCGCCCTATACCCATTTCTATCGAGCTGCTCTTTCGGAGCCTTTGAAATGGACGCGGGGAAAAATAACTGCAGGAATCATCCCAGCTCGACGTTTCTCTTATACTTACGGGTAAAATGAAAACAAAAAATAGCCTCACTGAAAGATGCTGCTCGAAGAAAATAAGTACATTGTATTATCACATAAATTTCAAAATATATTTTTCTGAAATTGAACTTCATCAACTCACTGCCACAGAAATGAGCGTCCCTAGCTATGTTTAACACTAGAAAGCCCGGCTGGGTCAATTTGACCAAAAATAGAATATTTATGTTGATTATTTTGAAAGGAAGAAAAATGTTAGACTCATATTTAATGACTTTCAACTATTTAGTTTGGTTTACAACTGTGCAAAATTTAGGCCTGATATTATTATTTTTTCTATTTTTTTCTCATCACTTATACCTGCCGTGCCCGGATGGCTCATTTTGACCCAGACTATCAAATCCATTTGAAACCTTTCTACATTTCCATTGTACGCAATGTAACGGTGTGATTTATACTGAATTTTGTGAAAATGTTACAGTAATTTTTTTTAACCTGATACCATTGAAATTCATTGTACCTCCCAAACCCATCAGAGAAAAAGTGATAGGTATTCACAAAATTGTGGTAGCTAGTTTCCCATAACACCATAGAAATTGTGGAACAACTACAATTTTAATATTTTTATCCTAATTAAATTTTCTACCACCCTCCAAAATGCTTTATAAACAATACTAATAAATAAAATGGGAAGGAATTAAGTATTTTGAGTTAAATGTGCAAACGTTGTCACATTGGGTCAAAATGACCCACTCGGGCATTACAGGGTGTAAGGATTGGACGGGCATGCTATTGTTCAAGGAAGGGGAATATAAAGGGTATCGAATAACAAACTTAGGCTTTCAAACGAAATATTAGCTGTGCGAGGTGGCCCATGGAAACTGGCCCTCTTCATCTAAATGCGTGATGCGTTAGGGCGCGTTTACTCAATATGAGTTGCTGAACTGACAGTAGGCAGCTACTAGACCTAGGTACTCGCATGACAGTAGTTCGACTCGCCACGCCCGGTCACACGAGTTCGAGCTGCTATGCTGGCGTGAAAGTAGACAGTTACTGCGCGTGTGCACTAGGGTGCCTCGTTTTGCCACTTTTTTTAAGGAGCGAATCGTAATACCCGGCAAAAGTTGCGTACCCGCGTGGGTATTACAGATATGATTTTTTTTTTCAAAATCGGTTAATATATTCTGTTCGCCATTTTGCCTTGAAATTTCGAAAATTTTAATGAAAAACGTTAAAAATGTAAATAATTTAAATTTGGTTTTAGCAAGCACTCATTTTTTCCAATTGTGTGTAACATTGGTCTTTCCTTGATATTTTAGACGATAAACGCTAGCTCTATTCCTCCGCCACTGAAGTTGGCAGTTATAGTGGCGTTTCAAACCCAATTCCATGGGAATGTGTTCAAGCGAGGCTTGAACGAAATCTCTGTCCTTATAATTAGGATTCAAACGATTCCATAAGTTGCTTTGATCCTTGTAGAACATCACAAACTTTATATTTCGTTCGGAAGTCCATATCTCGGCCATATCTTGTTTTTAATCTCTTCTCGAAACATTGAAACACGAAGAATGCAACTGGCGTGGTGCTAGACGTACTTACGAGCTGCTGTCATTCCGCAATACCGAGCAAGTTGACGTCCAAGTCACATGCGAAATGCTGCTGGTGGTGGGGGAAGGCGAGAGGCGAGTAAAAACAAAAATCTTTGTAGTAACTCGGATACGAGTTACTGACCGACTCGCACATATCAGTGCCTCGTATGGTGCGGTCACACGGTGCGAGTACCTTCGCTGCAGAAACAGACTAGGCCACCTCGGATACTAGATCGCAGTGGCGCAGCGAGGGTGGGTTTTGGGGTATAAACCCCCCCTCCCCCCCAGAGCTCAGAAATTTTGAAAAGTTTAATCATTTTACTTAATTAGATTAATATTACTTACAGAATAGTGTAAGTATTAACAAAATATCCCTCCGAAAGCCGTAAAACTCACCATTTTGAACCATTTATCTAAATTTTTTTCTGGGGGAGGGCCCCCGCATCTTCCACTTACCCTGGCGGGTATTCCACACCCCCAGACACCCCAGTATTAGTTGTGCCTAAACCCCCCCGTAGCCTGAATTCCTAGCTGCGCCCCTGCTAGATAGAACTGTGTAAACCAGGCCTTAGAGCAACTTAAGAGTAGATGATGATATTTTATGGATAGGCGGTACCATAGTGACGGAAATACGTTTTTATGGTCCGCGGTTTTTATTTAACGATCATGGTTAATATTAACACGTCTGTGGCTTAGTCTGGGGTGATCTCTACCCTCACCTATCAAAACCAACTTTCGGGATGAATTACTGGTGAGCGAGTGAGTCAATCTTAATGATTATTTTGGATCATGATGAAGATACACATGTAGTTGTTCATCCTTTTAGTAACATTCAATAATCCTACTAACCGGAAATTTCTTACTTAAGCGAAATTACTTTAATTTCGCTTGATGATCGGTTTCGATACTTTTCGTATCACCTTCAGATCTTCGCGACACATTTTCAACACACTTTATGTTATCTTCAGTCTATACTAAATATATCGACACCGGTTGTGAAGTGAAATTATAATACGAGTGTATGTATTTGTGAATAGTTACCAGTAACATTTAATTTATAAATATTTTATCATTCCGTCAGATTAAACCTGATAAAAATCTCAAGAATAAATTAATTAATTTAAAAAAATATAATTTTAAAGTACATTTAAAAATGATTTCAAAAGTATTCCATTATATTCTGGTGGAAGAGATGTGGGAGAACTTAATGGTGGCTTCGGATTCCACATTTATTCTACGTTAACAAAACGAAGAAGCAGCACTTGTAGCGAAATTTGTTGCGTACATTTAGAGCGTTGGTTTAAAAAATATTATGATACCTCATCTAACAAGCGAAGAGTGAGATGTGTGGTATGAGCGTACATTATGGTAATCTGAGTCAAAGATTACCTGTTATGGAGGTCTTAATGATGTAAGTTTTGACTTCGAAGCGAGCAGCTGGTTGAAATGCCTGTCTTGCGAATGGAGTCTTAAAACGTTGATCGGATCCAAACCCGCCTATCATGTCAAATGTCAGATTATATCTCATTGATCATACATCCTGTAATCCAAGATTTTCTTTCCATAATCGTCCTCCTCGTTTTTCATTCCTTTCATCGTTTCCTTCTACGGGTTTTTTAGTTTCCTTCGCACCGAACTCAGTCTCGACTCCCTTATTTTCCCTCTTCTCTCAGTTCATCCGATATAGTGTCTATCTCGTCTATATTTATTTTCCTCAGTCCAAATTTCTCTTCGCCCCATTGGAAATACATCTCTGCAATGTCGAATAAATATTTACTCTTGAGGCTATAGAAGCTTGTTTTTTTGTTGCTATGGAGTCGTCGCCAATGTGTTTAAATACGTAGTTCCTTTTATGTTCGTAATTTTTCTTGTTGAAGGCTGCTTTTAATGGGGTATTCGCTAGTTTCCAGCTGATGGTTCAACGTTTCAATGTCTTAGTCTCTCATCTTCCTCTGGTTATGGGTTGAACTTGGTTTTTCCGGTTTTTTTCTGCGGGAATGCAAATATCTCGATGATTATTTTTGATGTGTTGTCTCAAGTGTTGCCTTCCCATCCTCATTATCTGGAGTATATTACCGTACTTTACTGTCGATAGGCATTGCCAACGATTGCTTTTAAATAAAATTAGTTTTTTCTTGCGTTCACCAATGGTGGAGTTTCTTTGCTTTAAGTTTTAAACTAGTTGGCGCTCTTTTCAAGAGGTACAAGACATTTGTGGATGATTATAATCATTTTACTGCTGTGTATTTCTTGAAAACAAAGTCAGAAGCCTTTCATTATCTGAAGATTTATGAGAAAATGGCAACATCTCATTTTTGTACAAAGTTAAGTCGTTTCAGGTGTGATAATGGCAGGGAGTATGTTACCAATGACATTAAAGTGTACTTTGAAGAACGAGGTATACAATTTGAGTCCACAATACCATACACGCCACAGCAAAATGGGGTGGCAGAACGAATGAATCGTACAATACTTGAAAAAGCAAGATGTTTGATACACAGCTCTGGTTTATCAAAAGCTTTGTTATTTAATAGACTTATAATAATAGACTAAGATAATAATAGACTTATATAATAATTAACTAGAGCTAGATTAACTGAAAAGCTAAGGTTAGTCTATCAGTAGACATAGTCTCTATGGCTGTGACGACCACGTTATATTCTTGCGGCAAGGTAAGCAACAAATGACATATTATATCCGGCTCACTCACATTGGCGCCCGTTGACTTCAGTTGACGTATCAGTCGATCGAAATGGAGAAAATGATTTTCTAGATTTTCTTTCTTCGGGTTATGCTGACAAGCCGGAGATAAAAGCTGTCTTCTAATTTGTAACTGAGTTGCTAACCCTTTCCTTTCTAAAGTATCTTTCAGCTCCTTCCATACGCTCTATGCTGATGTTTTTCCTTTTGCGTACTCCAAATGACTGTTCGCAAGCTTCCGAATTATTAGTCCTTTGCATCTTTTGTCACGACTCCGTAATTTAGCGTTCGCTTCTTCTCGAGCTGTACGTTCCGACGCTGCTTCATTTAGGATCGGTCCTGGATAAACTGGTTCTTCCTCTGTGAGTGTTAAGAGATCCAATTCATCCATTAACGTTTCCATCCGAAATTTCCAGTCGTCGTATTCTTTCCCGTCGAACAAAGGAACTTTGAATCTGTCGTCTCCATATTCCGCCGCCATTCTTCAGCGTAATTTTTTCCGATAGAATTTCAATGTTAACTATTGCGGAACGTCGTTGTTAAAATGTATCTCGAAAATTGATGATTATGATTCTAATTGAAGCTTAATGACTGGGTGCCCATAACCTGTTATTTAAGAGGTACAAAGGTTCAGCGAAATAAGAAAGCCGTGCATTCCAGTCAGACAACAATACCAGACTGCCCGATACTCACGTATCGAACCTATTTATTTATATTGGAAACATCCAAACAAACAGATAGAATTGCATACATTCCAACACTCCACCTCAATTCTAGCAATGTCCAAAAACACGAAAAAACAAGCATTCAAATGTGGAAACACACATTACATAAATTCTCTAAAATGTTATGGAAGAACATATATATCTTTCTTTGAAGAATAAGAAAAAGAACAACTATAAATATAAACAATTTAAACGAGGTCTAGTTTAAACTATTTGCTTCACACCCAAACCAGTGCGATGATTGAGAAAAGATTCACCAACTAGTCCTTTAGTTAATATGTCTGCCTTCTGTTGAGCAGTTGGTATATATTATACTGAGAGAATTTTCTTCTCAACTAAGTCTCTCACAAAATGATACTTAACATTCATATGTTTAAGTCTTTTGTGTTCCCACTTTGTTAAACAGGCAATACATGAACTATTATCCTCATAGATAGTAGTTGGGTCCTCTACTCTTACACCCAAATCATCAAGAAGATACTTCAACCACAAAAATTCTGTACATGCCATTGCAAGAGCTACATACTCGGCCTCAGTTGTAGAAATGGCTACAGTGGTTTGTTTACGAGTGGCCCAGCTTATAGTTGCTCCAAACACCTGGAACAAATAGCCGGATGTAGACTTGGAGTCTGTTGTGTCTCCAGCCCAATCTGAGTCTGCATATCCTACTAATATTGGTGTGGAACTTCGTTCAAAAACAAGGCCATAGTCAATGGTCCCTTTTAGGTAACGTAGGATTCGCTTAAGTCCCACCCATTGGGCCTCTGTGGCTGTAGTTTGATACCTGCTAAACATATTGACACAAGCACTAAGATCCGGCCGTGTGGTGTACATCAAATACATAAGACATCCTACAAGCTCTCTGTATGGCTTCTCATTAATGATACAGGAACCTTCCAAAGTTGTTACAGGTCTGGCTTCCATTGGAAACTTGATTGGATGACAATCTTCCATACCAAATCGCTGCAGCAGATTGTTGATATATGACTGCTGGCTGAGGATGATCCTGTCACTGTACCTGTCAATCTTTATATTTAGAAAACATCTCAAAGGACCTAGATCAGTCATTTTAAATTCATTCTTGAGTTTCTCTTTGACAGTTAGAAGATCTTCAAGAAGACTAGCTGCAACAATAATATCATCAACATAACATAAAACATATATTACTCTATTAACATTACCTTTAATATACAAACACCGATCATGTTGAGACTGAGTGAAGCCCAATTGTTTTATGAAGGAATCAAACTTCTTGTTCCATTCTCGTGGAGCTTGTTTGAGACCATACAGGCTTTTTTTAAGTTTGCAGACTAGTTGTTCATTGCCTTCAGTATAACCTTCAGGTTGTTTCATATAAATATCTTCACTGAGGTTCCCATGAAGAAATGCATTCTTGACATCTAGTTGCTCTGCATGGAGTCCATCTTGATTGCATTTTGCTAGCAGGATTCGTAAAGTAACAAGGCTTGCTACTGGTGAATAAGTTTCTTCGTAATCATACCCCTTGCGCTGAGCACATCCTTTCACAACAAGACGAGCCTTGTAGCGATCAACATCCCCATTTTCATTCCGCTTTACTTTGAAAACCCACTTGCAATCAATTGCTCTCCTTCCAGGAGGTAATGGAGTTAAATACCAAGTTTCATTTTCATTAAGAGCCTTCATTTCTTCATTAACTGCATTGTACCACTTGCCTTGATCCTCTATCCCTTTGATACTCGAGAAATTCTCAGGTACATCATCAAGAAATGCTTCAGCACTCATAGCACAAACTGTTCCATATCCTGTATCATAATCTTCTAGATAAGCAGGTCTTTTCCTTTCTCTGACTGACCTTCTGACTTGATCATCTACTTCCCATTCTCCACCTAAATTCTTGTCTCCACCTGAATTTTGAACTCTCTCTGCTGGGTAGTACTCTTCATTTTCACCTTGATTTCCTTGATTTTCTTTCCAGTATCCTAATTCCCTCTTAGCTTGGAACTTCTTTTCATCAAAAATTACATCTCTTCCTCTTACTATCTTTTTTAGTTCTGGATCCCAAAGTCTGTACCCATTAGTGCAATACCCTACAAAAATGTACTTCTTACATCTGGATTCTAGCTTACTCCTCATTAATTGTTTAGGAGTGTGCAGGTAGGCTGTACATCCAAAAATTTTTAATTTATTTAGATCTGGTTGTTTTCCATACCAGAGGTAAGCTGGAACTTCCTTTTCCAGAGCTTTTGTGGGAGTCCTGTTGATTAAATATACAGCAGTAAGTACTGCTTCTGTCCACAAAGCTTTTGATAAACCAGAGCTGTGTATCAAACATCTTGCTTTTTCAAGTATTGTACGATTCATTCGTTCTGCCACCCCATTTTGCTGTGGCGTGTATGGTATTGTGGACTCAAATTGTATACCTCGTTCTTCAAAGTACACTTTAATGTCATTGGTAACATACTCCCTGCCATTATCACACCTGAAACGACTTAACTTTGTACAAAAATGAGATGTTGCCATTTTCTCATAAATCTTCAGATAATGAAAGGCTTCTGACTTTGTTTTCAAGAAATATACAGCAGTAAAATGAGTATAATCATCCACAAATGTCATTATATACTTCATCCCATCATATGACATTGGAGATACTGGTCCAACCAGATCACTATGCACAAGTTCCAATGGACGTTTTGCTCTGAGTCTTCCGTGCATGTGTGGTAGTTTTGTTTGTTTTCCAGTCACGCAATGCTCGCATATACTCTTGAACTTATCTTCTTTAATTCCATCCACCAGTGTGGTTAATTTCTTTAAACCATCTTTGGAAATGTGTCCTAGTCTTTGGTGCCATAAATGTTCTGCTTCCATTGAAAGGCAAGCTGTGTGTGCACTCCGAAAAATAATTTTGTATAATTTTCCACAGCGCCTGGCAACTGCTACTGTTCGACCACCTTTCAAAATTTTTCCTATTCCATCTGCAAACAGCACACCATAACCATGAGAATCCAATTTTTGAACTGATAGGAGATTCATCTCAAGATCAGGTACCCTTAACACGTTTGCAATGTGTAACTTAACCCATTTTCCGTTATTAAAAATAACACCATCAATATCCCCTTTTTCTTTGGCAGTCATCAGCTGTCCAGTTTTAGCAACTTTAATGTTGATGGGTATCTTCAATGGAGTAACATTGCTGAGAGGAGTTAGTTCCCCAACTAAATGCTCAGTAGCTGCAGAGTCTAAAGTAAAACTTATTTCACCTTCAGACTGTGAGCTTGTTCCCATAGCAGTTGATTCCTCCTCCATTGTCATCTACTTGTCTTCTATCTCCGCATGTGCTGCAAAGCTGATTCCGTAGTCGTCTGCTGAAGATTCTTCATCGTCGTTGGCTGCATGAGCGTGCCCACTCTTATTTTTACCCTTCCAGCATTCAGCCCTTAAATGACCTGGTTTACCACAGTTGTGACAGCGAATACGAAATTTATTGTCATTCTTTACCTCCGCTACGTCATTCTTCCGTGTATTCCGATAGTTGTTCTTTACTCGTTTGGACTGTGTAGCGAATGCCGTCGTAGATGGAACCTCAGAATTCATATCCTGCTCTCCGTTAGCCAAAAACGATCGCTTGGATTCCTCATCAAGTAATCTGTTCTTCACAAAAGCTAAGGTTAGTCTATCAGTAGACATAGTCTCTATGGCTGTGACGACCACGTTATATTCTTGCGGCAAGGTAAGCAACAAATGACATATTATATCCGGCTCACTCACATTGGCGCCCGTTGACTTCAGTTGACGTATCAGTCGATCGAAATGAAGAAAATGATTTTCTAGATTTTCTTTCTTCGGGTTATGCTGACAAGCCGGAGATAAAAGCTGTCTTCTAATTTGTAACTGAGTTGCTAACCCTTTCCTTTCTAAAGTATCTTTCAGCTCCTTCCATACGCTCTATGCTGATGTTTTTCCTTTTGCGTACTCCAAATGACTGTTCGCAAGCTTCCGAATTATTAGTCCTTTGCATCTTTTGTCACGACTCCGTAATTTAGCGTTCGCTTCTTCTCGAGCTGTACGTTCCGACGCTGCTTCATTTAGGATCGGTCCTGGATAAACTGGTTCTTCCTCTGTGAGTGTTAAGAGATCCAATTCATCCATTAACGTTTCCATCCGAAATTTCCAGTCGTCGTATTCTTTCCCGTCGAACAAAGGAACTTTGAATCTGTCGTCTCCATATTCCGCCGCCATTCTTCAGCGTAATTTTTTCCGATAGAATTTCAATGTTAACTATTGCGGAACGTCGTTGTTAAAATGTATCTCGAAAATTGATGATTATGATTCTAATTGAAGCTTAATGACTGGGTGCCCATAACCTGTTATTTAAGAGGTACAAAGGTTCAGCGAAATAAGAAAGCCGTGCATTCCAGTCAGACAACAATACCAGACTGCCCGATACTCACGTATCGAACCTATTTATTTATATTGGAAACATCCAAACAAACAGATAGAATTGCATACATTCCAACAGATAGGCATTGCCAACGATTACTTTTAAATAAAATTAGATTTTTGTTGCGTTCACCAATGGCGGAGTTTCTTTGCTTTAAGTTTTAAACTAGTTGGCGCTCTTTTCAAGTTTTCAACCCTTAATGTTGTATAATGTGGTAATATGTCCATTCTACGATTTCACTGGTTATAATTATCGCCTGATGTAGACAATCGTATAAGGGCAGGTGGAAGGGAAGAAAGAAAGGCAAAGAATGGCCCCGAATTACTTACATAGGAAAGGCTATAAGGGATGTAAAAGAAAAGAAATACGTCGCTATGAAAAGGTTAGCAGATAGGAGAGAGGAATGGAGTTCCGCGTCAAACCAATCTTAAGATTTTTTGCTTATTATGGTGATGATCATTACCGTTATTTGGTTTTTATTTTTTCAACTTTATTTGCCGTTGAAAATGTGGTTCATAAACTGAAAACCAAAGTAACGCTGTTACCTTATTTTACTCTGACTGAAAAAATGTTTCAGGCACAGTACGTCCCGTTTTGGGGAATTTGAAACCTTTTCCGCAGTTGGTAGCAGAGTGCTACATGTTAGGATCGCATTTGGCAACTCTGATTAACTCGGGACTGTGCAAGTGTCATTTTAGCACTTTCGTCCAGCATGCATGGTTTATAAATACCCAGGCCTTCCTATGTCATTGCTCCCTTTACGCCATGATCTCTTGCATTGCGAGGTTTTCTCCGGGCCACGACTGTTGAATTCGTGGGCTGCGGGCTAAGCCATAACCATTATATGAGAACCGCACCGATGAGGATAAAGAATGGTTTATAGAAAATATTAGGGAAAAATCAAAGTAAACTCGTAGCCAAAAATATGTCTCATAGGTCTGAGGCGTTTATAAACAAATAACTCTTGAGGGACACGATCAGTCATTCTTCTGGAGGGCCGACTCATAGAACAAAATAGTAATATATACCGCATACTGCGAATTATTTTCAACCGAGGAAAGTGGACTTCATGCAGGCCTTATTTTATGTACCAAACTATGATGACGTTACCTTGTACCCTTATGTGAATGGCAGTAATATTTGTGCAAGTAAACATTCAATTGTACAAAAAAGCAATTCCATGCGTACGTATATTACTAGAAGGAAGAGTGACGTAAAGTATTTGTACAGCCAGGGATTCGGACTCACAAAAAATTTTCGGGGGGCCCAAACCGGGGATCTTGCCCCAGGAAATTTTATAAGTAGTGAGTTTTAAGTTTTTAAGCATTTTATAAGAGTCATATGATCAAAATTAGAACCCTGATACCTCGAATCTCGATATCTGGACACTCCGGGGAAAATCGACAAGCCTGACACATTTTTTTTCCTCATACCCATAACGAATTTTTGAGGGAGCTCGGGCCCCCTCAAGCCCCACGTAGTCGGCGCCACTGTGTACAGGGATTTTTATTTACCAGAGGTTTATGTGGAGCAGTATTTCACCCTACTATCCCACACCCCCAAATTGAAAGTCCCTCTTCAATTCATATTGAAGCATATTTATTTTAATTCTAGCTATGAGTTCTATTCCCTCTTTCTCCCCTTGCTCTGTTAACCCTACATTCTTCCCTCTGACGCGCGTTTAAGTATATCCTCCCAGCCTAGTCCTCGGTCCATCGAAACCTTCAGCTTCCTCCGTCGAATGAAATTACGAATAAAACGATAGCTCTGTTCATTTTTATAGTTGACTTGGTGGTAATTGGGTGATCTGGTAATCTTCGATGATCCCTGCACTCAATTGGAGGGGTGAAATGGGAGCATTTTGGACACCCTGAGTTAATCAAAGTCGACACAAGTCTTAAGCCACAGACCTGGCCTCACCATGACTCTATCCAGGGCCGCTTACATCTGTTTCACTTCAACCAGAACGAATTCATATCATTGGACCAGAGTTGATTTGATGCAAGACTCACTGCTACAGAAATCGGTAGCAACTGCCTTTGTAAAGTGGACGGGGTCAAGGAGCAACTGAAACTGATTCAGCTGTCTCATGCTGTAAGCTCAGCTGGCAATTCCATTCGATTTGGATGGATAATGACTGATCGATAATCTCTTTAGCTTGTGCCTTGCGTGGATGAATTTTAAGAGAAGTATACGACGAATTACTTAACATGCAAATGCTAAGCATTGGAGTTAGTTTACCATTGATAGTTAGAATACCATCGGGCTGTTAGTTTACCTGTGATAGATCATCAGGGAATACTTATGTACAATAAATTGCCTACTTATATTAAACATATCAAAAGTTCCTTTAAATTCAAGTGTGCCGGGAAAAAACTACTTTTATGTAAATTATTCTTTAGTGTAGATGGTTTTCTAATGCAAGCTAATTTAAATGTATAATTGAAATGAGTTAATCCCAAAAAATTGCAAATTGTATGTATTTGTATTTTTCATATTGTTTTGATATTGTACACCTTGTTTTTTTATTGAAATGAAGTGTAAAACATGTAATGTTATTGACAAAGCCATGCATAATTCATATGCTTATGGTGACTGAATAAATTGAATTGAATTGACAAGTCCGCGGTACAAGCTCACCTGAAATGCTTTTGATGTAATTGGCGAAGGCAGTAATTTCATAGCATTAAGCAGAAGCTCTTAATGAATAGAAAATCAATTTTAACCATCGCCTTCTTTGTAATGGGGGGCAATTTGAAAATAGCACGAACCCTGTCCCTGCCTAACCCTGCCCTAGCATATCCCTGTGAAACTATCGTTGTTAAATTTTTCTAAGGAATGAATTACATTTAGTCGAGAATTCTTACGTTCGTTACGTGTGAAATGCACCAAAACCATCTCATTCCTTCGTTCTTTCCATTGGATCTCTTGTAGGTACTTTACTCCTTCCATTTAAAATTTGGTATTTGGCTCCCTCTTCAAAATGGGTCTTAGCCGTCGAAATTGATTGTGGAATATATATCACTACGTGGAATGCACATCTTTTGTTTCATTTACAATGTTTAATACTTATAATGCCCACCAAGTCCTTATTATCCATTATTAACCCTATAATTTTTATTACCCAGGGCAATTTAAATCTTCGTATTGATGAGTGTCGATGATTATGCATAGAAATAAGTGTACCTGTATCAATAGTTTCGATGAAAATATTCGTTTCCGGTTGCTACCAAGTCGGTTGCTATGGTGATGGCAACAGTTTACTAAATTGTTGCCAATGCCACAGCAACCGACGCGACGGTTGGTATGGCATTGGCAACATTTTCGCAGCGCGGTATAAACCGGAAATGAAGAACTTCATCGAGCACCGCGGAAATCTCCGTTACCAAATTGTGTCTGTTTTCTACAAGGAGTGCTCTTTGATTTTTTTAATGGAAGAGCTAAGTTGAATACAGGATCTCGTTCTCGAAATGAGATCCCAGTGGTCCGAATGTGAGTTGCGATGCCGCCTTCCCTCCCTTGGTGAGTTATCCCCACGTGATCTGCAATTAGAATGGGATCTGGACGTTCGCCAGCTGAGGCCTCCTTACGCGGTCGGAAAACACCCCGCGAATGGACGTGGGACAGGCTAACTCCAAAGTAGCGTTATCTTCTGCGATTTCAAATGTAAACGTAAATGTAAACTCACAGGTTTGGCATGGAAAATGTGGGTGGAACTAGGTAAATATCCAGAAAATTTAGTCCAGTATGTTATTTGTGAAGGAATGGATTGATATGGCATGGCATGCGGTGACCGATATCTTAGGTCGTTTGCACTTAAGAGAATAATGGTAAGGAGGGACGGATGGAGTGAAACCCGGCGTCGGCATTAGCGATTTGTTACCGAAAGGAGTCTAGGAGATCACGGTTTAACGTTCAATCGACTGATGGTGTGCTGTGCTTAATGTGTCCTGCACATAATTATCAAGCAGGGATTAGGCAGTCCCAGAAAAATCTCCGCTACCGCCGCGGCGTGCGCCGGTATTTGAACCCGGGCCTACAGGGTGTGAAGCCATTACTCTACCCTTTTATTTTGTCGCACGGATAGTTATGTCATAAATTCAAACAATAAATTAAGATAGATATATTTTCCGAACGAATAGGTATGGTAATTCGTTTTTCCCCGAACAATAAAGGACTTGAATCTATGGAGGGCGGAACTTCGTTGGATCATTTCCTTTTCATGTGTGAATAGCTGGTGTCTTAACATCCCCCACCACACGCTGATTGAGGCTACTTGCGGGGTAGTATGTAGATGTAGATGTTCCCACCGTGCTAATCCGATACCCCTGAAATAGATTATTTAATTTATTTTTTATACATCTCTAGTTCTATTTATGTTCCGCCAGGCATAAATACACTCATTATAGGACACCACTAGCATAAATAGTAATACTATCATGTAAAATCTGCTTAAATACTTATTTCATTAAATTCCATATTTTATAATCTGTTCTATTCCACCAATACAAGGGCGTAGCCAGCGATGGGCAGGAGGGGGTAGCTGCCCTCCCCCCCTAGAAGCAAAATCGCAAATGTCTTTAAGGAAAACAATATTTTTTCAAGCAAATGATTTTAAAAACTAATAAAGAGCTGTTACAGTATCCTTAAATGATGGTTTCATTCACCTGTTCCATGCTTAAATGTTACCTATGACTTGAACAACCATGTCTTGCACCCCCCTTAGTATTGATCCTGGGTACGCCCTTACCACCAACTACGTACGTCAAAATTCCAGCTACGTTAGGAATCATAGTAAAATAACGTAAATGCTGCTCTACAGGATCCCTAAAACCCTGTTGGCTAATGAAGTATTTCCGAAGAAAAGAGCCCCCGAAAGCCTGAAAAAATGGGAAATTAAATCTTTTGACGTAAAAAATGGAATTAAATCTTATTCCTGCTAATTAATTCACTAATACAGTTCATTTACCAGATTCTCGAGGTTTTCTAAGATTAAACAGGCACAAATTCGATCCGAAAATCACTCTTAAAGTCTGGAAAAGTTAGGCAATGAAGCCAGGAAATCACTGCATAGAAAAGATGGATATTCTCGTTAAAAAAAAAGCCTCGGGACGCATACGCCTTGAGTGATGGGGAGAAGTGCAAGAATAGTGAGAATAGGGTGGTGAAAAGTAGGCAATAGTTGGAATAGAAAATGTACTTGCAGTACGCTTATGCAATCCCAAGATTCGTGGCGCAGGAAAAAGTGCAAAACGTAAAAATTACCTGAAATACGCTATTTATTTTACTCTTTTGGGGAGGAATGATGTCAGTGGTATGCGTGAAACAATATTAAGTTTTAAATATGCCAAAATTTCAATTCCAAAAGTATGTTTTCATTTTTAGTAGGCCCAAAAAATTAATCCTCTATTATTTACACCGAAGTCGTACAAAAAAGTCAAAAGACGATGTTTACCATTATACTACACCAGGTAACAGGGGTGCAGCTAGGTATTAAGTCTGGGGGGGGGGGATTTCAGCGCAACTAATACTGCAGAGTCTTTGGGGTATAGAATACCCGCCAGGATAAGCGGGGGTTGCGGGGGCCCTCCCCCCGAAAAAAATAGGATAAATGGTTCCAAATGGTGTTACGGATTTTTGGAGGATATTTTATTAATCCTTGCACTATTCTATAATAATTATTTTCCCAATGAGGTAAAATGAATTAAACTAAAAAAATTTCTCAGAGCTCTGGGAGGGGGGGAGTTTATCCCTCAAAACCACCCCCTCGCTGCGCCAATGACAGGGAAGACATACTTGCAAAGCATGTGCAAAGGGTATGATAGACTGTATATTAGTCCGTTGAGTAGGTTAAATGCCCACTGTTTTCTTCACGTCTTTGGCCGTTTTCCAATTCGCAATTATTCACCCCTCGTGCACTTTTCGATCGTCAACTTACGGATGTGACGACAGCAAGGGTGGATCCAATCGGCGAGGGCGCAAGGGAACAAAGGGTAAGTGAATAAGGGAACGCGGATGCTCCCATGACCTCGTAGGAAGTGGACGTGAAAATGGCGGCAATGGAAAACTCAGAAATCTTGAACTGGAGTTGTAATTAATGTTGTGCTTATTATGTGCAAAGAGAGTGTCCAATCGGTGCCAGAAAAGTCAAAATACTAAGCCGTCTAAATTACAAACGTAAACAAACCGAGAAGCAGGGTGATATTGATTCTTAAATCAACTACCAGATGTCCCAACACTACCCTGCTCTTCACATTTCGTTACTGTCAATAGTCCGCATTATTTCCGTTCACACTTTACGGTGCCAGTAGAATATTAGTAAGGGAGCAGGGTGCAAGGAAGAAAGGGAACGAGGGAATGAGTGCACACTACGTGGATTGGAAAACGGCCTTTGTCTTCCGTGAGAGATACGGAATGATTAACAACAGCTGACAAACGCCTTGTTTACGAGGTCACGTGGGGCAAGCGACGGGAACTCGGCCAAGATATTCTGCTGGCCAACTCCCAATTTCTGGGGTGCACATCTCCCTCCCACCCCCCTCCGAATTTTCCTTCCGAGTCACCTGACGAACGATTTCATTGAGTGGATTCTTTGCTCCCTCCCCCCGTGGGAGACCCACGCTTCGAAAACTCTGGCTGTGAGCCTCTCGCGACCCACAGTTCAAAGTTGCCCCGTCGTGACTCGATTGTCAAACTCGGTTATCATGCTTCAACCCCCTCGAGGAAAAACTCTCTCTATCCTTACCTCTGTCCTTTCCAAGTTGGTATATAATAGGGATGAGTCGATTCCACTTTTTTTCGATTCCGATTCTTTCAAATCGATTCCCGATTCTCGATTTTCGGTTCCATCGATTCTCATTCATACTAGCAGGTGAGATATTAATTTTTCAGTAGAATTGTTGTTCATTATAATGTAATAATTGAATGGAATAAAACAACAAGATAATAAAGTGTCCCAAAAAGTATTGATTCATTCAAAATAGCGAATTAATATCATAGTAATATATCGTCAGCTTTAATGGAAAAATAATAAAAACTTTGACTTTTTCAAACGTAAATTGTTTGCTTAACAATGCACAATGGTTCAGGTGTGTGGCGGCCTTCATGCCCCAAGCTTATAGTTTATTTTCATAATATTTTTCTTCCTGGAATCGATGGAAACGGAATCGACTTTAGGCAATCGATTCTCGATTCCGATTCCGTGTCCGATGCCTCGTTCAGATTACGATTGTTCCAGCAATCGTTGGAACTATCGTGCATTCACACAACGATGGTTAAAATCTGTTCTGCCCTCTAGTGCTGACATCTAAAGTAAACGAGAAATTGACGGTTAGCGAAGCTGTTGAGGTATGCAGGGACAAGATATTACTGTGTTCAACGCGTATTTAATGAATAATTTTTCTTCCGCCCATATTCTTCCTTCATAGGACAAATCCATGAAAAAAACAGAGCGAAGGGAGCTTCACGAACTTTTCGTCTTTCTCTTGTCGCTTCCTCTTCCGGTCACCCAGCGCCTAACCATCGTAAAGTGGCAACGTTCGGAACTACGTGAACTATTGCCAGGACATGCATCCGAACTGATAGTTGGGCCAACTATCGTTGGGACGATCGCTCGGACAATCGTAATGTGAACGAGGCATATGCGGAATCGGCTTGATAAGGAAGTATCACACCCGCACGGCTTCTCTGATTTCTTGAAGCATTGCTTCTTTAAGCAATCAACCTGTAACAATCTGTGTGAATAGAAAATACGTTTTTTGTGATTATTATTTTATTTCATCTCTTGTGATCGACAAAAGTTGTTTCCAAAGCAAGAGGGCCAAATCAAGTTCACTTGTGTTCTTCTGTCCGGCATTGGCATTAAGAGGTTGCATCATTTCCGCGTGGCTGGTCTTATTTCATGCTGCAATGCTTCTTTAAACCTTACACAATCGTACTGTAACATACTGTTAATCTAGCGATTTGATCGATGGATTTTTCTTCCTCATAGGAAAACCCACTAATATCGCTGGCACATTAATTGCGTAAGCTTGGTTTCGCTAATAGTAGGGCCCTCTTCGCTTCTATAGCGTTGAGGTGTCGTTCCCTCGTCCCATCCCTTCCTTCCCTTTCCTTTCCCAGAGGCGTCGACGTGCTCCTATCGCGGCGGCGCCTCTTTCCTTTTTCCTTCCTCTCCAGCCCCTCCCCGGGTGTCTGGGCGTATAAGCCACTGGCTTGGTTCCCGGCCCCGGTGCGTTGTATCCTTCGAAGGGTTCGCCTAGAACCCTCATACTCTTTGTAGCATACTGTGTGTATAGAAAATACTTTTTTATATTCATCATATTGTTATTTTATCTATTGTGTTTCACAAGGCTTTTCAAAAGCAAACGGACCCAGTGCTCTTCATTTGTGTTGTCATTATTCTATGGAGAAGAACTGTCGCAATATATCTGTAGTTATCCAGGGTGATAGATTTTTGTAGTTCTGGCAGAATCCCTTCTGTATAAAGTTTTTCAGTTGTTTAATTATTTCTTTCGGATGGATTTTTTTACTGTTCATTCTGCCCAATTTGTGAATGCAGCTATCGCATGGGCTTCAAATTTGACTACAATAAATGAGTCGTAAAAGGAAGGAATCCTTGGGAAATAGGATATTTTTTCAGGTATGTTTGTCAATGGCTGACCACAATTTTTGAACAACCTATGTACATTTATTTTTTTCTGGCTAAGAATCTCAGCGTAAATGTCTAGTAATTAATTTTGCATGTAGTGAATGATTTTAATCAAAAGAGTACGACTCTTGAAAACATTTGGAAACTTTTTACCTCACTTATGATTTTATTTTCAATTTTTCTCTACCGTGATTATGACTTATCTGCTCCTCTCTGTCAAATGCAAAATACGTTTTTACTCATGAATTTCCATTAAGGAGTACTTTGCCAAAAAGTGCTCGTGACCTCATAAAACCTCCCTGAAGTGAATGTATCTTGGGATCACCGTTTACGATGTTAGTTGCCAAATAGGCAAATAGTCAAGTGTGTGTTTGTGCGTGCACCCATTAACGAGCATTATGGTCGTTTCTCGAAAAGCACTCAAAAAATACTTGGATGAGACATTGCTATTTTTCAAATGAGTTTATTAAACGCACGACACGTTTCATTCTATAATACTCAAGCATGCTCGGGTGCAGTTATTTTCTCAGAGTTAATAAACTATCTTTAAACTCAGAGTAAATACATTATCTTTGAAATATCTCGAGTGCACTCAATTTCTCAGAGTTGATAAAAAAATGTGAGTTCGACCCGCCGACGAAACAGGAGCCGACTGATTCATGACGCAGTCGTCAGCATGACAGCAGAGTGTACTAAGCTGTCACGCTGTCGACTCCGTCGAGAATATTGTAGTTTCCTTCATCAAAGAAAACGAAAGGCATTGATTGCGATTCTTTATCCACCATTAGTGTATTCATAATATACTAATTATTTGGTTTTAGAAATACCGGTTTAGACGAATGGCAAGGGTCAATTTTTAACTGCATTTGAAAAAGGACAGATTGGCGCCCATGCGATGCCACTCCACGTGACGTCACAGGGGCCTAGTTTCTATAGGAGTAGATAGGATTTTTACATCCTCTGAGATTACCAATGCTTGCATGAGTCACAGAGCTCAGGGAAACATGTCTTAATAATCACCTATTGAAACTGCGTATGGTCGGAAAGTTTCCTTCGTTTGATATGATAGGGTATTAATAATCCTTATTTAAGCCAAGCGCTACCTGCTAGCAAGGTACTCTGCTACCTGCTGGCAGCCTGCATCGCAGCGGCGCACATATCGTTGCCCAAAGGTCACCTCTCATGACGGCAGCGGGAACCAGAACGACGTCATACGGGCTTTTCCCAGAGTTCATACTTAGCCGTCGCGTTTTCGCGCGCTTGAAAATTTGAACTTTTCATTTAATCGCGAAAAATAGATATCGTCATTTAAAAATCTAAAATCTAATCTGAAATGCATACTCCAGGAGTAATAATCTTTCGATTTAGGCAATAAAAAATAATAGGAAACCACCTTATTAGGCGGCTTCTTTTATTGATCGGTGGGTCGAACTCCCGCCCATCTAAGCTGGAATGCGCTCGAAATTGTCGTCCTCAAAAAATGAGTCGACGCGGCACAAACACGAAAAACAATTATCGGCTAGGAAAGCTCAATTTAGAGTGGGATGAGAGAAGGAGTGATTCGTAAACTGCAGTATGAAAGCCTACCTTAGCATTTACGTTTTTTGTGCGAGGACTTCTCGAAATTACCACCATTTTAAATCGTTGTGTATCACCAAGATCTTTCCAGTCGATCAGGAGTAACTTAAACTCGATTGTTTAAGGCTTAACGTTGTGAAAATCCATTGTCAACAGTTAAAAGTTTGGGTACTTTTTCACACAATGTATTTAAGACAAAATATATTCAGTAACTGACAATTTCCTGATAAAATTAATACTTTTCAAGTTATTTGCCAATTACCGATTAAAATCGTTGATTTTTTCGTCAAAAAATTGTTACTTTCAATCGCGAAAAACTCGATAATTATTGAATTGACGAAAAAAATGGAAAGAACATTTTATTTTTAGAATATAACTCTATCGATTCCTATGGTCACAATATAATTAAAAATGTCCACCCCCGAGATGGGGTGGAAATCACCCCCAGGGTAAAAGCGCCCGTCGGCATGATATTGATTTTGATTCTTGGTATATTCCCTACTTATTGTGAAAATTTCAAGAAAATCGATTCAGTTTGAAAGAATTGCAAGCCAAAATGCTTCATTTCCTGGACTATTAGGAGCAACTTAATTGTTGTGACTGTTTATAGTTACACCTCAACGATTTCAAATTCAATCAAACATACCAATTCACCCTGATGACAATGAACGAGACGAACGTTGAAACGTTAGTAAAACACAACGAATCAAATCAGTGGAAATCCCTACAGAAGACTTCACGCAATTAATTCGCCAGGTTAGATTTAACATACTTAAGGTATCGTAAATAAAAAAATATCTTATGTTTATCCGGCGAATAAACTGAATAAGTTCCTTTATTGTTTTTCATAATTAATCGTCAACACCTCGTCCTTCAGAATAAAAAACTGTCCATTCATTCATCTATAATTTTTTCTACCATTTATTAATTTATTTTAATTTTTTCCCAATAACCCAAGTGAAAACATTTTACAATACAAAGATTAACAATCCCAATTATTATTTCAAAAAACTCATTGCATTACAAAAACATTTTTATAAAAGAAATATAAAAAAACATAAAAATAAGGTATTAATACACTCTTATTTTCAACCTTTACGACAATCTTCCAAAGAAAATATTAAGTAATATACAGCAATGCATACTTTGCAGGTCATCATAACGCATTATTCTAATTATGATACTTATCTGGATGTAAATACATTTTTATCCCAAGATAAATTTAGCTGTTCACATACACTGTGGTATTACCTACACATTCTAATGAGTGGTGAGTTACGACAACATTATGATTTTTAAAATAGGACGAAGGAGAAGGTTTGCTGGTACCTTTGATTAAATTGTGGAGCATAAAAATTTAATTTGTGCAGGATAGCTCCGTCTTTTCCGTACTTTATTGTTTAATATAAAAAGTTACACCTTATACCCATCCTTCTTGCAGAAAGTGACACAAGTCCATAAAAATTTAGCTGATTTTTTTTAGATACATAATTCGCCGGATAATGAACCATTGATGAAATGTCAAATTCTTAAAATAGTCGTCGATTCCTCTTGCCTCAAGAATTCTGTGGCCGATTTTATGATGCCCAAGAAATCCTATTGCGATAGGAGTAGGGGCGCAGCTAGGAATTAAGGCTAGGGGAGGGTTTCAGGCGCAACTAATACTAGGGTGACCGGGGGTCTAGTATACCCGCTAGGGTAAGCGGGAGGTGCGGGGGCCCTCCCCCAGAAATTTTTTCACATAAATGGTTCAAAATGGTGAGTTTTACGGACTTCTGAGGGATATTTTATTAATCCTCTCACTCAGTAAAACGAGCGTGATGCGCCCGCTCCCAGTGGGCTTCCCCGCTCTTTTCAATGCAGGTCCACAGAGGGATAGGCGCGTTTCTAATTTTAAAATGTAGAAAAAAAGGCAGGGTCTTATGTACAAATTTAATTGGAATGTTCATTTACAAATTGAGGTCAGAGGACCTCTTTAAACACAACATTGGAAGTATTTACACTATCCTCTGTTAATACTTGTTTAGCGTTTTCCTTATTATTTACAAAAATATTTTGAAAAGATCTTACCCTAGAGAATGCTACATAAAGTTGGCCAAACAGGGTCAGGCAGGAATAAGACAGCTCTTTGCAAAGTCTGACCCTGAGCCTTGTTAATAGTCATCGCATAGGAAACCTTAATGGGAAATTGTCTGCGAGTCAAATTAAAAGGCATGGTGGGATCCGACGGCGTTAACTGTATTCTTGGGGTGAGGACAATCTTGCCGGAATCGATTATTGTTTTTTTATCGATTTTTTTATTTTTTAAACCGATTTTAGGAAACAATAGCAATATTTAGGAAGGAAGATATCCCGTTGCATATATGTTCTCTGATAAATTCTGTGCATTTTGGCACCTCATTTGTAGAGTTTGGTTGCGTATAAGTTGAGAAAACGGTATCTATACAGTAGAAATAATAAAGAGGATAAATGTAACTTAAAAATTTCTCTGAGCTCGGGGAGGGGGGTGTTTTATCCCCCACCCCCCCCCTCGCTGCGCTACTGGATAGGAGAGCTGAAGGTAATTCTTTTATGGGGAGGGATATTCGCATGCACGCCCACTTGTGGAATGCACTCCCGTCTATTCTATTCGTTCAATCCCAGTAAAAGCATCTTCGGAGTTTCATTTCTTACGGTTCGCCACAGATCGCTCTCCGGTATAGATTATGTGGGCGATTAAACTCCTCAGCGTTTGACCGACCGTGATGGAATCTTCAACCTTGAACGTGAGGATTTGAAGAGGAAATTTTCCTTTGGTGAAGAGGGCTCAAGGAGGATTCTTCCCCCTCTTTCCAGCCCGGTATCCCCATGTTCCATTGAGAGGTTAGCTCCAATGATGCGATGCTTCTTCCGATAAATTACTTCCACGACCTCTATAAAAAATCTTTTTACTCCATTGCTATTTGGTTATGTTTTCCCTACAATTATTAATTATTTATTATTATTATTCTATTATTATTATTTTTATTATTATTATTTATTATTTTTTTTGCATTTTTGCTGGTTTTGGGCGAGGTACGGGTATCACCAAGCAATCTCGTCTTTTTACTCTGTGTTGAAAAATTTTCTGACAATCCGACAAGTATTTAAAATTGCTGCTTTTTGTACTGTAATGTACAAGTTTTTCGACAGTCCAATAGTGTGAAGACCTTGATGGATTGAATGAGGCACTACTCCTGTGGCAGAGATAATTAATGGTATTATGTGTACTTTATCTGATTTCCACAATCTCTTAATTCCATCTTTAAGTTCTTCATACTTTTCCATTTTGTTGGTGTAGGCCAGCGGTTCCCAAACTTTTTCTTTCCGCGACCCATTTTAGCTCATTATTTTTAGCCGCGACCCCCTAAAAATGGTCGTCCAAGTTTAAGTACGTTGTTCACCATATTATTAGTATCTCGCGACCCCTTTCCGAACGGCCTACGACCCCCTTGGGGGTCGCGACCCCCACTTTGGGAACCGCTGGTGTAGGCTGTCGTGATATTATGAGAATTAGGTACGGCAATGTCTATCAAGTACGTATCATAGTGAATTTTATCTTGCACTACTAGATCAGGTCTATTGCTATGGACTGTTTTATCGGTAATTATTATTATTATCCTTTCATTTCCTTCAGTCTTCAATGAGTTGTTTTAGTGTAAAGAGCACGGGTTCTCACCAAGGTAACTCTTTACTGTTCCATTGCGTTGAGAAATTTTCTCGTGACATGACAGGTTGAAATTATTACAGCCTTTTGTAATTTTATGCATGTATTTGGATGAAGGTTGAGTATTTTGAAACTGTTTTGTATATGTTTTGGGATGATACCGGTAGCTGAGATGACAATTTGACCCATATAAACCTTATTATCATCATCATTATCATCATTATTATCATTATAATCATCATTATTATTATTACTAAACAAATTGCTACGCTCTTTTCTGTTTGACGTACGATTGCATCGCGCTAACGTCTGTACAGCAACGAAACGGATTTATTTTGTTCTTTTAATTAATTGTTCCCATGCAGCATTTCTGTCGATTGACATTGACGCACTTATAAACATGGAATATAAACTTTAAAAATAAAAACAAAGAACACAGGCTAAAAATAGTATACAGCATAAATAAAAGACACGTGGTAAAGGAGGTAGGTAGGAGGAAGAGGTTTATTTATTCGCCGGAGAATGGGAATTTGCGAGATTTGACTAAATGAAAGGCAGAAAAATCGGATCAATATTATCCAGCAATGAATTGAGATATTAATATTGTCTTTACGTGTATCATAGATTAAGGCTTTCCCAAATTTCATGTGAAGATTCATGGTAATACGCTCATTACTATATTAGTTATCCATGAATACGTAAAGAATAATCGTTATTTTCCGCGTACCGCGTACAATCGCCGTATTCATCTTCCAGAGATTATTGTTGCCCAACCACAAATGATATATTTACCTAAACCTAAATTAAAATTAAACGATTTAGAATCACCTTTAGCTTCCGTGAATCTATCATTAGTGGCCAGCTGTACAACGATAATCTCTAGTTTAAGAAGAATGTTTTAATCAAAGAGATTTCATTTGATGTCGACTTTTTTTATGCAATGATTGGTCCTAACTCGGGTAACAGAGTTGAAGCTAAGGATTTTAAAAGAAACGAGTGCTTATTAACATGTATAGAACGGCTGAGCGTGAATATATTATGATTTTCTTTCTGATAGTTAGGGACCATATAGATAGATATTATGTTCCCTCGCTAATTTTGGCTTGCCTAAAAATGTATTCCCCGATCTCAAGGGTCAAGACCTCCCGCCAATTCATGGATAATCCTCTGCCGATGGCCCCTGACCGCCAAACTCTATATCGGAACGGGAAGGAATTCCTCAATTGGCTGATGTTTACAGAAGCATAATAAATTAATCAGTCCGGGACGGGTCCACCATGCGGGCGGAGCCAGTTAGTCTCTTGTTTTCTCACGAGACACGCGTCCTCGCCCTTCCAGCCCCCCCCCCCACCCCCACCGTGACGCAGATTAACCTCCGGTTAATCTCTTCTCAGACGTTTTCTTTGTGTCCAGACTACTAGAGCTCCACCGTGGGAGCTTTATCGAAGAGAAATTTTGTTAAAAAAATTCTTCTTAAACTAGTGATCATCGATTTTCAGGCACTAATGATAGATTCACGAAGATATAAAGCAGTCGATATAGTTTAATGTTAATTTAGGTTTATGAGCGTTCTGAGCTGGCACGAGTCGACAGAAAAGTGCAATCGAAATGAATTTTGAACGTTACTGACTTGATTGCGGTTTCCGTAAATATTTTATGTCCCGTATTTATTTGTGGTTGGACAATGATAATCTACAAAAGAAGAATACGATGACTTTGTCCGGTAAGCGGATCGGAAAATTACGATTATTCGTATAATCATGGATGACTAAAATATTTATGAGCTTTATAGCACTTGACGTGACTATTGGAAAAGCCTTTATCTATAAAATATGTGAAGAAAATTTTAATATCTCAATCCGTTTCGTTGCTACATAACCATAAACCCGATACACCGGCATGGCAATCAGAAAACTGCGAAAAATTTCGTTTCTTATTGAATAATAGAATTATTAAGCAATCAAAATAGTTTACATGCCATCAGTCTACGCGGAATTTTCTCCGGTGAATTTGTTTTTTTTTTAATAGCTTACTATTACTAATTTTTTTACAAATATTCACCGACTGCATTTCATTTTTTTCTGCCAGTATCATATTTTTCGCGATGGTTCCTGCTGTAACTTGTTATCAAAGCACAAAATGTTATTATTATTACTTATTGATTATTCTGACTCAGTTTCTTACGTTTTAAAATCACTTAATGGTTCCAATTTCAGAAAGGACTGGACATATCTTTTTTTGGCGATGCATTACTCGCTTCAACAGCATTTTGTCATCTCAAAATCTTCATGGAGTACTTTCGTTGTTATTGAAAAATTATTGATATAGTCGATATATTTCATTAATAAGCTCCTGACTAAGAAACCGCATAAAGTTGAAGCATCTCGCCTTCGAACGTAAAGATATTTCTGACGATTCTCTTGTTGTCACCTTAGAACGTTCACGATTTCTTTTCTTCAATGGCATATTTCACTCAAGCATTGATTCATTCAAGCTTCATTCAAGAAGGGTTAGGAAATAATATAATATATAAAATTTAAAATACAATATGCCCTTAATGTTCGCCAAGAACAGATATTGAACTGTTCTTTTTACTGAACAGGATAAAAATGGACGGTTCTTCGAAATGAACACTTTAATGCACCTAAAAAATATCTATGATGTATGGTTTTCATTTATGGAGGAAAAACTTCGATTTTATTGACATTGAGTGTTCTTTTTTCAAATTTTATCGTCATCGACGTCCGTATTAACGTAATCATGTTGAGTTGAAACTTGGTCAATACATATGAGGGGGTGAGAAGCCTAGGGGCAAAAGTGAATTTTTTTCTTAATAGAGTTAGGTACAGAAATTTATAGAATTAACATACAATAATATTATAAATTGAATATGAAAAAAATAAATGAAGAAAACATGAAAAATAAAAATGAAGAAAATAAATCTCTCTGTCCATATCTGAGTCTCGATATGAATTGTTACTCAAATGGTGTCATACTCTATGACAATCATTACGACCAAAACGAAAAACGTTGGGCGCTAAACGTATGTCACTGTTTGAGTAACAATTCATATCGAGACTCAGATATGGGCAAAGAAATTTTTCTTTTAAGTTACATGAGGGAAGAGAGAGAAAGAAAGAAGAAAAGAAATATATTGATTAAATTAAAACTATTCCATTGTATTTTTGATAGCTTTAAATCATTTAAAACTAAAAAGAAGAAAATTATATTATAAATTAAAAAATTTATAAACAAACTTTTCTTCTGTCCATATCTGAGTCTCGTTAATTCTTTCATAATGGCCAACGTTTCCAGCTCCGTCTCGGTGCTCTTCGTCAGGGCTCATTCAGCCCTGATGAAGACGAACGGCGAGTCGGAGCTTGAAACGTTGACCATTATGAAAGAATTAATACGGTGGAAATCCCGGGAACCAGTGGCGTAACTATGGGGGAGGATGAGGGGGATAGATCCCCCCCCCCTAAGCCTCAGATAAATAAAAAAAATATTTAAACATATCGTATAGTTTTGACTTCTCTAGAATAACTGCATCTGCTTTAAGTTCAATTTTAAGTGACAAAATTATGTAAAATGTGTTTCGGGCATGTTATTTTTCAAATATTTTCCCGGTCCCCCGTTGCCTGGGGGGGGGGGGGGGGTCGCCGCCTCACTCCATCCCACCCCCCCCCCAAAATATTCCTAGTTACGCCACTGCCGAGAACAGTTTAGCCCCATACAAAACCTTGGTGACCAAGGGATACGAGTGAGTCTCCTTTCTCAGCTCACATGGAGTGGAAATCAAATGCACTTCTGAATATCTAGTTTGTTTTTTTAACTAATTTCTGTCCATAACTGTTCACACGTACTCCTATAAAAATAATTCACTTGTACCTCTAGCCTTCTAAACCCCTCATATCATCATAGAATAAATTAAAATTACTTTGTTCTATTCCACACTTTATTATAAATTGGAGGGAATTAAGCAATGAAGTGGGAAAACCTAATTTCATTGGTAGGAACGATCATCAGGTCAAAATCAAATGCCGGGCGTAGAGGACCAATGTTAAAAAATTTTCCTACCTGAATAAAACAATTGAAGATTGGAACAGATTGCCTGCAGAGTTATTTGAGCCCTTTCCTAGTAATGTAAAAATATTTAAGAAAAAGCTGAAAAAGTATTTAATTTTTTAGAAATTTTAATTAAATTTTAAAATTTGTACAACTGTCTAGTTGATATGTGACTTTGTGGGGATGTTGTGTTTTTCTTTTTTGTATATACATGTTACCACCTGGCCAGTTGCCAAATTGTAACTTATGCAATAATAATAATAATAAATAACACGACCCGGGTTTCAGCATCTAATGCTATCACCAAGTGCTGCAGATAGCACTAGATGCTGAAACCCGGGTCGTGCTATTAATAATGAAGTGTGGAATAGAACAAAGTAATTTTATTTAATTCTATGATGAAGCAGTTCCACTAAGTAACGCCTGAGACCGTGCCCTCATATCATCTCAGATCAATTGGCTACTTAAAAGTTGGTCTCCAAGGAAAATAAACATTTATTTTTATTAATAAGCTCCACGCTCTTCCTGAATGCGCTACTTCCTTATCTCTCTTCTCTCCTGTTCCTCTCATTTCATCGACTCTGTCATCATCATCGTCTCTTTCTTTTATTCTTTCTCCTATCGGAGCGGCAACACCCACTCCCACAGCTGTGCCGTCAAAAGCCCGCCACCACGCAATTTATTTCCTCGCAAACGGCGACCAACAAGAAAGCGGAAAATTGGGAGCAGGAGCTTCTTCCTGCCTCGAGGCTTTCCCGACGAGCGGACATAAATTCTCGTCACTTCCGTCGTTTGCTCCAAATTGATGGTCGCCGATGAGAAAATGGGATCTCGATATTCCATTCGGATATTAACTCGAGATAAACTCGGGCGGAAAGATGGGCGTAGTTTGCGAAAAGCAAAATTACCTCCGAAAATAAGTGTGTATGGTCTGACTTGGCTGAAGTTATTTACGTTGCCATGGGCGATCAGTCAGCTAAGGAATTTTAGCACGTGACGACCCTTGCGTGTCATTTTCAATCCAAATTCTAATTCTGAACATGGCCTTTTTTTCCTTCTATTTATAGCTCCTTGATGTGTTCAATTGATTGATTTATCTATTTATAGTTGCCTGATGTATTCCTTCCTAAATCATAAATTATTATCCTTTGACCCTGAATATTGCAGTAGGTCAGTTCACCCAGGCCCAAAGTCTAAATTTATCACATGAATTTTCTACATGGAAAGAAAAAGATAAGTTACGACGAAAAATAGGTCTCCTTCGTCATTTTTCCCTCTTAACTGTAAAATATGAAATAGCGAATGTTGCCGCCCACTTTTCTGGAGTTTGTGACGTCATTAGAGTTCCGGTACATTAACTCTTTCAGGTAGAACAGGTCATTGAGGGATAGAGAGGATCGCTCGTATGATCCTAAAGGCCGGTTCGTACAAATAATTAGCAATCAATATAACTTAGGATTAACGAAAAAACTTCACAGCTTCGGGGAGTTCATAGGAAGAAATTAGTGTGGGCAGGACGCCATCTATCCTTCTTCTGCGAAACTATTACAGCACACTGCAGCACATAAGGTATTGCATTGTTTGAGTTGTTTATTAGCCTCATCATTGTCTTTTTCCGAGTTCACCACTAAATTCCGTGTTTTACCCACGTATTTTTCAGTCCGGTGTCCCTTCTTCCATGATCCACGGTTAGAACAACACGGTGAAAAATCGTATGAAACAATGCGAAAGTTATACGATGTTTTTTTCCCGGTAATTCAAAATCGACGAAACCCCACTCTACTTTTCGAGCTGATTTCATCAGGGCCCTCGAAAACAGTTTTCTTTGATGCGAAAAACAACAAGGGAGAAAAATAATATCTTCAAAACGGAAAAATATTGGCCTCTTTATTTCTTAAATTTTGTCTCAAATAAAAGTTTAAGAAATTCGTTAAAAGCCAATTGACTGCGCGAAATAAGTAAGTTTAACCGTTTTTCACGCTTAATGTCTCTCTCAATAATCTCTAGTGCTCCGTATGGATACGTTATTGCTGTTTTGTTCCAAAGACCTGCCTTTAGAAGGGCGGACTACATGAGGCAGACGCGATGGTTTGCTGCGAAGCGCGACCCGATCAGCATGAGCTCGTGACGTCACCAAATTATCTGGAAGTTCGTAGAAGGTTACTCTGGAAATCCTCCGGGTCAGGTTCTTCTACTCCATCTCGGCCGACGTTTCGATTTACGAGTTGTCCATCATGTCCTGACGTTAATAGATAACTCGTAGGTACATCGAAACGTCGGCTTACCGAGGGTACTGAGGGGTTACCGGGGTTACCTAGGTGGTTATCGAGGACCTTCCACGATTCTATACGCCGGGAAAGCCTGCGATGAAGAGGGAAGTTGTTTATTCGTCGCGAATCACTCGAGAAGTGGGCGACGGTGAGAAATTGGTTGAAGAGCCAATTGACTGCGTGAAATAGGTTTTTCCGTTCGTCTGCACTGAATCTTCAGCAGTCTCTTCTTATTTCTGTTTATCATCATTACCTAAATACCTCTATTTGGTTTCACTTTATCTTATTGAATTACTTTAGTGCTATGATTTTCATTCTACAAACTGAGATGCATTTATGGTGTTCCATTATATTTATTTGTAAATAATTTTTAATGTGAACAATAAAATGAGCCATGATTATCATTCTACATTTTGTGAGATATATATTAGTGGAGTTCAACTGTTATTACATGGGAATAAATTTTACTGGGAACTACCTAACATCCAACAAGCTATTATTTTCATTCTCTATATATGTTAGATACATTAATGTAGTTAAACTGTATTTATTTCGGAATAAATTTTATTGCGAATCATCTAATACCCAATGGATATCTTCGAATTGCCCGTTGATGACATTCATACTGTACGCCTGCAAAGTATTCCGACAAAAATATGGATATATAGAATACATTTTGTAGTTTTAATATAAATTCTGAATTAAAGTAAGGTTAGCCAATATCTCGGGCCAATATTGAAAATAATAGGTGGGTGATGAGGGAAAATGATGATGTCTGCTGCGTTTCTCGTCACAGCTTCTAGTGTGTGGCTTTCGATGGGTTTAATTCGCTGATGGTCGACTGCATTTGTTAATTACCAGCAGCTGTTGTCATCCACCTGTATCGCGTGTTTCGCTGGCCGTCTCACCACTCCCCCCGTCCCACTGGCGAAAAGACGATGTCATTAAGTGGAGTACCTTTCATCTCCAGATGCGAAGGTGGATACGTTCATTTGTTTTTTTTTAACTTGATCACGTAATTTATAAACTGGTAGATTGATCGGTCTGCATACCATCAGATAAACACGATCCACCTAAAAATTCACCATTCTCCAATCTGCATAAGAGGAGATGGCGATATTCTGTGGAACTGTGGACTAACAGGTCTCGTAATGACAGAAAAACTCTATGCCGACCCAGAATTCGGCAAACTATATAAGTTTCGTGGTAGATACGAGCTAATTTAAACAATTTTTCGGGGGTGGAGAGGGATTATTTGGAATTGGGGGAGGAGTAAAATGAGTGTGGGACAATCACACATATTTAAGTAACTTTGGAACATAAAATGTCCATTCTGCTTAGAAACCTTCGATATTATTAGGAATAATGCAGTTTAATGTCTTGGTGATTTATACAGATTGATTCCGGCTGCTGAAAATTTCATCAAAAAATATTACTAATATATCTTTGGATAGAATATATATAATGAAGTACAGCAATAATGTCATGCATAGGGAAACAAAATAACGGCCTTAAAACTCCCCCACATTTATTTTTTGCTTTTTTTCTCTTGAAATTTTTTGGAGTGTGCAGTGTTCCAGTCGTTTTCAAAAAGTGTTTCGTGCGTTTTTTTTATCTAACCGTAAATCATGGATGAGACATCTTGGATTGAAAAATAGCATGGGTATGATTTGGGAAAGAGATGTTATTTTAGTCCGGCTATTATATCAGACTCAACTTGGAGCAGGTTCGATATATCCATGATAATAAACTACAAATGGCATTTTCCACACTTTGATAAAAAACTGAACTTCCGACCGTGGTTTTAACATAGTAGCAAAAGACATCTTGGGTTGAAAAATAGCATGGATATAATATAGGGATGGTCGGATCGGATACCTCGGATCCAAATATCCGCAGATATTGCCCTTCATCGGATACATCGGATCCAAAGTCGCCGAAGACATCGGATCTAGATCCGAAATTTTAAATAATAGTTTCAGTGAATGCAACACCCCATAAGGGTGGAAAGAGTTCCGATTCCCTCTTCGAATGCGCCGTCGCATGCGATTCTTGTCCAACTCATGAACCGTTTTGTTTGAAAGCTCTCGCAGAGTTTACGTATAAGGAAAATTTCAGCCGTGGAAAATAAAAAAAGGCAAAATACGACTGGCACATAGTGTGGCTCTTCCCAAGAGATTGAACAATCATCGGGGGAATCTCAGCGTCAGGTTTTTGAAAATGCATTTGGATCCGAAAATCAAGGATCCGATCCGAATCCGTATCCAAGAAAAATCCTGGATCCGTCCATTCCTAGTATAATATGGAATAAAAAAGTTAACTCTGGATATTTTATTCGTTAATCCGTATTTGTATATATCGCTAAACTTTTCTGTGAATCGCCCAGAAAATTCATTAATTTCCCGGTGTTTTTCTTTCTTTCTTCCTTCCGCGCCAGCAGCGCTCGGTGCCAAGGATGAGAGAGGATAGCGGTGGAGGCATGTCCCCGGTGAGCCCTGGCCCGGAGTCGGACGGCGCGGAGGTGGCGCCGCCCGAGCATGAGGTGGCGCCACTCGCGACCGTGGCCGTCCGCGCAATCGTCTGCAAGTACTACAAGTTCCAGCCGATTCCGGAGGAAGAAGTGGCGAATTCGTCCACCGGGGGAGACACCGGCGGGAGCAAGGCGACTATGGGCAGGGAGGACGGATCGCAGGTAGGGAGAAAAAGCGGCGATTCACAGCGGCAAATATGAATTTGAAACGCACGAAGGAAGTGTATCAGAGAATTTAGTAAATAAGGAATACACCCTGGGACCACAACCTCGAAAAAGGAATAATTTTTGGTTTATAGTAGGCATTTGAGGCCCCCTCAGCAGGGACGGATCAATGATTTCTTTCTGGGGGGGTAAGGGGAGAAGGCACAAGCAAGGCCGTATCCAGGATTTTGTTTTAGCCACAGAGCTGTCACTTACATACAAATTAAATCAGCAATTCTTAAAACTCTTTCCGTAGATTTAATTTTAAAGCCATCAAATTCAGTGATTTGTCCTTCGAGAGGCAGTTCTTGGATTCAATGAGACATACTCATTCTGTAGATCGTGAACATATTCAAAATATTTGAGCATCAATCAGCACTTGCATTCCCAATTGTTTAAAAATGTTTTGATTAGTTACAGGGACAATGGGTACATTCAGAAATATTGGAAATATGTAGTGAAAAGTACAATAAAAATAATTGTAAATTAATAAATTTGCTGTTACACCACTTTCTATCCTAACTTCCACCTTTAAACAAGGCCATAAAATCAATTTGTTTTCTTTACACATACCACTCATTCATTAAGTAAGCAGAAGGATATCGCGTAAAACAAAACCTAATGATAATGGGATGGTGTTAAAAATCTTGATTGTTTTCTAAGAGTCTGGGAGGGGGCACGTGCCCCCGTGCCTATCCCCCCCCCCCCCCAAGATCCGCCTACGCCCCCAGGTATATGAGACTCAAGTAACCATTACTTGAGTCTCATATTCCAGGGGAACCTCACATAACTGCCATGAACCAAAAAGTATTCCTCATTTCGAGGTTTGAGTCCCAGGGTGTATTTCCCCCGTTACTAAAATCCCTATCTTAGATCTTAGATTTTTCCGACGTATCACGTGTGAAGAGTTACATCAAAACTTGAAGCTTGTACGTTGTAGAGCTCCATGGTATCAATAACAGCCTCTTTGTTCCTTCCCCAATATACTTGAAAAAATAATTTTTTGATCGGGTTCGGCTGTTACACCATTATAAAGAACAGAAAATATATTTGATAATGGTGTAACAGCCGATATAGGTCAAAAAGATTTAAAAAAATATATTGTTGAAATAACAAAGTGTCTATTTTAAATGACAAGGGTAGAGAGTTTTCTCGGGTAATCAGATGATCCCCTGAGGATGAAGAACAAGTCGATCTTTGAAACGTCGTCAGACATGGAGCCAATTACCATGTGGAAAACCTGAGAAACCTTTATGCACAAGAGTTAATTATCGATTGTGACCGACTCTTTCCTGGACCCTTCCTCGACATCCGATGTTTATAATCTAAGTGCTCGAGTGACAGCCGCAATGCTTTATATTCCTATGGAATACATTATCAGGCAGGATCAGTCGTAGAACATTTTTTACTTTACTAATTGAGATGCTTGGGGATTGGGATAAGAGGTAAACGAATACATTAATCGTTCTCCTGGTGTAAAGTTAAGCGAAGATATCGTATTGTCCACAATTTATTGGCGGATGACTAAACTCGTTTCAATTGTTTTACATTCATCTTCAGGTACTAATTGAAACTAACGAAAAATTCCTTTTTCAACGGATGTACAGTGAAACCTCGGTTAGCGAACGCCTCTGATAACGAACAATACGGATAACGACCAAAAATTTCGCTAAAAATTTGCATCGGATAGCGAACAGAATTTCGGTTAGCGAACAGATGTGTAGCGGACATGTTTGTGTTCGGTGCTGTGCGATCCCAAATGGATCCAAAGTAATACAATGTTTACAATAATTAGTCTACAAGTAATACAATGTAATAAAATACCTACAAGGCCTGTAACTTTCATATAATAGCGAGTCGATAGGAGCTATGAACCAATTATTCCTATTTCCTTTATTTCTTATGGGGAAAATTGTTTCGGATAGCGAACATTTCGGATAACGACCAGCTTTCTGGAACGGATTGCAGCCGTTATCCGATGTTCTACTGTATATGTATCTTTAAAAATATTGGGGGTGAGGAGTGGGGGTAAAGGATCAGAAAGAAGAATGTGGTGGGGGAGGAAAGAGGAAAGGGGCGGTTGTATTTAGGGGGGGGTAGTGGTGGAGATGTTTAAGAGGAGGCACAGAAACAAAGTTGAGATATTAAATCATTCAAACAACCAAAAAACTCCGGCCTTGCGTCACGTCACAACGTAAAAGTAAGGAAGTGGAGTTACATGAGCAGGGTATTACGTCGAAACAAAAAAATAAATAAAAATAAAAAAATACTAGTGATTGAGCGATTAAGTACGTCATTTTTTAGAGGTTCTACGATAATCAATAACGATTTTTCGGAAAGTGATCACATTTTAGCCGACTTTCTCCAAAATACTGGAATCGCAGAAGTTATGAGAGGGGAAGAGAGATAGCAAGTGGCCTTTTTCTTCCCACCACTCAGCTTTTAAGTTTGTCGACATGGATGCGGAATTCTTGTGGCGAAGTTCTGCATGGGAGCTTGGTACGGGCTGAGTTTTCACCAACTTCAACTATTTTATCTATGCGTCCACTTGCGGAGGTATGGTTAAAAGGAAGTGAGATCGTAATCGTAGATCAAATAGACGCAGCGAGATCCGTTTTAAAAATTAGTGAGTCGAATTATTAACATTATATAATTTTTAACATACAGTACCGAATAGAATTGTCGGGGACGATTAAATATCCATAGCAGAGAACATTTATGTATTCTTATTACTAGACAAGATCTCACAAGAGAAAAGCAGACTGTTTCACTGACTTTTTAATCACACTTACCGAGAATTCTTCTCACAAAACTCAATTTACGATTTCATTGACGCGTTATCTCTCTCATAACTTAATTTTTCCCTAAGGAGATCATCATTTTTTTCATCATCATCATCACTGGTCAAAAATCCTTGGATTGGTTTGACGCAGCTCTCCACTCAGTTCTCCTATCAGCTAATCTTTTCACTCCTACGTATTTCTTCTCTTTCACATCTCTCTTTACTTGTTCCATATATTTTGTTCGAGGTCTTCCTTTTCCATTCTTGCCTTCCACCTGTCCTTCGACGATTGTCTTCATCAGGCCATCATGTCTCAAGATGTGGCCTATAAGGTTGTTCCGTCTTCTTATTAAGGTTTTCATGAGGCTTCTCTTCTCTCCTACCCTTCTTAGGACTTCCTCGTTACTAACTCGGTCGATCCATTTGATTTTCATCATTCTTCTGTAGCACCACATTCCAAAGGCCTCTATCCTTGCTTTCTCCGCTGCGGTCATTGTCCATGCCTCACTTCCGTATAGGAGCATACTCCAGATGTAGGTTCTTATAAATTGTTTGTTTACATCCATATTTAAGTTTCCCGCTGTTAGCAGGTCTCTCTTTTGGTGGAATGCTCTCTTCGCCTGGGCTATTCTGCTGATAATTTCTTTCTTGCTTCTCCCGTCACTAGTTATCTTGCTTCCCAAATAACAGAATTCATCCACTTCTATCAGTTTTTGCCTCCCTATTTTAATGTTGGTCTTGACTTCTTCTCTTCTGCTGCATACTAAGATCTTGGTTTTCTTCGTGCTTATTTTCAGTTGATATCTACTCATTACCCTACCCATATTAATCAGAATATTTTTCAAATCCTTCTCTGTTTCTGCTATAACGGCTATGTCATCGGCAAATCTTAGCATGCTTATTTTTTCTCCATGGATATTCACTCCCAATGCCTTTTCTTTGATTTCCTTAATGGCTTTTTCAATGTAAACGTTGAAAATTACGGGTGACAATGTACAGCCTTGTCGCACTCCTTTCTTAATTCTTGCTTCTTCACAGCTGGGCCCTGATTTTATAACGGCTACTTGGTTTTTGTATAAACCGTGGATGATTCTTCTGTCATTATAAAGAACCCCAATTTCCTTTAGGATTCCAAGCATTGTGCTCCAATCCACGTTATCAAATGCTTTCTCTAAGTCCACAAACGCAACGAATGTTGGCTTGTTCTTTTCCATTCTCTTTTCTATGAGCAGTCTTAGGGCCAATATTGCTTCCCTTGTGCCTTTGTTTTTTCTGAATCCAAATTGGTCCTCATCCAAGTACTCTTCTGCTTTTCGTTCTATTCTTCTATAGATGATCCTTGTCAGTATCTTCATAGAGTAAGTATATATATAAGTAAGAATATACTTACTCTATGGTATCTTTGATGCATGTGTAGTAAGGCTTATGGTCCTAAAATCTTCGCACTTCTCCGCTCGTTTCTTCTTAGGAATAGGGATTATAATGTTCCTCTCGAAATCCTTTGGTATCTCACCTGTCGTATACATTTCACTAATGATTTTGTATAGCTGGCTCAACGTCTTCTCTCCTGAATTTTTGATTAGTTCTGCAGGAATGTCATCAATGCCAGACGCTTTATTTATCCTGAGGTCTCTTACAGCCGCATCAAATTCCGATCTTAAAATTGGGGCTCCCATGTCATCGGCATCCACTTCCCTCTCGTTTTCGATAGCATTCGTTCTGAGGCCACTTCCTTTGTACAAATCTTCCAGATATTCCTTCCATCTCTTCCCTTTTTCTTCGTTTTCAATCAATAGTTCTCCGTTTTTGTCCCTAAGGGTATTACATCTTACTTAAAGTGGTTCCTCACTATCCTATAAGCGGCCTCTACTTTTCCATGTTTAAGATTGTTTTGCACGTCTTCGCAAATGCTTTTCATCCACGTTTCTCTAGCCTTCCGCGCTTTACGACATATTTCGTTCCTTATCCTCTTGTAACGATTCTGTCCTTCCTCTGTTTTCGCAGCCTTGTATTTTCTTCTTTCTTCAATGAGATCTAATACTACCTGCGTGATCCATGGTTTTTTCATAACGACTCTTCTTTTACCAAGAAATCATTTTTTTACGAGATGGTATTTGATTGATTCCAAAATTTTTAGCATATTTTTGTGCGCTATGTTGTCCTATATCATGACGCCCTACTCCGACGGTTGTCGATAAAAGACGGGCGATACTATTGCTCTGCACTTTATTGACCTGAGGAAGTCAACTGCAATACTGGCGAAACTGTTGTCTATAAAGATAGACCCACGCGGGTTATATCCCGAAAACTTCCGGCTGAATTTGACAGCTAAGGCACTGAAATGTAAAAAACTTTGTAATTCCACATTAATTTAATACCGTACGACTTAGATTTCAACTCGGCACGTCACCATCTGTAATTGCAAAGTTTTTGCATTTGATTATATTACGTCGATTCCATAAGTCACGCCCGAGACAACGAATTGACGACATTCTCTAAACTGGTGAATATAAAACACAAGTTAACGCATTATTTTAGATTTGATTGATAAAAGCTTTCTAGACGGTATCTCACGAAAAACTTTTGTATAAATTAATGTCATGCGGGTAAACCGAAACAGTTATAAAATGGAATTCCGACTTTCTGAGTGATCATACGCAAATATCGAATCGCAAACTCGTATCAGAGTAGTTCTTGACGGAATTAGCTCTGGTATAGTTAAAGTGACATCAGGTGTCCCACAAGGAAGCGTAATCGGCCCCCTTTTGTTCATTACGTGCATTAATTAATTACCTCTGCTCCCTAATTAGTATTAAAGTATGTTTATTTGATGGCGGATCTATCATCAATCGCGAAATAAGTGATCACCCTGACTTAGAATTTCTATCATCGGATTTTAACAACGTTCATGTTTGACAACGAGTTGACAGGTAAGGTTGAAAAAAAATGAGGAGCGCTCGCAGGTGGCTCCATCTGTCGCTGGCCTCAGTCTAAACGTCTAAAGTTGCGAAGGATGGTGGGTCACTCCGCTGTCTGAACGCGGTCGAGGGAGGTTCAGATTCTCGGCGAACGTTTTAATGGAGAAGAGCGGGCGGTGTGTGTGTGTGAGTGTGTTGCGTGAGCAAGTGAAAGGGCGTCTTCTGGCTGTGTGCTTTTAAGGGAAGGTGATTAAACAGGCAGCGACGACACCTTTCTCTTTCTCGGGCGTCAATCAACCCTTTTTTTCCTCACGGAAGAGCGTCGGAGATGAGACCTGTAAAATTTGAAATTTAGTAAAAACTGAAATGTGAAAGTCCTTCCATGCCTTTAATAATTCATGGATTGTTACGCGGTTTTGATACAAGATTGACCAACATATTCCCTATACCCGCAGTCCCTCATTACTTGTATTACTGTTTCTTCTGTTAATTTCGCAGGGCTCGGTTCATGCAACAATACAGGGACGCAATGCGTTTTGCCCCTCTCTCAGGATACTATATGCAATGCTTTTGCTAATTGTAAGTGCATTCAAATCATATTCATGCAATTCAAACAGAATATCTGACAAGTAGTCTCCGACAATCGACGCTTAGAAAAGACGATCGCGTGAGTAAAGCTGATAGAGCGCGCGTGGTTGTCGTGATTTTGTTAAAAGTTGTTGTTGTTATTAAAGTATTCTACCTTAATCGGTAGAATACTTTAATAATAGTAATTCCATGGAGTACTTGAGAAGAATTCTAGGATCCTCCCTCCCCTTCCATCATGCACTTCTCTCTTCAATTCACGATAAGGCCTACTCTCTGTCAATCTATCTAAAAATCCTATTCTTTTCCTTCCCCTCCCTCGTTTCCCTAGCATTCTACCCACTAACACTGTTTTCAAAATCCCCTCCCCGCTAAGTACTCGCTTCATCCATACCATCTGTCTCCTCCGTATCTCATCTAGAAGCTGGCTCTCCTCACCCATCATGTCCAGCCATTTCGTCGTTCCTCCTCCTCTCCGTCCACTTCACCTCCTCCATTCTTCGCCACACCCACATCTCGAATGCCTCCAGTCTTTTCTCGTCCTCCTTCCTAAGTGTACACGTTTCTGCGTCGTAAAGCGCTACACTCCAGATCAGATTTAAAGAGATGGTTTCCAAGAAAAATGTTCTCCTTTTTTTAATGTTGACTGAAATGATTTTTTCACGGCTAAAGTTACGCCTACAGAACATTCGATCCGCGAACACTATCGGTGACCGTCCTAAGACGTCAACGATAAGTCTACATCTTCGCAAACCAGACTTGCACGTAATATTTCATAAGATATATTTATTTAATCATTCAAAAACAGTAGAAACAGCCTTTAAATTGAATGGAAAACTGAAAACCTGCAGCTTTAACAAATATAAACTATAAAAAAGCTATGAAGAGAATATTTTTAAAAATATTCAGAAGATGGCTTTTCGAAGCTATTTATTGAATGGTCTGATGGGCATTGAAAGATCCAGGGAAGGGAGGGTGGTCGAAATGGTATTGAAAGAGATAGGGAGTCTGTAAAACGGGAGAGAGAAACACGGAATTTAGGGTGATTATTACGAAAGGAGCGGTTAGGAATGTGTAGTGAAAAGAAAGGTAGTATTTCTGTGGGTCGGAACCTACCATTTAAGGCATTGTAAATGATAATAAATGTAGCCCTGCATTAGAATTGAAAACTGCGATGAAAGCTGCAAAGTTAGATTTTAAAAGAATGCTGACGGCATTGAGTGAACCCGACGTTGGAAAACGAAATGTAATGGATTTCTCATCTCATCATCGATTCCGGGTCATCACCATTATAACGGGCATATAAACATGTTGTTTACACCTTCGCGAATCAGACTAGCTCGTAACGTTTCATTGGAAGCAGCAGTGAAGCACATCATCACATCTTTCGCTGCCGAGATCGAAAATTTAACCACGCGAGGCTTCCTATATTAATTCACCTGTCTGCTGCACATGCTCTTAAGGACGCTATACACGGTCAATGATCATGCGAAATATCATGCTGAATGATCATCCTAATGAAATCATTCGCTGTGTATAGCGGAAAAATTCGCGAATTAACCGTCATGCACATGATCATTCACTGATAATTTGAACATGTTCTATTTTTCCAGCCTTTATATCAACTCACCAACCTGTCTGTTTGTTTGTCTGGTACAAATCTTGTAACTGAAATTTGACTCACTTCCTGTGAAGCAAAAACGCTGAAATTTTGCACACTTCTTCATTTCCGATGACAATACATGAAAATATAACTTTTTCTCTCCAACCCCCCTTTAACCACCCCCCAGTCAACCTATAGCCCCCCAAAACATGTTTTTGAACTAAGAAGTTCCAAATGGTCGATTTTCGTGTTTTGCGACCACAGTAAAAGTTATCAACCATAAAATTTCCCATATTTTGACACCCATATTCTGATCTTCATATATTTATTAACAATTGTAAGGTTTTGTAAATGTTTGAATATTGTTTTACCGTTACATAAAACGTACGGGGTGGCATTTTTAACATAGGGGGGTGGCATTTTTAACATAGGGGTAGGCATTTAAAAGCATAGGGGTGGCATTTTGAAACATAGGGGGCTTACCATTCACTGAAAATTTAATAAATATAGTGACTTTTTTAATACGTCACTTTTGGTTTTTCGGGGTCACTGAGTTTTTTTGCTTTGTGTCATATATAAACGTTGCTCATCCCCTGTAATCTAAATATAAAGGCTGGTTTAAAAAAAAAATTTTTATAAGAGCTTATTCTCGCATGATCCTGTGAATGATCTTGTGACCATTCAGCATGATCATTTCCATGAACATTTATCGTTAGAAAAAAGCCCAGCGGGCCAACTATCACTTATACAGAATTAAATTAATTTCTCTATCAAAATTGAACGATTTCGTACCTTAAGTCAACGGCTCCACTGATTCTTCGACGATAGTCATCATTAGGCTATCATGAGTCACCATTTGGCAAACTAATTTGTCTCGTCTTCTTCTTATGATTTTTAGTAGACTTCTCGTTCATCCAACTCTCTTTAGCTCTTGCTTATTACTTACTCGGTCCATCCATTTTCTCTTCACCAATTCTCAAGCGTAAATGCTTTTCCATTACTTCATCATAAGACAACAATCTTAAGATTGGTTTGACGAAGCTTCCTATCCGCTATCGTTTTCTCATATCTGATTATTTAAAATTGGAGTAGCTGCGACTCCTCGGGATAGTTATATGATGGTTTCCTCTTGCCTTCCACATTGCAGTACTACAGACGTTGAAGTAAATTTTACCACGTCTGTATTCGAATGAGTGTCGCTTTACCTACTGATCCCTGTGGTCTCCACGTTCACTCAAATGAAGAAGAGCTGCTGCCCTCTCCCCCGGGTGATGGGAGGAATAATTGTTGGCGGCCTCCCGTCGCCACGCAACGACATATTCACAGGCTTAATGTATCATTTAGTTGGTCTATCTTAACTTGGGATAGACGCATACCACCTCGGAATGCACTCGCTTTTTGTCCAAGACTGCTTATTCGACAAGTGAACTCCTCTTTATAGCAGCTAGGCTTTACATCTGGAGGTCGATCCACCATCCGAAACCCGCTGGACGCACTCGGATGGCTTAAAATTCAGCCGCGAGGAATTGAATTTATTAAGGAATCGATGTTGGTCATTCAATGTAAATAGAATAAAATAACTTTGTTTTATTCCACACTTTATTTTAAATAGCACGACCCAGGTTTCAGCATCTAATGCTATCATCAGGTCATTATGCTATCATCAATATAAAATAAGGTGTGGAATAAAACAAAGTTATTTTATTTTATTCTATAATGAAGCAATTCCACAAAGTAACGCCTGAGACCGTGTCTTATATTCAATGTAAATATTGGTTTTTTAAGAGCTGACGCCTGTTTTTTTACTTTCCATTTTTCTTAAACTTGACTGAAGTGCATGCAAACAGCATCTGTAATGTGTGCATGTGTTTGTTAAGTGACTGTCACACTTACGACTCTCCTCTGTGTTCAAAAGGAAATGGAGTCATTGCGCAACATGACTTCCTCTCGGTATTATCACAATTGCTCATTAGTAAGTGCTTTTAGATTCGTTCGCGGTGAGAGTGTTTACGCTTCGTGAATTAGTGATGGAATGGTGCGGTATTCCACCGTAAAGAAGGCACTTGGAAGATACAGATGATGAAATTTTGCTTGGCACATTCAGCTCCTCTCTTTATGCCATCGTTGCTTGAGTCTTTCTACTTAGCACAATTATTCGGTGCAAATCAAGATAAGCCATTTTATGTTATGTACGCGTGACATATAAATTTTTCTTTCGTGAAATTATTAATGAGTTAAACCAATTAATATTGATGAGTTTTCTTGTTTTGCATTTATACTAAGGATGATGCACAAGCTTGAATATGGCGAATTTTGTAAAATATTTGCGAGGGCGATTTTTGCCAACTTGTTCACATTTTTGGCCGTTAATTTTGTAAAAAACATAGTCTGATGAAAACAATTTGCCTCATCCTATGCACCAATCTAATGCCAACAAAAGCGTACAAGTTTCAACCGACGCAGAAAACAAAATATTTTAGGTCTTGTCCAACTTTCTCTATATTCCAGCCCAGCCTGCACCGCAAAATTAGAAGTTAACTTGATCTCTTATTCGTCTTGTATGAGGAATTTTTTTGTTTTTTTTTCTTATGGCATAAAAACCAGTCATGGCAAGTGAAACGAAACGAAAATGTTACGTTTCGACTCGGAAGGAAATGACAATACGAGGCCTAGGTTTAGTTTCGTTCCCGCACGAAATTAAAATCACCAAGGAGTTTAGTTTCGACCCGGGACGAAACTTTACTCCCGGGAACGAAACTAAATTAATCGAAACTCCGCTGGTCAATGTTAAGTTTCGATCCCAGAAGTTGAGTGGAGGGGAAAAGAGGGAATAGTCTCGACCCATTACGTTTGATGTGCGTATAGGGAAGTTGAAACATTGAGATTAAAAATCGAATGGCCTGTTTGCGTTCATCGTTCTCCTGTTAGTGGTAAAATATGAGTGCCCCATGCATATAATGGCTGTAGGCCGGCCCCGAACTTCATTCAGCCATACTTCGTACTCGGTGTGTGAGTCGAAACTAAACTGTTCGAAGGTGAATCACGTGGTCCCTCCGGAGCGAAAGATTTATCTACGTTTCGTTTCGTCACGGAGTTTTAGTTTAGTTTCGACCCAAAGTAATTTTGACTCCGATTTCTTTTCGACCCTGAGTTTAGTCTCTCGGGTTTAAATCCATTTCGTTTCGTTTCTTCACTTCGCTCCCCGGACCGAATCTATTGAAATTTTAATGGTTTTCACTGCAGTTTATTTTCGATTGCCATCCACGATAAAAACCCGAACCGCCACGTGCGCCTTATATTAGAAGTTTCTTCGGAGGATAATGTTTTTTGGAAACATGTTTTGCATAGCTGACAGTGTTTGCAAGATATCATGACTCATCAAACTGAGTTATAGTTATCTTTCAAGTAACGAAGGATCAGCTGCGCATTATGCAACCATTATACTGCCCTATGAACTGTGTTAATGCTTTTTCTAGTGGTATTTTTCTGTTTCTAACAGGAGCACTGCGGTAATGCAATCTCTTAAATCTTGACTTGGTGTTGAAGGTCAGAATGAAATATCCCATGCTCATTCTATCTCCGATGCATGGATTTGAGATTATTTCCCTTTGCTTCGTGTTTTAATTCCCACCCCGCGGGCTCGGGTTCAAATCCCGTCGGTGGCAGAGAATTTTCAAAGACTGCCCGATCCCTGCTTGAATGTTGTGTGGAGGACATTTCAAGCGCAACAACCCGTCCGTCGGATGGGACGCTAAACAGTGGGCCCTTTGGCGCCTTGGTTACACGGTGCATTAGAATGTACAAGAAAATGTGAGGATGTCTGAATGAACGCGAGCGTTCATCGTGTAACCACGTCAATATGTGCGAATGTATGAATTTCTGTACAGGAAATAGAAACTGTTCTAATTTCGTTCCGACAATCGCACAATTATATAATAATAGAGTCAGTCACCTGGTGGCAGACTTTTGGCGGTCCTGGTATTGAGATCATGAATATTAGATCTGAGGGAGAATGTAGTAAAATTTGTTCTAACATACAATAAACATTGAAAAATGTGAAGGTTAAAAGCTGTCATCAAACTCAATTTTTCAAAAAGGGGAAAAAGAGACAGATATGCATTTTTTAGTTTAAAGATTGACACATATATATTTAGGAATATTTTCATTGCAGATTTCTTAACACCATGTTAACGTTAACGATTCGGTCATTCAGGTTGTGGGTGAACTTGAATGAATAAGAATTTCAATCAGGTCGTACTGAAAAGCAATTGGCTCGTTGGTCTAGGGGTATGATTCTCGCTTAGGGTGCGAGAGGTCCCGGGTTCAAATCCCGGACGAGCCCAATTTTTTTCCGCCGAGGGGTAAAGTTCTCCTGAGGGGTCTGTGGTACAAGTTTAGACGTAAAATTGAACATTTAGATCATTGAAAAATTTATGATCCCTACTAAAATTTTACTTTTGCGGAAAGAAGTTATATAGTTCTGTATATTTTGTCCGAATAAAGATATATGAAATAATTATGTTAGTAGGCCATTACGCATGTCAAGACCCACATGACGTCATTCGTAGCACATTCTTTTTTGGCGGTATCTCCTTGTGCGGTTTGCAAATGTAGTATTGACGAGAGAACGCCAAGGTCCATTTTTGTGCTCCTGATTACTTCTTAGTGATATAGAATATAACTTTAAGTTGTATGCATTAAAAATAACTTTGTTGTGAATATGTTTTAAAAATTGTATCTCACTTATCCGTTACAATTTTCGTCGACCGACGATACGAAATTTTATTCTTAAACCTCGAGTATTATGTGGTCATCCTTTTTTTTATGTATCGCATAATTGATTTAGTGAATATACAATAGATACAGTGAAACCACTTATACCTGCTATCTTAGAAGGATATTGCTATCGATGATAAGCAGGCAAAGGTTTGTTTAAATGATAGACGGCGAACTCACTTGATAATAACCTCCTCCATTGCATTCCTTTCTCCACTTCGGTGTAAGGACTCAATTCTGTTCATGAACCCTTTCATATTTTCTCTCATCCTATTTTACCCATCATTGGATCTAATATCATATTTGTTTCTTTACGTATGTACATTTTAATTCGAAGTCCCTGTCTCTTAGCGTGGACAATTTTATTATTCTATTATTCCCGCCGGCTTCGGTGGCGGCGGGATACTGTCCTCGCTCGCTAAAGAAGAGGTCGCGGGTTCAACTCCCATCTTGGTGGATTGCCCTTATCCTGGGCATGATTGTTAGTGCTCCCGTAACTGTTAACTAATCGAAAAACTCCCATGTAAAAGCCAGTATGAGCTGTTGACGGTTTTATGGGAATACATAAATAGATAAATTACAATTAAAGGCTTATACTTCATTTTACGTACTATACTTTATCATATTAACATTACATTGATTTATCTCATTCATTCCGTCACCAAAAATAGCTACTTGTTACTTTAGAGATAAACCTATTTCTATCTGCCCTTGAAACGCATATTCTTTATTCATTCTACAGCCTTTACGTATCAGTTTCTTGAGAGGTTCTATTCGCCTTGTTTTAAGCCCTTGATCCTTTCTCTTTTCTTCGCGCGTTCATTAACCTACTCTGGTTTCTTTATATAATTTCATGCCGTGGAAAACCATTCATCACCACGAACGCGGCAAGCCAAGACTGTGATCTCTGTTTCTAGCCTATTCTCGTTTTGATTGGTGTCTTTAAGCTCCAAATAATCGTTGAAGCTACGAATTACCAAAAACCAGGTGTTTTACTATCACCGCCGCGCCGAGTTAAGGATTGAACTATTCAAATTCCGCGGACTCTAATTTTACTTTTAACCACGATTAAGTTTTTAAAAAGTGTTCTGTGCAAAATTTATCCCCACCTCGTCGCATAAAGGCTATCATCGCTTTAGATTCATAAATAAATAGTATTCCCATGCATGATATTCTTGTAAGTACGTTTAGAACTCTAAATTTTATATAGATTTCACCGGCGATACTGATCTGTGCATACTAACAATTTTTATTAGTGCAGGGATATAAATGCCACGTGAATGCCTAAAAGCAGGTCTTTCGCCTTGTAGGGCACCTGACATCCAAATATGTTTACAAATATTGTATGAATTCATTGTTTTTTTTAAATAAATTATAATTATCATAAAAATCTGGCTGCAAGCGCTAGGTGGCGTATTCTTGGAAAAATTAAGTTTTTATTTCTTCCTCTTTTCTTCAATTTTTAACGTTGATTAGTGTCTTGGAGTGCAGGTCTTTAAGAATTAGATGCAAAATTGTTGGCCAACTCTCCGCTATATTTTTATACCTTCTTCTGGGCCATGGATAAATATAATTACATGTGATATACAACTATAATGGAATTAGAGATTATTGCAATGTATTTTTACAATAATATAATGAAAAGGACAATAAGGAAATTGTATAATAATTAAGAAAAAGCTACCTAGCTAAAAGGATACTCTGCTACCTGCTAGTAGCCCTCATCGCAGCGGCACACATATACACGCCCCAAGGTCACCTCACATGGCGACAGCTGGAACCAGAATGACGTCACACGGGGTTTTCCCACAATTCATACTTAGCCTTCGCGTTTTCGCGCGCTTGAAAATTTTCACTTTTCCTTTAATCGCGAAAAATAGATTTCGTCATTAAAAAATCTAAAAGCGTGAAATGCGTACTCTAGGAGTAATAATCTTTCGATTTAGGCAATCAAAAAATAATAGGAAACTATGATTTTTATTTAGGCAATTAAAAAATAATAGGAAACTATTATTTTTTTATTGCCTATTAGGCTGGGAGCCGCTAAGGACTCGGAGTCTGCGCGCTAGGCTTAAGGACGTTTTATACGGGGTACGTACTTGCACAAAATCAGGTGTGTAGGGAGTAAAAGGCGCAGTCAAAATTGCGTCGTTATAAGCGGTGAATTATTAGAATACATGCAAGAATGCGTGGACGAGAGATGGAAAAATATTCCCTGTTCTAATTTCGTTCATGCATTCACGCAATTCCACGTTATAATGAGCAATTAATGCAGTTCTAACCTTCGCAATTACGTGCCCCGTGTAAAACGGCTTTTGGATTGCTTGAGAAATTAATAATAGATATCTTTAAGGGCGGCAGGTGAAACATATTAGAACCCCACAGTATTTCTAAGTCCGACAGATGCGATATATCAAAAGATATATTTTTCCGAACGGATAAATATGGTAATTCGTTTTCTCCCCGAGCCATAAAAAGACTATATTAAATGCTAGTCGTACTTTTGTTTGAGCATTTGATTTTTACATGTAAACGGATGGTTTCCTAACACCCCCTGCCACAATCCTTTTTAGGTGGCGTGCGGGGTAGTATGTAGATAAAGACAGAACAAGAAGGATAGGGGGGAGAAGAGCCTCAGGAAGTTAAGAGAACTAATTAAGGATAGGAAGAGGTGGAGGGCTGAATTATACCAATCCTAGGGTTGTGATACTATGCTCAGAGTTACCTACTCCGTTCCTAGCTAGAGCGGCCTGAATTTAGCGGTAACATTATTCTTGCGTGTAACCTCCGAGTCTCAAGTGTGTCGTATCTCAAGTGTCCACAATGGTCACGTGAAATTTTCTATTCGCTCCGCTGGGCTTTGACGATATGCTCCACTTTCGTGTGGACTGTTTTCAGAGATCTTTCTTTGATGTATTCCAGATGCTCATGGGAACTATACGTATTATGGATCCGACTCGAACTATAGCGACATCTCTCTTTTAATCAGAACCGTAGGGCTCTTACGTTCATTGCGTTTTCTGTGAATTTATTCTCTCCATCTTCGCCTGTCGTTTACAACCGTAGATCCTTCTTCAACTCAAACCCTCTTACGTCGTTTCTCTGGATTAATAAAATCTCTGTCGTCTTCAAGGGATTAATAGAATAAAAGGTAATATGTTATAATTACGCGGCTTGAAAATACTCTGGTCTGTTGATTCTATAGCTAAAAATTTCTGAACCAAATCAATAATGTTAATAATTTCATTATTTTCTCTAAAAAATGCACTTATTACTAGGCTGTTGGCAATTAATGGGAAGCTGGGGTTACCCCAAAGATGAGTTCATTCGGAGGTAAACAAATAATGAAATCTGCGCATGAATAACTTACATTGTACAATTGTAACTTTCATTGTATAACATCTGTACATTGTGCAATTCTCATTAATAATTCCGCAAACGCCAGTTTCAGCCATAAATAGTGAATGCACGGAAGCTGATTAGAACCGCGAAACATAATAATGAAGCACAATAAAATAAATCACACACCATACATCTCTACAAGAAAACAAGAGTATATTTTCTCGCAATATTATCAAAAATTTCGTATTTATGTATAATCGTTCTTACACTCAAATTCATGGGCATATTAAAAAAAATATTCAAAATCATCGTTCTCAGTGTTTTATGAATCAATTATGAGTTTAATTTTGGGGGACGCATCACTACAACTACATCGGTCTTTCTCTTTCACTATTTTCTAACTTAACACTAACGCAGTCATCTTTAAATTTTAGGAGTATGTAGAGTAGATCGCCCTCAAGATTTTTCTTAATCTAAACTTTGAAAATTTGATCACAATGTTTCCCTATTTGTAATTCGACTGCATTTAAGAACTGGCAAATGTTGGCACCCTCCATATTTGATCACCTACTCCATATGGAGTTGGTTTACTCCGTATGACCTGAAAATTTCAAAATGCTGGCAGAGTTTTGAACGAGTAAATTGTACCCTGATTTCTTTTCAGCATGGAAGTATGTCATCAATGAAAGCATTATCCTCAATCAGTATGGCATGTCTATAATATATTATATATTTCAACAGAAATCTCATTATATTCTGCGCTCTTTTATTCGGAAACCGGTGTAATATAATAGGGAGTCCAATTTGATCTTGGCCTTAGTAATTCGCAATGCATCCTCAGCAAAATAATTTTGGTACAAACCTTATTCAGGACATATTTCTTGCACACCTATCAAATACATATTTTTGTGGTTGGCAGCTGGAAAGTTATTTTGTATTGCAAATAAATTGTTTGCCACGAACTTATTTTCAATGTATTTGTGTAAGAAATAATAGAATTTTAATTAAATTTCTATCAAAGACTGTTTTAAGTCGCTTAGTCACGCTGGAACTAACTTTTAACCAGTTCGGAAAACTGAAGAGAAGGGGACTTTTTTTTAGCGAAGGCGTTCCTTCCTAACGTGCGTAATATGCCAAGAGGAAGAATTTTCATCTCATTGGCGGCGATCCAAAGATTTTGGCGGTCCATTTTATCTCCTGCGGTGTCCATCTGCTCTTTGACTCTTCCGAATTCTTTTCGGAACAATTCCACGAGAGAATGACTTCCTTTCTCTTTCTCCTGGTGGTCCTCGTGGGTTAAAATGTTTCCGTATGGTCTTGCCTCTCATTCGATTAGAATGGCCATAGACAACTTCCTTTCCGCATCGTAGAAATCGGATCCATTACCATGTGTATATTTTTATTTTGTGTTCTTCATTGAAATTCAATGAAAATACACATAATTATAGGCGTACTATTAGCGTGTTATCATTATAACGTTATAAATTTATTGGCTTGCTTCAATAAAGAAAATTTTTTAATATGAAATTATGCATCCTGATTAAAATCTGCCCGCCCTTTCTTCTGGGGAAAATAGGCTATGCTCATTTATGAAAGAAGAGGCACACCATTTGAATGCATACATAATTTTTTAGATTTTTCTCTATTGTTTCCTTGGCGTCCACAGAAAATCTCAAGATGAGATCTCGCATTGTCTAATTTCCTGCGAACCTGTTATCGATAGAGCTCTGTTCTTGTTCCGTTGAATCCATGTCTGCACCATATTTTTGCATTATAAATGTGTTACATAGTGTTTTCATGCAAAGATAAGTAAAAATTTCCAGTTTTCGGCGTAATTCGGTGGAACATATTTGACAAAATGAAAGCACTTATTCATTTCCAATTTTCTTTATTTCTACCAAAACAGGTTACGGAAAAAATGACATTTTCCAGGTTTCGGCACATAATTCCTTGAAAATGACATTATGTGCCGAAACTTGGATTGATAGAATTAAGGAAGTGTAGGAGTAGGCAAGTGCTTTCATTTTGTTAAAAATAGGATAACTGCCTTTAAATGGTGTCATTACACGTCAAGTAAGTAGCTTTGTGAATTTTTCATGTCTCCGCTCTTGTATAAATCTCTAATGCCTCGTTCACATTACGATCGTCCGAGCCGTCGTCGTAACTATCGTGCATTCACATTACGATGGTTAAAACCTGTGCTGCGCTCTAGTGCTGACATCTAAAGTGAACAGGAAATTGACGGTTAGCAAAGCTGTTGAGTTATGCATGGACAAGATATTACTGTGTTCAACGTGTATTTACCGAATAATTTTTCTTCCGCCCATATTCTTCCTTCTTAGGACAAATCCATGAAAAAAATAGAGCTTCACGAGCTTTTCGTCTTTCTCTTGTCGCTTCCGTTTCCGGTCTCCCAGCGCCTAACTATAGTAAAGTGACAACGTTCGTAATACGTCAACTATAGTCAGGACATGCATTCACACGGCTAGTTCGGTCAACTATCGTTAGGACGACGGCTCGGACGATCGTAATGTGAACGGGGCATAATAGAATAGTGTAAGGATTAATGAATTATCCCTCAGAAAGCGGTAAAACTCACCATTTTGAACCGTTTATCATAAAATTCCGCAATTTATTAATCTCGCACCTACCGCTAATCCTGGTGGATATTCCATACCCCCACAAACCCTGGTATTAGTTGCACATAAACCCCCCCTCCCCCGGCTAGCCTTAATTCCTGGCTGGGCCCCTGCGTAGGTGTGTCCTGCGGGGTATGTCCTTTAAAAGGCTAAAATGGGACGCGTGGGGTGGGTGGCTATTCCCATGTCGCGTGCACTTCCTTCAGCGATGGAGGGAGAGGACGAGGATCGCCTCTCCAAGAATAAACCTTTCGCCCTCCCCAAAATGTATTCAGGGCGACGAACCTTCTCCCTGTTTTTTTTTTCTTTTGCCTCGGTTCGTGCAACGCCAATAAAAAAATTTCCTTTCGGCTCCGTTCTTGTGTCGCTGAAAATTTTAAGGGGGCACTCCTCGATTCATGCTTTTTAACGGCGATGGAAAGTAATCGAGTAAAAGTAATCGGATTACTTGTAACGGTTACTCCGTGATTTAACACATGTAACGATTACCTCATGATTTATCGGATTCCTTGTAACGATTACTTTTTACGAAATCTATTTTTTGTTTGTAATTTACTCCTTACGGTGAAAGAGAAGTCGTTACTTGTTGTAAGGGATACTTAACTGTAATCGTCGATAACTTTACTGATTTCACTGATTTACCTAAGCCTTCAGATAACTTAAGAGTCCTTGAGTTCCATTATTTTCTTGTTTAGGTTCATCCATTTTTATGCTGTAGTCTACTCATGATGGGTACAAAATATGACGTCCCTTATGTTTTTGCACCAGTTAAAATTGCATGTATCGCAAGTGAAATAGCAATCAGTAATTTCTATGGCTCAATAATTCCATGTGGTCACGGCATTACTCGACAGTTGCCAGGCGATATCTTGAGTGGGCGATCTTACTGGTAGTCATTGTAGCTGTTTCTGTAATTTTACTCATAACTTTTTTTAAATCATTAATTTGTGCCCATAATCGATTACGTATTGAGGGAAGTAACTGTGATTGAGCCTAGTCACTTTTTTCAGTAATTTTACCAACACTGCTTTTCAAGAACCGTCCATAAAAGTTGCTGCGATTTCATAATGATCCAGCTCATTTAGTGCAGGAGTATCGTGCACTTATTTCTGGAGCTGGGTGGAAATTCGTGCGAGTAATACGCCTGATCACCCCTCCTCCCCATATAATAATATGGTTTCCAGGGTAGCTATCGTGCCAACAATCCTCTTCTAAGTGATTTTTATTATTTCTGTGAAGGTGAGGGAGTTGCCACAACAGTCTGGAAGAAAATGGATTTTAATACTTTTCTCGCTATCGTCATGATAATTCGTATTTATGAATTCGGCTGAAACTTTTGTGCTAATATATCTTCCACCAACCCTGCTTTACGGGTTTCGTCAGGCGATACTTGAGATGGAATTGACCCCTATAGCTTGCATATGTGAATTTCGCGTAATGGCTTTGTTGAGGCTAATCTCTGACCCCACCTGCGTTGAAAATTTCCGCTTCCGAAGTTGCATGGCAAAATTTTTGAAGGGGAAACGAGTAGATGAACTTGTTGATTTTAATTTGGGATTTTCTAAAACTGAGAGTTTACTCTATTTGGTGTAAGGACTATGTATGTGTAATGATTTTGTTCCTGAATTACCTTGGAAGTATGTAGATTGAACATAGAATAGTATTTGTTTCAAGAATCTACTCCTTCGGACTCTATGATCAACATACGCAACAGTTATGGTATAAAACCACTCTCCCAGTTAAAAAATGACAGTTTTATTTCCAAACACAGTGACGGATACATATGGGGGGCGGAGGAAGCGCGTGCCCCCCCTTGCCAGGCCGCCTTCATTTCCGAAAATTGCAGAACCACAATTGTAACTTTTTTATGTGATAAAATGGCATTGTCTTGTATATTTTTATATCAGTTTAAATACAACTTTCTTAAACTTTGCATGTAACTTGATTATTTCTCAGTACGACAAAAGTAACTCAAAATATCTTTTACGCTTCTCCCCCTTGAGTGTTTCCTGTATCCGCTACTGTCCGAACAGGACAGAAGGCCATTACAGAGATAAGAGTCACATATGAGATAATGAGTGACTACTTGGCAGGGGTGTCTCAAAAAAAAACAATCCTCGTCACCTACTTCCATCGCACCAGTGGGTATGGTGGTATGATATTTGGAGGCGGCGACCGACATCCGAGTTCATTTGCTCCATGAGGGAAGGGTATGGAAGGAAGGTTGGAGAGAAACCCGGCGTAGGTATTAGCCTGCTCTTAACGGAAGGCGCCAAGGGGGTCACGGCTTAACGTCCCATTCGACGGACGGAGTGTTGCGCTTTGAAATGTTCTCCACACGACATACAAGCAGGGATCGGGCTGTCTGTGAAAATTCTCTACCACTGCCGGGATTAGAACCCGAGCCCACCGGGTGGGAAGCCAACCACACCAACCCGATCCCGTCGCGACAACCTCCAACCTAATAAGTATTGCTTTCTGGGTGCAACTTTTAAGTTTTCACATTTTGGAGAAATTTTATCGTACACTTGGTAACATGCCAGGTATAAAAAATATTAAAAAATAGTCTCTTTTTTATCTTCATCATACCGAGAACAGTGTCTTTAAGGCTTTTTCGGCGGGGAAATCTCTTGACGAATAACAAAGTAGAAAGACCGCAAATACCCATGCTCTAGAAATGAGAACCTACCAGGTGGGAATCGAACTCGTGACCTTAGATCTGGGAGGCGTGGACTTCACCCCACCGCCACCAAAGCTTAATGCTAATGTTTTATGTCTTATGTATAAAAAAATCGAAAAAGAATTTAGGCACTATGAAATTGTCATTTAATTTTTATTAGCGTGTGTAATGCGTAGCATATGTCCAGGTGCAAATGGAATAAACAAATTATGCTCTCATAATCATGGCATTTATGAAATGAAAGTATGATTGGGGACTGCTTAAAGCTTTCTGAGATAAAGTTTTTGCTTCAGGTTTTTCTAATTCGCAAACGAGGATATGTCGTGAGTCCAAGCTAAAGCCGTAAATGTGACATTCTGGGAGAAGTTTACGAGCTTCCATCCTCTTGAGATTTTATGCTCTTGGAGACTTCCCAGAGCTTGTATTGCTGCTCAAGAGATTCCCTAGAATGATACCTCAGGGATACGATAGTAAAGTGAAACTATTTCCAAGAAAAAATATATATATTGCCGACTTTTTACCAAGAAAGGTTTCACCTAAACCTATTTAAATTGAACAACCCTGATACTATAGCGCAGCCTTCATAGTTTGTCCTTATGGTCAACCCTTCTAGCAGTAAATTAGCGCTTTAATATCTTCGAAATTTTCGAAAAATATCTCTCTACATCAGATTCAAAATACCCCTATCGAGTTACATTCTTGGTGTCGTAAGGAAATAAGCTCCTTCCCCACTAAATACTTACTCGTTTTGGTTATGTATTTGTAGATTGAATCTTTACTTTTTTTCCTCTTGCTTCAAGGGATGTGGAACTTGTTGTAGGATTAGCATTCGCATGCTCTCCCAAATAGGTAATAATACCGTTTGATGTTTTGGCAAGGGATGCAGAATAAAACCTTCATATGTTGGAAGGCATATGAAGTATCTAATTAAATCCATCTGTCCCTGCCTTTTCCTTCTTATAGCTCTGCCTCCAACATTCCGCAGAAATTGCTTCATGCATTTTATCTCTTGATTCTTGTCCGACATTTTCCTCCTCCAACTTCTCGCTACTTTTCCCTTTCATGCCATCTACTTTGTTTAGCGTTCTTGTTAATTCTGTTGTGTGTCTAATATTTTCATCCCGATATTTGACCAGGAGCAATTTTCAGCAACAACTATGTAACCAGGCAGTGAATAAATATACTTGGAAAATAGAATCTCAACATTAAGAGAAAATTCATCACAGGTTTAAAAATGTGCGTCGCACTAAAGTTCACCAACTATTTCATCAATTCATTGAATACCATAATTAATAGATGACCTGCTTCCTATAGCGTGAAGGTCACAATATGATGACCTCTGGTGGATAAAACCGGTCGTTCATCAAAGAAAAAATTGGATGAAAACTTGAGCAAAAAATGTTTTAAAGTAAAGTCATCGCCTGCTAATCTGAAGGTCGCGGGGTCGAGTACCACCTGGGTGAGTAACCTCTAACCAGGGAAAGGATGTTCGTGCTTGTGTAGTTGTTAATTGTTGGGATCCTCGGTGTAAAGGCCGTTGCGAGCAGTTTTCGGGGTGTGTGGAAAAAAAGGAAATGTTATGCGATAACAAGCTTCGAAATGTGGTGCTACAGAAGAATAAATGAATCGAAGATGAAGAATGATATTGAGGAATAAGTGGATCGACCGAGTTGGTCCTAATGAAATCCTAAGAAGTGTAGGATAGAATATAAGCTTCATGAAAACATTGGTAAGGAGACGAAGCAACTTTATAGGTCATATTTTTAGACATGATACCCAGATAAAGGCAATCGTCGAGGGAAAAGTAGATGGTAAGCAATTCAAGGTCCTTGAAAATGGCATTATGTGCCGAAACCTTGGTCGGTTGAAATAAATAAGTGTGGAAGTAGACCAGTACTTTGATTATGTTAAAAACCACTACTCATGCTAGCACCTGGAGATGATACAAGCGTTGTGACTAGTTGTGCAGTTATGTTGATTAAATTAGACATAAACAGTAACCTGTGTTCGCTCCCTGAGGGTCCGAGTTCAAATCCCAATGGTGGCAGAGATTATTCATAGACCGACCGATCCCTGCTTGAGTAAATTGTGGAGGACATTTCAAGTGCAACACTTTCGATAACAGTAGGATAATACCGTCGCCGGGTGTCTCTGCATCCTTCCTTTCCTATGGCCCTAATGGTTTCCTTCCCTAGGCTATCGGTTGCAGTGGCGCAGCGAGGGGGATTTTGGGGGATAAACCCCCCCCCAGGGCTCAGAGAAAATTTTAAGTTTAGTCAATTTTACTTAATTGGATTGATATTACTATTAGAATAGTGCAAGGATTAATAAAATATCCCTCAGAAAGCCGTAAAACATCAATTTTTGATTTATAAGTTTTGGTTTTTTTATGGCAGTCCATGGACATAATTTTGTACGGTTGTGGGAGAATGACCCAGCTGTTGATGATGTTTTTCGGGTGTGTGCGGGAGATTTATACATATATATTTATAATCATTCAGTTTGCTGCCCGATGTTTCATGGCCGTTACTTGTCACTTTTTCTCAGGGAATAGGGTAGTTTCCTTCATCAAAGAAAACGAAAGGCATTGATTGCGATTCGTTACCCACAATTAGTGTATTCATAATATACAAATTATTTTGTTTTAGAAATCCCAGTTTAGACGAATGTTAATTATCAATTTTAGCCTCATTTGAAAAAGGCCAGATTGTCGCCCATGCGATTCCACTCCACGTGACGGTACAGGGACCTAGTTTCTATACGAGTACATAAGAGTTTTATACATTGTCTGAGATTACCACTACATGCATGAGGCACAGACTTCAGGGAAACATCTCTTTATAATCACCTATGAAAACTGCCTATGGTCGGAAAGTTTCCTTCGTTTGATAGGGTATTAATAATCCTTATTTAAGCCAAGCGCTACCTGCTAGCAGGGTACTCTGCTACCTACTAGCAGCCAGCATCGCAGCGGCGCTCATAGCCTCGCCCCAAGGTCACCTCACACGTTGAAAGCGGGATCCAGAATGACGTCACATAGGCTTTTCCCATCATTCATACTTAGCTGTCGCATTTTCGCGCGCTTGAAATTTTTCTCCTTTCATGTAATCGCGAAAAATAGATATCGTCATTTAAAAATCTGTAAGCGTGAAATGCGTAGGTACTCCAGGAGATTTAGGCAATAAAAAAATAATAGGAATCCACCCTATTGCGCTGATGTTGCCAATTCATTTCCAATCGAAAAGTTACCATGGGGAAGCCACGTTTATTGAGTTTGAGCCGGCCGACTTTGCGCGGCGCCACCGTTTACCAGTGCTTTGAGTATCGTGCGAGACTCTTAACGCCCCTCGGTGAATTGATGAGACGGGTTTATTACGGTTGGTGGGAACGTGCATTGCGCGATAATAACCATTTGCTTGCCTATATTTAGATTTTACTCACGATGACGGAATTCAGCACCAACCATGGAATTCGCGGAGATTATGTACTCTTTTCCTCGAGTGGATTTGATTGTTTGCAGTTGAGCCCTGAAGTGGATGGCGAATAGGAGTAGGATAAAATAAAGATTTATTTTCTCGAGGGCAGAATGTCTCATAAATTAATGATTGAATGGAATTTATTAATTGTTCTGGGGCTATGCCCCTGAAGAAAAGATATATACATTTTTTGAGCAACTTAAATAGAAAAATCAGCAGTGTGGAACTAGCATAGTAAACGAATCAATACAGTTTACACAATTAAAAGACTGATAGCAAAGTATATCGCAAGTCATTTTTTTTAATTCATCAGCAACCTTTTTTCAAGTTAAAATAGGAAAACTGCGCTAAAATACTATTATTAAATATGCAAACACAACTACTAAGATACGAAAAATAACAATAACATTTAATGGTCAGGAAGTAACATGATATAATATTTCGTCTTAAAACTTGCGACAGTAGAATAGTTTTTTTATGTTTTCGGGTTGGGTGTTCTAGACACGCAGTGACCAAGATAGAATTTTGGAACTTCTTTGTGCGATGACAAGAAAAATAAAGATACCCAGGACAACATTTCCCTAGTGGAAAATTTCACGGAGAACATGCCATATTGATGTTCAGAGGATTTTTACAAGCAGTACCAGTAGAATCCGAGGAAATATTTCCTTCGGGTTCTAACATCGAGCCATTTAAGTTACTTGTAGTAGGCGGTCATATTCTTCTCTGCGAAGTTTAAGAATAAATGTAATGCATGAATTTAGAACACGGCGTGGTGTGGTGTTATCTTCCTCATTTTTTGTCGTTGTAAACTAGACAGCAGTAATCAATAATGGGGAAGGCCAACGATGAAATTATTATTTTCCTAGTTTGTCGAGGAAGAAATTTTGAATGCACTTTAAGCTGGTGTAGGATGACGTTGATTTTACGAAAAATGTAGTTAGCGTAATCACTCCATGACAGGCTTGAGCTGATAATTATCCCAAGATTTTGAACTGACTCTGAGTAGGGAATGGACGTAAAATCTTATGGAATCTTCAATGGCTTCAATATGAAGCGTTTGATGCATACAATTGCTTTGTAGGGTTGCTCTGTCTACTTTGAGGTGACTTTTCCCCTACAGCAAAAGGATAAAAGTGGTTTATTTTTACGATGGGGTCATTAGTTGAGCTAATCTTCATTTAGTCTGTCAGTAATGTCAAGTGTTTTTACTGTACAGAGTAAGTTGATCTTCTATCTGATTTTATTTGAAACCACCACCTTTTTCTTGTCATCAAACAATTTGAGAAATCTCTATCTCGTCCAAACTCACTGTCACATTAGGCAGAAGAAGAACGGTGAAATGTAATTTTTACTCTTTGGCTCATTGGATTTTTGAAATAGTCCATGATTTTTTTCTGCCAATAATTAAAATATTTTTAAAATTGCGTGAAGGTAGAATTTTTATCGTATTTTTCGGTGACTTTGACTCACCTTTTTCGAACTTTAATTTTCCAATCAAAGCTAATCAGCAATGGCATTAATCGAAAATGGTGCTAAAAATGGTTATTTAGGTAATTATTTGAAATTTATGACTAGTGGTCTCACCTCCACAAGAAGAGTGGCTAAGTGGCACGCCAGTTGGAAATTATATATTTCTTTTGAGTTGTAATCTAATAAATTTGAAATCTGAAAGATATTTTGGCTATCAAAGTGCCTCCCATCACATAAATAAAGTGGTCATTGAATGCAAATAATAGGCTTTAATTTGGCCTACCAGTCTTCGTAACCAGAAAAATGTAGTTTAATCTATAAGACGAACTCACCCCATGACGAGGTAAGATCGTCCCACTTTCTTTTTAATGCGCAGTACTTCAAGAAATGAACGACAATTTAAGAAGTGACTAATTATGTCTTGATTCACCTGTTATGCAGGGAATAAATACATTTGAAGTAAATGTATATAATTAAAGGCTTGTTTGAGCATATATTATATATTAACATCCAAAAATTAAGACGAAGTCGCTCCAGTTGACGGTACTCATGATTGCTAGCTCATAGAGGGATATAATAATTTTAAAATACAAATGCAGTGGAGGAACATCGACAAAAAAATTAGAAGAGACAGCTAAAAATTGAACTCTTTCAAGGAATTTCACTAATGCATCGTTAAGTATAGTATCTAAGCTCTCTAATACGGCCATTGTTATTGTCTTCCCGCTCACAGATTCCATGGTGAAACTCAGGTAATCTGGTATGAATCTAGACAATATTGAAAATTCAGTATGGGATATTTTTTGATGGCCATAATTGTCGTTTACGACAGCTAAAATCTGGACGATAATTAAATCGGGACTGATGAAAGTATCACGATAAAAATTGTGATGCATCGCCCTGTAAAAAGTTGCCTCCCGATTAAATAACGAAATTTATCGGATCATCTGCATCTATCTGGTTGATCCACATCGTACTTCCTCTCAAGCCGATCCAATAGTCGTGTGATGGCGGTGTTAAGACACCATCCCTTCGCAAAAAAAGAAGATATTGTGATGTAGTGATGATCTAGGGTACTTTCCTCCAGTGGCATAACTATGAGGGGAATGAGGGAAGAGATACCCCCCCAAAGTCTCAGAGAAATAGATAAATATTTAAACTACTGTCTACTTTTGACATATAATAACTACTTCTGCTTAAAGTTCAATTTTTAGTGCAAAAATGGTGTAAAATATATTTTCATGCATGTCATTTTTCAAAAATTTTACCAGATTTTGCCTAAGGGCGACCATCCCCCAAGGCAATGGGGGATGCCTTGGGGGATGGTCGCCATACCATCCCCCAAGGCATATTCCAAGTTACGCCACTGCTGTCATCTATGTCTCTGGTATTTGTTATTAATAGCTCAAGGAATCGAAGCCTCTCACGTAGCCTGCTAGTCTCTAGCGGCGATTGATCGAGATGTCGAATATTCATGGGATGATATATCGTGATATTTTAGCGGATGGCAATGTTTTTATGGATGTATATATATCACGGTATTTCATCATGTTGTTCTTAGTAATCATTACATTTGGACGCGATGGTATTTTTATTTTTTATCGGGCGATATATCAAGGTTTTTATCGGATACAAATTTGACGTCAATGTACAAAAACCAATATTGGTTTCCCTGTTCATTTGAATAAGTATTCAGTACTGTGATAATTAGCGATACATTCATGTATATTACGGAGAGTTGTGCCGATGCATTTATGCGAAAGCAGTGAGACAAATTCCGTGTATGGTATCCATAATTTACCTCTCCACAAATTGTACGAAAATTCCTCTGTGAAAAATCATCGGCCTTGACCGGGATTCGAGCCCGGAACTCCCGATTTCCGGTCAAGTGCTCTGGCCAGTTATAAGCTGCGGATAAGCTGTAACATATAAGCTACCGAGGCGTCTTACCCCTCTGTCGAAGTTTGTGAACTATACCGGACAATGGGGAACTTGCATGATTTTTTTTTATTTCATAGGCGGACAGAAAATTATTTTCTGAATACAACAAAGAAAACCGCATGTAAATCTGAGTTTTCCTTCGCGAGATATTTAATGATAAATATAACGAATTTTAAAGCGCGGGAAAAACTCCCTCACCCCCCAAGACACTGCCGACGAAGCCTCGATGACGTCAAAGGTGCCTAAACATCACGCGAAGCTATTGTTGTGATTGTTTGTAATAGTTGCCAGCAGTTGTGAGAGCTTCGTTTGTTAGACGTGTTGATTATTTTATATTTAAAGATAAATATCTGACGATAGAGGCTTGGAAGCCCTCGTATTTTGCATAATTTATAATATTAATATCTGAGTAAGGGCATAAAATATAAAACTGGAGCAGTTAAACCAAAAATTTGATAATACCTAAATAACATCGTTGTAGGAGTCTGAGCCACGGCCATTGGAAGGGGGATACGTTAATTGTAAGTTGATGTTATCGACGGCATATCATTCATTTAAGTATGTAATTAGAACGATTTTGATGTTTACTAATGTCCGCTTAGCTTTTATATACAAAAACTTCATCCGTTTATTCGTAGGTACCGGAGAATTCGTCGTTTAGGACTGTCTGTGCTTGTATTATGGGGTGAATTCCAGTCAATGTAACTTTTGCTCGCTGATTGGAGACATCTAGGAACATTTTTGTGCCGAAATAGTGTTATTTTCAACGTGACATCTCCCGTTAAGCAACTGCTAATAATCACAGTGCCAGTGGTTGTAATGCACAAAGTTTGACAAGGTTGAAAAATATCGGCCAAGAGTTATCAGTGTTCCATCGTGATTGAATTGTAAAAAGTGATATTACGCTATCGATAAATGTCTAACAGCAGTGTAAAAATTGTCAGTGGCGTGCTAATCTCCGTTGTTCACCGTAGATATGACATTTCACGATCACGCTATTGAAATAAAAACTGTGTGTGAAGTTTGTTATTCCATTATTTCAACGAATATTGGTGAGAAATGACACCTGTGTCACTTGTGTGGGCTAATTTAAGGGTTTAAATCAGTGAAAAAATAGTTGTTTTCATCATAACGAGTTCTGTTATTGTAAGTTGTACGTGATGAATATAAGAATGTGATATTGACATCCAGTTTTTGATAAGAGTATTTGCCTATTTCCCACTATATTTTTATGGTATATGCTAGTATATTGTTTATGGATTTACCTATATTATTGAAATAGGTTGTAGCTTGTGTGTGTGTTGGCAGCGGAACCGATTCGCGATCTCACATGTGGATTGTGTGCAGACTGTTTTGCTGTGAATTCGTACCGTAGGACGGATAGGACTACCTTCTCCGTTAATCCGGCGTTGCCAAATTCAACAGCACAGCTTACTCTAATGTCAACAGCACAGCTTACGATCGTTATCTTTCAGTATTACAAGTTTCTTTTACAACTCGATTTGCCGCTGACGTATAGCAATAATTTGTCTGGCATCAATTTTTGGTGTCCTAAAAGAAGGCTGGTGTCCTAACACCCCATGCCACACGCCTTTTAGGCGGCTGGCGGGGTATTATGTAGACGTAGATGAATTTCAGGTGTACTATTCGAACGAGTGGCAACATTATCATCCATTTTTCTGATAACCAAAACACACGAAGTGAAACGCTTGTACTTCATCATCCCGATGCCGCATTATTAATATCCCAAGTAATAATCTAGGCACAATAGCAATAGGAAAACTTGCCCAAGAATAACAGAACAAAATAAAGTGACGATGAGCGGCCAAATACTCCCTCAAAACAAATTTTACACCATGCGCTCAGCGTATTTCCCTACTCCCTACGGTTGTTTAGGCACCTATGACGTCACGCCTGGCCTCGGCAACGCTCGGGTGTCTTCGCGCAGTGGTCGGCTCAGAGAAATTTTTCTCGATTTTAAATGCAATTTTTTTATTTCTTTTGATGTTGAATGGAGAAACTGAAGGTATTTTTGCGAGCCAATGTATCCATTTGACTTATTCAAAATAGTTTTTAGAGCAATCTACGACCCATGCAGGTTCCTCATTACTTTTTCTCCGAAGAATTTTCGCAAAATTTCGTGATTTGCGGGTGACTTATTAAAGTTATCGCTGTGGCTATTCTCCCTATACTTAAATTAGTTAAGATCGAACACCTCTGGCTTTCAAAGCTAGGGTTTTCCTCTCGGGCTATGGCGCAGTACATATATCTCATAATATACTTAGCAGTCCAGACCATCTTGTCAGGGCGAATGATTTTTCCCTGTCGAATTTTCGTACAATCATGTAAAGAATTAGGCGATACCCCATTTGGACGATATGTGCTTCCTCAAATAACACAGGCCAACAAAAAAATATTGTTTAAAAACTTTTTTATTTTAATAGCTGATCTTTATAGATTTTTATGTGCCGAATCCAAACCTGGCCTTAGTTGTTTTTGTATCACCCATAGTTTCCAAGCAATATGTATTTAATATTTAGTCTAATACCCCGATACGGTATGTAGGGAAATCATGAAATACTGTGTTACATCATAAAATTGTTTGTATTACTGTTCACTACATCGTGATAAAATTGTTTGTATTTACTACAGCGTGATAATACAGAGTTCTCTTGTCAACTGGAATTGGTCTACATTTTCTTTCCCTTTTTTCCTTGAAGCTTCTTGTGTAGCTTTTTCTGCGATGAATCGCTTGCTGAACTTCTCAGTGAAGTAGCAACCGTAATCCCCTATTATCTTCGTTCATTAGACCTACATTTTCAATTTTATTGTAACTATAAAAAAGCTGTTAAATTCTAAAAATATTGCTTGATTTCATAAATTTAACTGTAAAATGTGAATAAATGGTGGGTGATACAATTTTTAAATCATCATATTTGGATTCAGAAACTTTAAAAACAAAAGAATAAGGTATTTTCATTAAAAAAGTTTTTTCATTGTTGGCCTGTATAATTTATAGCATGGTTTCTTACATCCATCGGTGTCGTACCAGTAACAGAGATCACTTTCAAAACCAAAATGGCTGAAGAATAAACGTTCATAACAAATGGCATTAAGATGATATTAATTCATTCGTTCGGCAATACATCACCATTCAATCGGCCTCTAACCAGAAACGATACCAATGTGGAAAGTAGTCCCTAGAGATGGAGTTCGACTCCTAAAAACTAGCAAAAGGGTGATTTGAATAAACAGTCTACTTTCAGTCTTCGGCAAACTCCTGGAAAAAACAATCCTGAAGCGACTACTTCCAGAACCGGCAAAACACAACCTAATAAGAGAAGAGCAGGCAGGTTTCCGATCTGGCCACTCAACTACCCACCAAATCACCAGGCTCGTCGAAACGATTCAGTTCAGCTTTAATATAAACAAATACGTCGTAGGGGTCTGCCTGAACCAATAGTGCAGGTGAAAATACTTATGCAACTGATAAAGAAGCCCTTTCGTTCGCTGCGAGAATAATAATAATAATAATGAGTAGAGATACGTGAAAATCGCACTTTCATTTTTATTTTATCGCACTTTCAATAACAGTTTATCGCATTTTGTAGCGTCTATTTTTTTATTTTCATAATGAGGTAGATGACGATGAAATGTAGTGAAACACAGTTATATGACAAAATACAGAATATTTTAAATAATTATGTTGTAGAACAATAATAAATTAAGGAATGAGACATATAGTGGCGGAGGTGTAGCTTGACCGCTCCCACTTGTAGTTCGCGGCCAAGTAGAGTCCCAGCCAACTAGCAGCTGGCCAGTCGCTCACATGCTTTAAGCGGTGAATGTCGGCGGAGCATTTAAACTGCGCTCGGCACAAAATGTACGAATTTTTCCGTCGAAAAGGTAAATTTGCGTAAAAATATGATAAAGTCAAGTCATCGCATCTTTGTCGCATTTATTTGCGCACATCGTATCTATATCGCATTTGCGATTTTCACGCATCTCTAATAATGAGGCCTCTTCATGAGTTGCCTTCCCATCTATACGTCTTGCCTGAAACCGCATTCGCGACTTGAAATGAGGCTTACTTGGCCGTGGCGACGGAGACTCATTGCCCCTCGCGACAGCCGCGGTTGTGTTTTGACACATGCGTTCTTCGGATTACTCACACGCGGCCAAAGACCATGGATGCAGGACTGCAAACGGTTTCAACATTTCGTCGGCGATGGAATGTATTTCACGTGGTGACACGCACGTTTGTGCTTCTTTCACGCGAGGCTTATATGTCTTTGCGCACGCGGGTCGTGTTTTATGTGTAAATTTCGATCTCCTCCCTCGTAATGATTCAGCGGGACTTGGATGCAGAAAATCTTAACACTGCGAATATTGCTCAGTCTTCACTCAATGGTAGCGCCGAAGGCTCGAGCATTGAAACTGTACCAGTGAGCCAATCTCACTCAACCAGTCAGATAACAGAAGTATAAAAAAGGACTTGCGCCTATGTCGTCGTCGTCGTTGTCGTCTGTAGTGTTGTTTGCTTGAAAATGAAACTTAAAAACTAAATAATTAACAGGATTTTTAATATTGCAATTAATAAAATGGAGCATTGATTATTATTTGAAATTAACTCACTTATGTGCGAATAATTTACCCAGGTCGACACGTAAATCTAGATCGATACCTCCACTGCATAAACGCTCAACAATCGCCCACCGAATAGAATCCGCTCATGTAGATAGCCCTTATAGTACTAGATGAGCGGATTTGGTTCGGTGGGCGATTGTTGAGCGTTTATGTAGCGGAGGTATCGAGATGCGGCCCTTATTTCTGCTATTTAACGTTGCTGGGACGTTTCATCAACATCATAATTCAAAAATCGTAAGATTGGTTTGACGCAGCTCTCCATTCCCTCTCCGATCTGCTAGCCTATGTTATACTGGGTGTAGAAAAATTATGTCACGAAATTTTAATCCTGGATAGACAATGCCAGTAGGAACCAAAATTACCAGTGATGTTTAAGTCGAAAACGCACCATTTTTAAACTAAACTAAACATTTTTACTACGGTAGTTTTACCTTGACGTGCATAGACTTTTGGAATTACGCCTATTTAAAAGCAGAAATATTGTCTCCGTAAAATAAATGGTCGTAACTTTACCAGTTGCCTGTGTTAAGTTACCGGTTGAGAGGCTGGAGTTGGTCACTGCTGCGAATCGTACCGTAAGTCACATAGTAATTTTTTCGTACCTGTGACGTGATCCCTAGCGTTACGACAATTGGAGGCTACCCTTATGTTTCTCGTAGTAATTTACTTTGTCGCCTGAATGAATGAGTATCTTAACACTGTGCTGTGATTATTTCCCTTTAACTTACCCAGCTCTTCTTAAATACGCATATTTCCAATCCCTTGAAGACTTCATAAGCATTTCCAAGATTAATTTCTGTGAAGAGTGCATCTATGCTGTTGTGATCTATTTACTAGTCAAGGACCGACCATCGATTCAAATCTTAAAAAATTGGCGGTTACTGTAATATTTTGCCTTGACCGGGTATTGAACCCGGGTCTCAAACTTTTATTGCACTCACGGGAGACTCGGGACGCGGGAAAGATGTGCGTCAAGCTAGGTATTCCGTTGTTATTTCCTTAAATAATAATTAATTTATATTTTTTATCCTTTTGATCTTTTAATTTAGACGCGCATTTTTTATAAATGTTTTGAATTATTTTTGGATGCATTCATTTTCTCAGTATTCTAAATGAGTTCATGGAAACCGTAAGATAGATTTCACTTCTCTTTTAAGTTGCGCTGACGATGCTCTTTTTTTTCTCTCCGCTAAAAGCTTCCTCCCGTCCTTCCCCCGAGCTCACAAAGCGACTGTTTATAGGTAGGGGTCATTGTTTTCCCTGAAAAGCTTTTGGCTCCATTCCACTTCCGAGTTGAGCTCGACTTCTCGAAAGAAGCCAGCCCGACCCGACTCACCGATGAATGCCTCCCTTTCATAAGACTCCGCTCGACTTGGATGCTGACCTTTGGTCACCCGAAAGCGGAGCGCCCAGACCATGTATTCAGCGCTCCCATGCGGTCCACAGATTATCTCGTGCTTTTACTGCGGCGAATACCAGCTACTGTGCGGTCTCAGGCTATCAGCCGCAGTTAATACGAAACTTAACATCGGGGGAATTAGAAGGATCAACAATTTTGCTATTTCCACATGGTTATTTATTGAGACCTTGTCTCCAATATGTATTGGTAATATACCATTAGGTATTTATTTATTGAGACCGGGTCTCAATAAATCACCATGTGGAAATAGCAAAGTTGTTGATCCTTCTATTCCTGCGATTATGGATTTCCACCAAGTTACGCCCGGTGCTATTCATTAGAAACTTAACTTCTTTCATCTTTTGTGAAAGCTACTCGAAATGTCAACTTCGATAATCGTTAGATCGTTACCTTGATAAAAATTTGACGCCAAATGAAGTTTATTTAATTTAACGGAGATTATACGAAACTTAACTTCTTTCATCTCCTGTGAAAGCTACTCGAAATGTTAACTTCGCTAATCGTTAGATTGTTACCTTGATAAAAATTTGACGCCAGTTGAAGAATAAATGATATATATTTCAAAAAAACATGCCATGATGTAGGTACCTATATATAAATATACCGAAACGGTGACCAAAATTTTGCATTTAATTCCTAAAGACCCACACTCCAAGTAACTAATCAACATTATCTACACCTACATCTGCATACTATCCTGCAAGCCGCCTCAATTAGTGTGTGGCAGGGGATATTATGACTCCAGCTGTTAACGAAAAAAATGAAGTATGAAGCCGAAGTTACATAGAAGACATTGTTAGCGGCTCAAAATTTATTTTCATTACTACTGAGCGTAATATGGACTTGTGTTCCAAATACTAATATTTTATCAGAATAGCTTTGAAAATGTAGAATACTATATCCTCGATATGGTGTTGCATAGTAATACCCGATTTCCATTAGTACAGTTAGAACTTACGCTATCTTCCATTTGATAGAAGAGAATCCAGAGAGACGGTAAAACGCGTAAAAGATTGCATTGGGAATGCTGATTATACTCGGGATTCGATTGCTTTCCTTTCATCGACTCATGAGTCGCCTTGTGTTCACTTGCGAAAACTGAGTATTTACTGTTTGTTGGCTAGTTGCTACCCCCCTTGAGAAATATGGAGCGAAATGCATGCGCATGGAGCACGACAACTACGACACTAGTCTCGTGTCAACTTGCGCCGATGAATGGCAACCTCAAAAATCTCTCCAACTCCTTCGCCAAGTTGCTATGGCATTACAGCTGTCGCTTTAAAAAAAGGACGCACATAAATGAACGAAATTGAATTAAAATGAAGTTGTTAATACCGTAAATAGTTTTTGGACTCTAAATTTAAATCTAATCCATATTTTTTTCAAATTCAGATTAAAAATTAAATTTTTAAGGAAAATGCCTACTTCGTCAAATTGACAATAAAACGATTTCCAGCCTTCCGGCTGGACAGAGAATCGTTTGGCTCGAAATAACCTCAACAGGGCTGGTGTGGTGGCTGGAGTGTTGGCTTTCCACCCCTTGGGCCCTGGATCAAATCCCGGCGGCGGATGAGATAGAGACCGTCCGATCTCTGCTTGAAAGTTATGTGGAGGACATTTCAAGTGCAACACTCCGTCCGTCGGATGGGACGTTAAGCCGTGGTCCCCTTGGCGTCCTTCGTTATGAACTATCCTACGCCGGGTTTTTCTCCATCCATTTTTCCACACCTTTCCCTCGTGGCGCTTAGATTGCTTGTACAATTGAGAATGTATATCTTTAAGAGCGACACGGAGAACATAATATTACAGCCGCACTATATATCCAGGTCCGACAGAAGCAATAAATTGAGAGAGATGTTTTGCCGAACGGATAGATATAGGAATTCGTTTTTTCCCTCGAACCATTAAGGACTTTAATAAACGCTAGTCCCAACTTCGTAGAGCACTTCATTTTATTTGTAAACGGCTGGTGTCCTAGCACCCCCTTCCACACGCCTTTTAGGCGGCTTGCGGGGTATTATGTAGATGTTGAAATGACCTTAGCAGACGGTCACCTCCTCCTTCAAATACCGTACCATATCTGGGATTGTTGAGACGCAGTTCTGCATCAAATACCACTCTCAGCCAGCCTTTTCGTATTCAGGCGTACCCTATCCCTTGCCACCTTTATAACTTGTGCTAACTTATTGTTCAGAGATCTTCCGTTGTGTATAGTACGGACGTAATACTTCAATAAAATCCATTATAATGCCCATGTATAGGCGGGGAGCAGGATAATATCCACATAAATAAAGACAAAATATGGAGCATTTTATGTTAAAAAAACACTAAATGCCAAATCGCATTTGTCCGCCCTGAGGACACTGAAATGACGTGAGCCTTTATCTCAGCAGACTTTGCATCTGCATCCCGCTTCAATTTTCCAGATGGTACGCCGCTGACCGAATTGTATAATCAGTATCTCCGTCGTCCGATTAGGAAGGTTATCGCGGAAGCTTTAAATATTTGAACCGCCCGTTATATTTTCTTCTCCCCGATAACCAGTGGCCGATCTTTAAAATTTTACTCGAATCCCGCAAGAAATTAACCCCGTCGGCCCATTAAGTATTCCTCGGCGATGATGGCTTTCACTTCGTCTTCGGGAATGGAGAGGTTGACCTGACCTACTGGAGACCCGAGGGATAAAGCTACGTCGCTGGGCAACACCGTCGATATTCCGCTGGCGATAAGGTTCAAATGAGGTTTACGGCGCCGCGCGCTCTAGTTTTGACGGAGTGCGTGGGAAGCGAAGAATAATGAGTAGCGTTTGGTATCCGTCACCTCACTGAGGTAGTTTCTCTCGCTTCAGGTGAATGGATTGCGGTAAAATTCATTTATATACAGCGAAACATGCATTACGCGCTCACCGAACGGGTTGAATAAAAGTGGCCGTCAAAGGAAATAGCCGAAGTACAGGTTTAAAGAGATAATTTGCAATGAATTAACCATAGGAAGCACTTGAAGCGTTAGATTTTAGTACTCGCAGGTTAGCGGCGGCGGACAAATGAAACATTAGCTCGGAGCGTTGTTAAAAATCACCGTTGTCTAATCCATAGTGCCCCTCAAAAATTTTGTTTTCTGTTAGTTTTTATTTATTGTGTTATTGTTTGATATCTTTTAGATATTATTTATTTAAGTAACAGCCAATGTTAAAGCAATTTACGCCGTTTTTGGTGTTGAAATAAAGAAATTAATTAATTAATTAAAGTGAAAATTAGCTTTAGGTTAGGTCGGCTTTGAATTTGCGGGACATTTTTGGAATGAGCAGTTTCGTCGTCATTTGCGTTATTGCGCTTTCTCTTGTTTTGTTAACTCAAACCGCCAATCAAAGAAGAAGACGTCTCAGGATGAAAAATAACATTGTTATGCTAATCTTAGTGGATTTGAGATTTTCATTAACGACAGAGCACTTAGGTTATTGATTTCTTCTGTCGGGACAAGAAATCCTTGAACAGAATTCACATGATTTGAGAAAGCGAAAATGAAAAAAATATCGCTACTATGTGAAAAACAACGTAAAAGCATAAAAAATGTAGCTGATGAATTGGTAAACAATTTTAGTTTACTCTTTTCGTGATTAAGTAATAATTATCAATTAACGATTAGGGGTGCAAAATATGTTTGTTGAAAATGAATATTTCAAGTGAAAAGTTATTAAAATCCCTCATTATCCTTTTTATGGGTGAGAAATATGTTTAGATTCGAGAGAGGTGCGGTAAGTTAAAACATACGTTTCGGTTGTCTATTCTACAAGTGATGCGGAAAGCAATGTGTTATTTAAGATGGGAAGATGTAATAAACTTATGGATTCAAGGCAGACTGCTTATTGATGATGAAGACATTGGAAGGTAACGAAAATAGAGTATTGAAGAGATAAGTCGTAATGTCGGAACGGGAAGTGATTTTCAATGAACTTATTGTTAGTTCAAAGTATAACTAAGATTATTGTTAGTAGTGTGCTTCGATTCCACCAAGCCTACCCGATTATCAAAGAACATGAAAGAGATAAGAAATCAGCGGAGATGGTCTGGCATTGGATGGATGATTGTACTGTATTACTCTTCTATTGAGGTAATTGTGGTTAGATTATAAAAGAGAGCAATGCGCCAAAGAATAATTTGAACAGTATAAGTAAGAGAATGAAATTGTAGTAGCCATATAAAATCTTCATGAAACCTTAAATAAACAGGACTATGACTCAAATATACTGATAACTCGGGGATATATAGCTCTGTATCCATTGCGTAGCGTTACGTAAAATTAGATATCTTATTCTCACAATAGGTCATGCTGCCCTATTGCTTATCGTACGCAACGACTGCAATGTTTTTACGAAATTGATTAATTTTCTGAGGAAATATTGCATTATAACTCTTATTATTAATCCTTGTTCGGTCAAACACCGTTTCTCTTTCTATTACGAGTGTAGAGTTAATGATTATTAATGCTTCTTGCAAGCAGACATTAGTTTTCCGAGTTTAGACCTCACGTATCCAATTAAAACCTCGACATGAGAACTGCGTACCAAATGTTTCATACGCATGCTTTTCCCCTAACTCAACCTTTTGCCTCGAGCAGATCATTAATCATCTGCAGGGTGTCTTGTGACCCCGTAAGAGTTTAGCGTCCCCGGTAGAAAATAATAGGGTGGTTTCCTTCGTCAAAGAAAACGAAAGGCATTGATTGCGATTCATTACCCACCATTAGTGCATTCATAATATACAAATTATTTGGTTTTAGAAACCACAGTTCAGACGAATGGCAATGGTCAATTTTAACTGCATTTGGAAAAGGCCAGATTGGCGCCCATGCGATTCCTCTCCACGTGACGTCACAGGAACATAGATGCTATACGAGTAGATAGGAGTTCAACATCGTCTGAGATTACCAATGCATGCATGAGGCAAAGTTTTCAGGGAAACATCTCTTAGTAATCACCTATTAAAATTGCCAATGGTCGGAAAGTTTCCTTCGTTTGATAGGGTATTAATAATCCTTATTTAGGCCAATCGTTACCTGCTAGCAGGGTACTCTGCTACCTGCAAGCAGCCAGCATCATTGCGGCGCTCATAGCCTCGCACCAAGGTGGCCTCATACAGCGGCAGGCAGCCGGAACCAGAATGACGTCACACGGGCTTTTCCCAGCATTCTTACTTAGCCGTCGCGTTTTCGCGCGCTTGAAAGTTTTCAATTTTCATTCAGTCGCGAAAAATAGTTATCGTCATTTAAAATTCTAAAAGCGTGAAATACGTACTCCAGGATCTTTCGATTTAGACAATGAAAAATTGGAAACCACCCTATTCTCCCATCCACAAATGTTGTTAGACTTACCTGCTTCCTGCCTAAGGCGTCTTCCACCGCTTGTTTCATTTATTTGATCCGAGGCGTTCCTATCCAGTTCCTGCCGCCCACTTCGTTTTCAATGATTTTCTTCATCGGACAGTCGTGTCACATCAAATTGATGACACTATGTTTCACCGCCCTCTTCTAAGGTTGCTCAGTGGACTGCTCTTTCCTTCTCACAAAATTTCCTCAAATACTCACGCGGCTCTCGGTTGATCCTTTCGATCTTCTTCGTTCTTATTAAAATAATAAAAAATACTCGCAATTTTCCACGATGTGCAATCACACTCAGTGGCGTAGTCAGGGGGGGTCCGGACCCTCCTCCCTCTCCCCCCGAAATATAAAAACATAATTTTTTCCCATCATAGAAGAAATTAAATATTGAAAAATCATGAATTGACAAAATATTTCTTCTACAAATGAAGTTTTTTCGATTATGAAAAGTGTTAAAATTAGTTTAAAACCCTCCACTTAGTAACTTGTTTTAACAAAAATTTTCCGCCCTAGTTTTGGACCCTTCCAGAACGAAATTCCTGGCTACGCCACTGATCACACTTGCGGTTAAAACACGTTTTATTTTTATTTCAGGATCAGGATGCAAGAAATATATTGAAACCGATCTACTATTTATACAAATATACTGGAGTTCCATGAGATTTATTTAAAAAAATACACCTTTATATACATTCCTCTTTAGCAAAAATTTCAAATACCTTTGACTTCACTGTTGCTGTCATTGCCCACTCTTCACTGCTATGAGTGTATATGGTCTATGTATAAGTTTTGACATGCGTTCCCTTTCTTTTGTGCTTCTGTTCCTAGCTGTTGTAAGATTCTTCTTTCTGTTAAGTCTTCTTTGCTTGGCTTTCTCTATACACTATTACATTTTGGCGTCGTTTATCGACCGCCACTAGGCGTCCTATTTTGAAGAACTCATCTCCTTCTCAAGTGTTTGTTTCCCTGATAGATTCAAAAATAAACTCTGTTTTAATCCACGCAGTATTTATTAAAAATTATACCGGTTTCGACCTTTTCATGTCATCATCAAGAGGTAACATGGCAACAACAACAATATTTAAATATGTACTAATTTTATAATAGTCTTGCCAGGAAAAGAACATATTTTCTATGAAACCGCTCTTCGGTGAAAGATTCTTGGAAAATTGTCCAAACGAACGGTTTGGCCACAATTTTGATGGAATGCCGAGTTCCTTCAAGTGAAATTCAATCCGACTAGGGCAGAAAATTCTCCGTAAATCCAGAGACTGAGAGAAAGACAGCGCTTTTGCCATACTGACACCGACTCGGTTCCAATTGCCACAATTAAATGTTAATGGGAGCGTTCAACTTCTCCATTGTAATTCCTTAGCGCGCGCGATATTTTCTTTGAAAGGGCACTCACCTCCTTTGCTCAGCACCACGAGAGCGCAACTTCTCGAATGGTGTCGTAATGAACGAACGTCTCTCTTCCCTTACGACACCGCGTCCCCTGTTTCAGTCTCTTGGCCGGGATACGTCCGAGTGGTCCCCAAACTGTGTGAATGCATCCGTATTCTTCCCTGCAAGTGTCAACCGCCTTCCTTTAAACGCCTGCGGAAGTCTTGGATTAAATATTTCAGAGTTGGGAGTGAAAAAACAAGGTGAGTTGGGGAACATTTTCGGCATAAGGGAACTAAGGATAAGGACTCAAATGCGCTTTTTTCGCGGCGATAAGAATAAATAAAATAAAAAATATTTTAACGATATCATTTTCCTTGCTATGGTCATCTTGAATGAATTACATGAAATTTTTCTCACAGTGCCGAAATTCCGCACTGGGTATAATTCGTCAAGTAATTTCGGTCTTCAAATTTATAATCACGTCGACGTAGGAATGGGGAAGCTAATGCCCGTATGAAGAGTATATATATAGGGAATAAAATCAAGTCTTCTTATGCATATATTTCCGGCATCAAGTTCTCCAGTTACTGAACTTATTTCTTGCCCTTATTTTCATACACTCGTAATGTATTTCAGCCCCTACCTCGGTCGGGATCATGCGGTTTTTCCCACTATTACATCACAACTGTGACGCCATTTAAAATAAGCCCTGAAAATGGGTGGATTAGGAAGGAGGACGAGAGAAGACTGGAGGCACTGAGATGTGGGTGTGGAGAAGAATGGAGAAGGTGAAGTTGATGGAGAGGAGGAGGAATGACGAAGTGCCGGACATGGTGGGTGAGGAGAGGCAGCTTCTAGAATAGATACGGAGGAGAAAGGAACTATGGATGGACGTAGTAATTAGCGGGGATGGGGTGTTGAAAGCGGTGTCAGAGAACAGAATGTTAGGTAAACTAAGGAGAGGGAGGAATAGGGTTTATTGGTAGAATTAAATATGCCAAACGGTGAATTGTGAAGTAGTGAGATAATTAAAAAAATTCAAGAGGCACGATGGTTCCAGTTGATGGATAGGAGACACTGCGATGTCTCTTAGCAGCGGGCGATAGACAGCAAAAGATTTTGATGTTACATCGCCTATACTATTAACAACGATTGCAAAATCCTGTACCATACATCAAATATAATTTTTGACTACTTATTTATACCATTAAAAAAATTGGATTCGGTATTCCAAATTGATGCGTTTTTTTCGACCATACAGGAGATTAAATTAAATAATATTTCATTCAAATTCATACTGGCGGAAGAAATATTCTTCCAACTCAAATTTCTGAGTTGGGTGTACTGATGTCAGGTTAGCGGGAAAGTGAAAGGAAGAGAATTGGCATTTATGGACAAAATAAAAACGAGTAGTTCTGATTGTGAATCGAATCTAGGCAAGTTCAATAGGATGGTTTCCTATATTTTTTTATTGCCTAAATCGTACTCCTGGAGTACTTATTTCATGCTTTTAGATTTTTAAATGACGATATCTATTTCTCGCGATTAAATGAAAAGTGAAAATTTACAAGCGCGCGAAAACGCGACGGCTAAGTGTTAATGCTGGGAAAATCCTGTGGGACGTATTTCTGGTTCCGGCAGCCGCTTTGTGAGGCCACCTTGGTGCGAGGCTATGAGCGCCGCTACGATGCAGGTAGCAGAGTACCCTGCTAGCAGGTAGCGATTGGCCTAAATAAGGATTATTAATACCCTATCAAACGAAGGCAACATTCCGACCATAGGCAATTTTAATACGTGATTATTAAGATAATTTTCCCTGAGCTCTGTGCCTCATGCATGCATTGGTAATCTCAGACGATGTAAAACTTCGTAATCGTATAGCATCCCGCATAGCGTCCCTGTGACGTCACGTGGAGTGGCATTGCATGGGCGCCAATCTGGCCTTTTTCAAATGAGGTTAAAATTGACCATTAACATTCGTCTAAACTGGGATTTCTAAAACCAAATAATTTGTCTATTATGAATACACTAACGTTGGGTAACGAATCGCAATCAATGACTTTCGTTTTCTTTGATGAAGGAAACTACCCCATCAGGGCAAGGGGGATACACGCGGGGTGTTTCGCATAATTCTCCATGTAAACCTAGCTTTATCGGCCGAAGAGTTTACTGATTAATAAGTCCCAGCTATTGTTATAGAGTGGAGCCAAATTGTGTCAAGAAATTTACACCCTGGATAGATGATGCAAGTAATAACCAAACGTAATGATGATTTTTATGATGGGAAGCGGCAACCCCCTTTGTCCGGCTCCGCTGATTGTCCGCTCATTTACACTGCGTTGACCCCTCTTTGTCCTTTCACCCTAATGCACGGACATCACCCTTCGACACCTCCGACCTGTCAAGAAAATTTTAGTCTATTTCTCAATATTTTTTATTTTCCCGATATAGACCTCGACAATTTTAGCCTGTCATTATCAAGGTCAACCGTGCTAAGTTAAACATAGATCTTTACGTACGTTATTAAGGAAACGTTCCAATCGCCTTAAGGGTTTTTTGTGTATGTTATGGATGCAGTGAACATAAAAGGTAACAGATAACCCATTTTATAGTACTGGATGTGGTGGTCGAAAAAATCAAATGCATTTTTACTTTTAAAGATAGTAGGAGCGTGCTACGCCCGATCCCAGCGGGCTTCCCCCGCTCTTTTCAATGCAGGTCCACAGAGAGATAGGCGCGTTTCTAATTTTAAAATGTAGAAAAAAAAGGCAGGGTCTTATGTACAAATTTAATTGGAATGTTCGTGTACAATTTGAGGTCAGAGGACCTCTTTAAACACAACGTTGGAAGTAATTACACTATCCTCTGCTAAACGCACATGATGACTCATACTTACGTATCAACAGGAGACTTGAGTGTGGAATCAGCCGCATTTTGATAAAAGTTATTTAAAGAATGCGAGATATTGTTGCAAATGAACAAATGTATCAGTTTGTGCGCCGTTAACGTCAGGAATATTTACAGTTTTTTTTTTTTTTTATTATTTAAAAACCAATTTTAGGAAACAATAGCAATATTTAGGAAGTAAGATATGCCGTCGCATGTTCTCTGATAAATTCTGTGCATTTTGGTACCTCATTTGTAGAGTTTGGTTGCGTATAAGTTGAGAAAAAGGTATCTATACAGTAGAAATAATATAGAAGATGTGTAGGTAATAGGCATGTTTTATTAATTCGAATTCTTATTAATCAAAATACAACAATATATGCCCTTTTCCACAATTATTTTAATGCCTAAAACGATTTTCAGCTCATGGAGCCGTTGTCTGTACAAGTCATCACAGAACATGAGAACATGGCAGCTAGGGTAACTTGGAGATAGACGCCGCATACGGGATAGACTGCGCACCCCCCTTAGTTTCGGCGTTTCGTGACAACGGCGGGTGATGTGTAATGCAGGGGCACAGTAGATGCCAGGGAATAAATGGAGATTTCCCGTTTGTTTTTCATTGCTTTTATGGATTTTAAAGCGCAAATATTGAGATAAGTATGTAGCCTGTTAAATGTTGCTGTTAAATTTTATCTTCAAAATTATTCCTCGCCTTGCACTAAATTCGTATCAGACGTTGAAGTTTTGGCTTGATAAAGTTATAACTTAAATGAATTGCCTTTAATTATTTTTCAACTTGTATTTTGAAGTTCTGTAAAAAAAAACTCCTAAATTAAGTGTCTGATCGTTGAATTTCTTCGGTTCAACTAATATTTTTCCGTATAAATTGGAATAATATTGCCCATATTAGTTAAATTTCTTGGTTTTCACACGTTCATGTTTATTATTTACTATGACTTTTGGAGGTCGAAAAAATCTATTATACGAATCTATGAACTGAAAAAACGACTTTGGTACCCTTCAAAACCTATGGTTTGACACCTAGGTTGTCATGATGGCCCGACGTTAAATCTATGACATTGTGACCCTCGGAGGTCAATTAGTGAATAATACGGGTATTTGGACAATACCAATGACTTGGACCCCCTATAAAACCCATGGATCCACACCTTTGTTGGTATGCTATCCCTTTTGCCACCCTGATGACCTTGACGATGACTTTACTGGGTCAACGGTAAAATTTTCGTAAATAAAAGTGTTATTTTCGGGTTTCTCGGATCCGAAAACCTAAGAAGTGACATATTGGTCAATGCAATTCCGACTTTTTTCTATCTAGATTATTTTATCAAATTCAAATTTTTGGTTTGGACCCACATTGTGAGGTCAAAAGGTCAAAATTGTAAAATTTTGCTTACACTCAACAAAACTTAGGACCTTTCCCCATACGTGTGCCAATTTTCATGAATATTGCTCGAAGAAAAGTTACTAAAATTACAGGTCAAAAATGACACACGACCCTTGGGACAGTCTGTATATTGAAATAAACATAGCTCTTGTTTTACAGCCTGTATTTAAGTTGCATTAAAATCGTAGGTATGAATTATTAATTTGAAAAACAAGTAAAATACCTGTATCAAAACCTGTATCACGATGCATGTTTTATTTTCCCTAAAACTTCAATAATGTGACAATTTTTCTTTTTTAATGGAGATGCAGAATGTAGAAACCAGTTTTAGTCATTTTTAATAGTATGCGGCGTATCACCCTTATGGGTACGGCGTGTCACCCGCAATAAACGGGATAGACCCCGCGAGTTAATGTTTTATAAAAATAATTCTTACAGCTGATAAAAGATTAATAAAAGTATATGTTTTTTTTGTGTCCGTCAGAAACATGGCTACTCACCATATTTACTACTTATTTTTATCGAAAGAGCAAAACAGGACAAAATATAGTTATTTTACAAAATGTGCGGCATGTCTGATTCACCCTATAAATTTGAGGAAGAAGTGGGGAAGGATTTGACGAGTTTGAGGAAGGGGTGGGAAACAGAAGTAAAGAGGGGAGATTAAACGAAAAACCAAGGAGACACGGAAAAACCCGGGGTGGAAGGAGGACTACTTTTATAACTGTAGAAGAGTACTACAGTTCTCCTATTACTACTGGTTTTTCCGAATTTGCATATCAGGAAAGAAATTGGGTAGATGAAAAGGGAAGATGACTTACCACGAAAAAAGGAATCTTTCTAATTAGTTTAGGGTAATCTAGAGGCGAGGCTGTTTTCTGTTAATCGTGATTCTCAAAATATGACGAACGTATATCAGTTTTTTTTTGTCGTAATGACATGTGTTTTCTCGTATGAATTAACATTTTTCGAGTACTTAGAGAGGTATGACCGTGAGAATCTGCTAAGAATATCGGATTTTCGTGTGCAATATCCGAGTAAAACAGGGCAGGAATCATATTTCTTGTGACTGCTCGTGGACGAGATAAACAATTAAAGGAGCATTTTAAGAAATTTTCAGGGAAATTAAAAATGCGTGCAACTTTTCTTGGTCAAACCTCGTTGATTAAAAGGGATGCCCCGACTCTGGCAATAATTGGTGGAAGTTTTTTATTTTCATGATGAAACATAAGTGTAAATAAAACACTTATTTTACTCGATTCTTTTTCTTCTTGACCTCAATTATTTTTATGTTGATTTACGTCTCGGAGTAACCATCTAAGAATGATATGCAAAATTGTAATTCTTTTAATTTACGCGTCGTTTGATTCTTTTCATTTTTTATTGTAAAAAACATTGTAAAAATCTTTCATGCATTCATGTATCAATTTAATGTAATCGTATTCATTCATAGCGCTGCAAAAGATTTAAGAAATATATCGAAGCATTAGCAAACAATTTTGCTTGCCCTATACTCCGGGACGCTAATCAACACTTATTTTGAAGTAAACCTACTCAGGTTTCGGTAGCGCTGTGCCGTTTTCTCAAAGAAAACACGTTTTTTTTTCAAGGGCGGATCCAGAATTTTTTTCTGGGGGCGGAGGGGGGCACAAGGGTCTGAAAGGCTAACGATCTTCTCATATTTGAGATTAAAATAACGTTAATATAACAATTACTGTACGACTATTCTCTTTATTTTAACATTATGTTCTGTTTTGTCCTCAGATTGTTAAAAATATGTTGCTTAACGTTTTGTTCACATGGTCCATTAGTTTATTTTTGAAGCTTGTACTTAGTTAATCGCACTCTTAGAAAGATTTGGGTGCGAAGCAGGGGCGAATCCAGGATTTTTTCTGGGGGGTCACACGTGGGTCTGACAGGTATTCTCATACTTAAGATTAAAAATAAAAAGCAACAATCAAAGTAGAAAATGCTGTCCTTATTTTGATATTAATGTTATTAATATGAAATTAAAAGATTGAGGCTCCCAAATACACGAAAAAACGAACGTAATGATAACCGTAATAAAAATCTTGCCTCTTTTATAAGCCTCTGGGGGGGGGGGGGGCAGGGGCGCAGCTAGGAATTAAGGCTAGGGGGGGTTTTAGGCGCAACTAATACTTACGGGTGTGGGGTATTGCATACCCAACAGGGTAAGAAGGAGTTGCGGGGGCCCTGCTCTAGAAAAAAATTAAGAATAATGGTTCAAAATGGCGAGTTTTACGGCTTTCTGAGGGATATTTGAAAAATCCTAACACTATTTTATAAGTAATACTGATCCAAATAAGTCAAATGGATTAAACTTAAAAATTTCTCTGAGCTCTAGGGAGGGTTTTATCCCCCAAAACCCCCCCTTGCTGCGCCAATTGGGGGTGAGGGGGCACGTGCCCCCGTTATCTCTCCCCCCTAAATCCGCCTATGGTAATTTTAAATTTAAATGAGAGTGGTCATTACAATTATTCATTCTGAAAATCTTCTAAAACAACTTCGGAGGACCAACAGCATTTCCGCAGATTACGAAAGTGGACCGAAGGAGTTCCCGATTACCCATCTGAAGTTTTTCCTCATTGCTTTCTCCTTTTTCTGTCCACACTCTCTCCGAATGCAGCTCCCTGAAGTTACCTGAAGTTGATTTGATTTTAATCACATCGTTAATTCGCTAATCACTCAAAAATTAATCCGGAAACGAGGCCATGCTATATTTGTATCGTTATTCCCAAAGTATAACGAACACTAAGTATATCAGTTTTTTGACAAAATTATACGTATACTTTCGCATAGATCATCATTTTTCGTGTACTTAGTCAAGTATGACCATAATAATCAGCATAAAATAGTGGTTTATTGAATGCATTATTCAATTATAAATGCTTGGTTACACGATACAGTGACATACACGAGTTAACGTCTGATTGCATGAATGTTTTTGGAGGACCGGAACTTAGCATGCACGAATGCATGTATCAAATTAGAACAGATTCTATTGTCTGCACATGCGTTTGCACAAGTTGGGTGGTTACACGGTGCATTTTGGCGTCTATTCTCGCATTCATACATCTAGACAATAACTCGTTCGTGTCAATATATCGTTTAACCTGGCCTTAATACGGCCGGAAGTCTATTTCTTATGGCCGTCAGTCTATGGGGCACAAATAGAAGAGCAAATCATGGTTCTCAAAATTAAAAAAAAATATATTATCACATTTTTGGGTCGAAATAACATGCGTACTTTCGCATTAATTAACATTTTTCGTATTCTTAGGCGAGTGTGACCATAACTAGGTGCATAAAATAACGGCTTTTCGAATGCATTCGACCACTGGACTAACCTCGTGAAAAACTTGCGAGGACAATCAACCTTTCCGGCGATTGCGAAAGTGGGGAGTTCCCTATTACCCCTGCGGAATCCCTCCTCCTTTCCCCGCTCTGAATCACCCCAGTGGCGTAACTATGGGGGGAATTAGGGGGATAGATCCCCCCTCCAAAGCCTCAGAGAAATAACAATAATATTCAAAACTATGACCTAGTTTTGACAGTTAGTAAATTTTAACGTAACCTTTTAATCATTCATTATTGTACTCTACCGATTAAGGTAGGTTTCCATGGAGTATTCAAGAAGTGATCTGGGAGCCTCCCTTTCCTTCCATCACTGCCTTCTTTAATTTATTGTAAGGCCTACTCCCTTTCCATTTATCTAAAAATCCTATTCTTTTCCTTCACCTCCCTCGTTTATCTAAAATTCTACCCTATAACACAATTTTCAACATCCCCTCTCCGCTAAGCAATTGCTCCGCTCCGCTAAACTCCATCCATACCTTCTGTCTCCTCCGTATCTCATCTAAAAGCTGCCTCTCCTCACCCACCATGTCCAGCACTTCGTCGTTCCTTTTTCTCTCCGTTTATTAACCTTTTAATGAAACCCAAATTTTAAGTGCTAAAATTATGTAAAATGTATTTGCAGGCAGGTAATTTTCCCAAAATTTTCTCAAAAGTGGAAGGTGGGGGATCGCCCTTCCCCATTCCCCCTCATCCCCCCCCCAAAGCATATTGCTATAGTTACGCCTCTGGATCACCCAGTTCTCTAGCTCTTAACCCTTTCTTCCGCACCCGTCCGCTCATTCTGCTCGCAGCCCAGTTCCACTGCACACGAAGGTGTGCTACCCGCGAAGGAAAGGAGCATGCGGCACGTTGGGTGTGGGCTGTCGCGGGAGGTCGGGGTGGTGTTAGGGGGTTGGGAAGGGAAGGGGAGGGGGTTGCAGGGGAAAGGAAGGGGGTTGGGGGATGGGGAGAGAGTATGTGTGTGTGAGAGAGACAGACGGGGAAAAAGAGAGAAAGAAGCTGCTGCTTTGCTGTTTGCTGCGACGGTTGGCCTAGCAACAAGAGGGCAATCTCTCTCTCCCTCCCCTCCCCCCCCCCCTCCATGCCGGTATTCCTTCCGTTCTCTTCCCCCCCTCCTCCACCACCTTGAAAGCCAACTTCCCCTCCCGCGCCTCGGACTCCCCCCCCCACCGGCCGCGCTACAGTGCTGCCACTCGTCACCCGAGCGGCAAAACTCCTCGATTCCTTTCGCCCTCCCGTTTCCGAGGCGAACGCAAGCCTTCGTTTTTCACTCATTACTTTCCCTCCCGTCCCTAGTTCTGCTGATGTTACAAGAGCCGACGCGTTATATAGTAGTGTAGTGTAGTGAACGCGGTCCACGCGGCATCGGCCACTTCGTCTTCGTACAGCGTGTGCGTGGAGTGCGGGAGCCGGTTACGCGCATGCGCGTTTGGGTCCAGAAACTTTTTCGTCCGCTCTTTCCCCTCACCCTTTGGTAGCGCATGTTATTGTGGCGTTTGTAGCGCGATCGCTCCTGAGTCAACGCTCCGGACTGCGCGCGTGTGTGGAGTATCGCGACACGAGGTTCGCGTATCAGCGCCACGTACGAAATCGCCGGCTCTTGATTGTGTTTTTCGGTGTGTACGCGACGGTGTGAGATAGGTACCCTCATGGATACACGCATGCCTCTTCCAGCTGGGGTGTGATATCGCCGCTCTATCCAGAGCACTGAGTGTCGCCCGACAGCGGGCTGTCAGCTGTCGCACCACCGAAGCTCCTTCTCTCTCTTTTCTCTTCGAGCGCGCTCCCTCTAGATTCCATCCTCTCGCGACCGCGGGAGCTATACTCGTCTCCCGTGAGTGTTCGTTTCTGAGAAGAAGCACGACTGTTTTGGTTTTCCGTGGTCGCCAAGGACGACGCTCGACTCCTCATTGTTTTTGGGGACACGTCTTGTGTATTTTTTCTATTTTTTTTAACGGTTCCCCCAATACTTTTTCTCCAGAGGCAATCAAAACGCACAGCATAGCACATATCGGCTACTACGTTACGTGTGACGACTTTCAGATCGTGTGTGTTTTATATCGTGGCCACTCCAGCGTGTTTCCTGGTGATTTAATTAATTCTGTGACCTCCCTGTGGAGCGGAGAGCTCGAGTGTAGTAGAGAGAATGTTGTGTACACTAGTGTGAAAACATTTAAAGGCAGCACTAATCCCAGTCGCTTTCTAAAAACCTCCCTGTCAACTTGAAAACGCCGGGTGAAAAAAATGAAGTGCTTCGTCTTCACCCTCTCTTGAGTTTTGAGTCCGTTTTTAAATCCGCTTGTTTTCTTCCGATAATCCCCTTTGCCGTAATCCCCATTGCCAGTGTGCGGTTTTTTTTTTCAAATCGTGTCCGAGATCTACCGGTGTGTGTGAGTGTATGTTGGATGGAAGAAAATCTTATGGTGTCCATTTCAATTTTCCCTGGAGTTACTTCAGTCTGTCCTGTCACGTGAAGTGCTTTCCTGCAGTTATTTTTTTTCCTCTTCCATCCTCATAGCACACTGGTGATGCGGCACTTTTCGGTTTGACGTGCGAAGCCTGCATATTTATCCCTTGCGACCCGCTAGACCAAGCGCTCAAGGGTCCATCATCCTTCGTGGGTGGAGAGAGTGCCAGAGATTTCTTCCGCATCGTCCCACGCCCACAGCTGTTTCCTACCTTTTCGTTCTCCTACTCGTCGCCGCCTTTATAGAATCCTCCCCCGAGTTCAGCCTAGGATCCTCCTCAGCACCCGGGGTGGTGGAATAGTTTGAATGGGACACAAATAGATCGGGACGTTTTTCATATGTGAATCCTTGTGGACGTTTTTCATCTCGAATATTCTTATGAGTGAAGTGCACAACTGTGTTTTTATTGCGCTGTCGAATTTTTGTCGTGGTATATCATTGCTAAATATCATCAGTTCTAAAGGCTTTATTCATCATCACCCTGTTGTTCGCCTCCTGTTGGGTTGGTCATTTCAGCCAGCGGCAAGTCGGAAATCCCTCATCGGAAATACAAGGGTTGAATTCAATCACACAGCGTGAGAGCACAAGGCGAATGTTCTCACAATTGCGATAAACGTGTGGGTGAAAGCGGTGGAATATTTCACTTCTCTGTGAGTGTTTCATCATTTAATTTAGCACATTAATTCTTAAATATATCCGGACCTTTTATCCGCCTTCTCACTTCGCAGACTAGGACAATTTTCTCTCTGTTGAGCGATACAACTTTGCGTCAGAGCGGTGACGGGTCTCGTTGAATGCGAGGGTGTGAAGGGATAGTTTTACTTAATCCTTTTCACCAATCACTGGATATATAGTGTGGAAATAAACCGCTAGTTCAAGTCTGATCTTCTCGCGTGTAGACTGGGCGAACGCGCTCTTTTATTGCGATAGACCTGTGCGAAAGAGCGGTGAAGTGTTCACTTCTCAACGAAGGTGTGGGAGAAATATTGTATCATTTGTGCGAGGTTAAGTTTTTTGTGGATTCATCTTGTCAGGGTTTTGAAATAGTCGCTACCCCTCTACTCGCAAGGGTGTGAAATCAAGCGACATATCGTGGGTAACCAGCATCGTACCCCCTTGTATCCACGGTATTGTTGGATCTTTAATACGAACCCCTCTTGAGTCTGGTCCCGCATCATTTTCCCACCCTGTGGACGTCTGTCTTTGCCGTCGCCCCCCTGTCTGTGTCTCAACCAGCATTCGCCGTGATCCCTGCTACTGCACTGTTCCTCACCCCTCCCCCTCGTGTCTTCTTTCCGTCACCTTTGACCAGCACGCTGCCCCCGGCTGCCTCCGACTCTGCTCTTGCTTCGAGGAAAGTTTTTTTTCTCTCTCTCGACCCCTCTCTCCCTCCTCTCTGCGGATTCCTCCCGTCAGCTGTTTTACGCAATCCCGCCTTCCAATTTTCTCTTTCTCGCCGTTTTTAGCTTCGCTCGCCTCATTTACACGCTCCTTTTCGCCCGTCAATTTTTTTTGTAAAACTCTTCCGAGCTTTGGCGGAGGAAAACTGTCGCAGCGTGTATGAAGGTTTTGTGTCATTTATTTTCTTTTAAAACCCCCGTTTTTTTTAGCGTGAGAATTCCGCAGTATAATAGGGTTAGGGTGTTCTCGATATCTTCAAAGGCACGTCCGGAATTCAAAAGCCAATTCTGATTTTTGTTTCACACAACCTTTCATTTTTTAAAAAATATTTTCAATACCGTGTTTTATTTACCTCCTCAAAATATAGGTCGGGATTCGTGTGAATTTAACGTGCGTCAATCGTTGGAATTGTGGAATCAGGTGGGTCGTATTTTCTGTTTGAAGCAAATATACTGAGAAATTTTTGTTTGTTTTGTCAGAGGTTTTGAATTATCATTCCAATTGTGGTTGTCTCCCCTGAAATATTCTCCACGCGTTCCCGTATTGGAGTCAAAAGTCAAGTCTTCCGTAATGTTAGTGGCGACCTCGTGAGGGTGAATAAGGAAGTCTTTTCTCGACCTGTGAGGCAGCCTGCAGCCGTGGCTACATGACTCTGATGACCGCGTCCACTGGCCGATTTCAATTTGATCATATTGTGGCTTCTATCTCAAAGTTCTTCTGACAGAAGTTTGGTCAAATATAAATAATTTTTCATTTGCATTGGCATGCAATAAATTTCCCATAGAATTTTGGAAGATCTAAAGGAGTTTGTTGCACAGAATCATATTATTTTCCAGGAAAATTCCACCAAACCAATGTAAAAGCGGAAAATTCAAGTGATTTTTATCCAATTCATCCTTTATCAAGTAGTATTTGCATTGAATGAATTCTGTTAATAATTGCTGAATATATTAAGGATTTCGGCGAACGTTAAATATCGTATTTTCAGCTAGTATTTTCATCAAATCAATTCGTTTGTCACCTCGACGTTCCCTCTCGAGTGTGTTTTTCTTTCTTTCGAATTGGTTCCACTGCTGTTTTATTGCTCCAGTTCTCGTAGCTTTTGCTTCCATCCGCGCTGAGAAAACTTTCGTTTCTTCCGCGATATTCCCCGGCGTAATCTTTGAAGGCTCTCTAGAGGCACGTCCGAATCAGAAAAGCCAGTTCTGATTCCTGTTTTTTTTTTATTCGTACCAGCTTTCCTTTTCTGTATCCCAAGGTGGTGGTGTGTTTATTTCGCCCTAAAATCGGCCACGAAAGTTAACTAGGTGACTTATCAGTCAATTTTTCCTGCGTATCGTTTGATTATTTCTGTGAAAAATCTATCGCGCTAAAATACTGTTAGCGTGTCACGAGCGTCAAACTGTCCGCGCACTCACGCCTGCTATCGGAGAGAAGAGAACAGAAGAACGTCGCGTTGGGCCGCTGTGCTTTGTTGTGGCGCTCGGCTTCGTAATCCACGACCGCGTGTTGACGCCCGGTCAGCTGTTCGTGGCAAACTTTCACTCGCGTTCCGCTCCGTGGCGCTCAGAAGATAGAAGGCGATTAACAGGAAGGGAAGTTGGGGGGAGAGTAGTGTACCTTTTTCGTATCTTCATTGCCCCTAAATGAAATCAGTTTTGGTACACTGAAGGAAAGTACTGAAAATTCGCGGACTACCGCGTTAAACTGAGTATCCTCGGACATCGTTGGCGTCCGTTAATTTTTTCCTTCCTGTATTATTTGCGGAACAAAAGGGAAGTGGAAGCCCTGTCTGTCCTTCCGGAAATTCTGTCATTATTTTTTAGATACATTTTTTGCCGTCGCAACGGGAAGATACGCACCCAACTCTTTTCGTCGCAAAAGAGTGACCTGGGGACGTGTTTCGGAGGAAAGCAGACGACTTTTGCTCCATTATGTCACTTCTGTTTTAAAGCGTCGTGTTGAGTGAGCGTTCATTGTCTCCCATTTCAACATTTCCTGGAGAGGAAACGTCACGTGGCCGCCGGCAACGAAAAAAAAACTGGAGAGAGAATTCTTTTGCGGAGGAAAAATTCTTTTTCACAGACTTGTGTAAACAGTTCTCGGCGCTCTCATTGTCATCATTTCAACGTTGCACTGCGCCGTCGGATTTTTTCAATTCTATCTCAGTGCGGAGAGGTCTCGCAATTTACCGCTCCGAGCGAGATGCTCCTTCTAGTGGTCGTTTGAACCCCGCGATCATCCGTTGCGAAGTTTACGCCGCCGCGTAAATACGACGAGAGCGATAACTTGATTCAGGAGGGCTCGTTGAAAAGCCATAATACTCTTTCCCGGGATATTTTTTCCCGCAACCAAGCGTGCTGTTTGTGTGGTCTATCAGCAGTAGCTCCGCTTTGGGTAAAAAGCTCTCGCCTTTCCGTTTCGCCCTGCGCGCTTGTATCTCTCATCAATCGGAAGTCCTCCTTTTTATCTGCTCCCATATCTACCCGCCATTTCCTCCCTAAGCGTAAGCAGGCTCTTTCCATTGGAAGCTTTCCTGTATTACCCGGAGAGAACGAATTAGCGCGAACAACCCATCCGTTGGAGTTGATCTCGTTGGCTCGAGACCTGTTCTCTCTGAAGGCTTTTCCTTCCTCCATCACATTCGATGAAACCTTACCTACGAAAGTGGTTTTTCAAGGCGTGTCGTGAAAACTTCGGGCTCCAATAATCTTTCTCTCTCCGATTGAGACTCCGCGAGGCAAGCTTCGAGGCTTTTATTTTTTTTAATAATTGAAGAGACACGTTGTTATAACCTGTTTGGACCGTGAGCTTCTTAAGCGTCTTTTTTTTACCCATTCTATTTTGTGTCATTACGTACTACCTCCATTACGAACTATAATAAATCATTGAAACCTTCGAAGCCGCTTGACGGGCGGAGAGAAGTTGAGAAATTGGAATGAAAAGAAGAAACAAAAGAGTCGCGTGAGGCGTCTCTCTCTTTTCGCATTTTTCATAAATGCGTAGTGTCGCGCTTCGGTCTTCCACGCGTTATTCTTTTTTTTTCTCTCGACCTCGTCCCGCTCCGTCTACTTCACTTCCTACACCGTCCACTGCGAGTCATTTGCGCACCCAATTCGCGTCCCCTCCTCTCCTCATTAGATCCGTAGCTTTACTTGAGACCCGGCAGAAACTTGGCGTCCTTTAAGCTCATCATCTCCGCTTCGATCATTAACGTATTTCGCATCATCGCCGCTGGCTCAAACTGGAGACACCCTGATATATTTTTCCTCGCAAATATTCCGCCGCGGATATTCCTACCGTTTCTTTTTTTGAATTCCGCAGCGTCGTCTCACACGCGTGTCCAATTAGCCAATCATTCAAACCTTTGGGATTAGCGAGTGGGAAATTTTTTAGTGACAAACTCTGGTGTTAGTTGTGTCTATGGTCATTAAAGGAATTGTTCATCAGCTACTGTGATTGTCTTACAGTATTTTTTATTCGACGAATTAGGAATATTTCCTACTGGAAGTGTTTGTGTGTGCTTAAGTGCAGTATATTCAATTTTGGAATACATAGTATAAGTGACAAAAAGGATCGATTAGTCATAATCAAGGCTTATTTTTAAAGTGGTGATCTCTCTGTGTAATACTGATTTTTCCAAAGTGCCTTGTGATGTTTTTTGATGGATGAATACCTCATCGCACTTGTGAAGAAGATTTGTGTGTGTGAAAATTCTCAGTGGTGGTAGTGTTGTGTTGGCCACCCTGCTCGGCGACACTTTCACTCTGGGCGTCTTATCACACCGTTTCCCCCCTCCCTCCCTCCAGCTCTCATTCCTTCGCTCATAGAGCACAAACGCGGTCGGAACTCGCGGCACCGAAGCGGCGCGGATAGCTTTGCACTCGTCGGTCGCTCTTCCTCCTCTTGCGATCGCGTGCGCGGAGAAGACAATCGTTTCCCAATTTTTCCATCGAGCGAGCTGTCCTTTGGGGAGTGGACCCACTCACTCCCCTTATCGAATCCTTCCCCCCCTCCTTCAACCCCCTCTGCCTTCTTCGCGTCCACGCATTTCGCCATCGCAACAGCAGCATACTAGCCGCCCGGCCAAGAAGACACGGGACGACTTTGGCACGAGTCCTTGAGTCCATTCTCACCAAGAGTGAGCGCGCGAGAGAGTTGAGGCTGTTTTAGCGCTCGACGACGTTCTTTTTTTTTGTTATAATCGTGATTCGCTGCGCCCCTGCATCCCCAGAGGGCGTGGGAGTCCATCCCTACACAATCAGGACTCATAAGTGAGCGTGAGGACTAGCCTTTCAAGCTCTTGAAACGCTAGTGTTTTTTTTAATTGTGATTTTATATGCTCGTGGATCGCATCGCCCTAATATCTCGAAGAAGGTTCTCTGAGGAAGTGTGTGCATTGAGTGACGTGACCGGTAGGTTTTCGGCTCGGAGGTTTAGAATCTCGTGGTGTTGTCGTCGGGGAATCCGAGTTGGTTATGGAGGTGGGTCAGGAAGAAGCGGTGACCCCCGGGAAGGAGGAGGGGGGCGGGGTCAAGGTTGGGGGCGTTCCCGGAGGCCGCGACAGGACGGTGACCACCTCCAGCATCGGTTCGCTCTCCGCCCTCGACGACTTGGGGGACGAACACACAAACAGCGACGACGACGACGAGGAAGACAACGACCTGCAACTGAACGACGTGAAGAAGATCTGGCTGGACGGAGTGCTGGACAACATTCACTCCGGTCAGCTGGTCAAGAAAGACTTCAGGCCCGCGATGGGAAAGAACGGGCACGATGCCGGCAGGCGCTTCGTCAGTCCGGAAAAGGTCATGATCCGTCCGGTCGAGGAAGGCGAGGACACGGACTCGGACGAATTCGAAGATTTCGATGACTACAACGGCGGCGGGAGGATCGGTGAAGGGCTGTCGCACATGGGGGCTGGTGGGGGAGGAGGAGGTGCCCTTGAACGGATCCTCCCCCTAGACAGGCGGAGGAAACTGTCTAGGTGCCCCGAAGTTCCGGAAGAGGACGATGACGACCCTCACGAAAACACCGTCCCAAACAAGGGTGCGCCGCAAATCCCACACGGCAGGCCGAGTGTCGTCACTGCCCCGAAACTCAGTGTGGTGCCCCCCCCGCCCCCTGCCGCCGCCCCCATTGTTATCGAGAGCGTCCAAGAGGTGGTCCCCAGTTCCCAGGGCGACGCTGCCGCGGAAGAGGAAGAAGCTCACTTGCCCAAAGCGGCGTCAGCGACCACGACCTCTGCCGGCTCCGTCTCTTCCCTCACCTCCTCGTCGTCTTCTCAGTCGACAGACGGGTCCTCCTCGAAGCTGACCCCCGTGGTGGTGGGCAGGGGAAGGGCCAGGCACCACAGCGGCGGCACCATCGCGCTGGCATCGCCGGGAAATAACCCGGCGACCCCTCGGAGACACCACAGCGGAGGTGGCGGCAGCGCGGTCGATGCGATCGTTGGAATCACCGGTGGGGTGCCCTCCCTGGCTTCGTCCCTGCTCCCTTTCATCCCGCACCATGATCGCCGCTTCGTGGACACGTCGCTCATCGAGATGAAGTCGCAGGCGTCGTCCACGTCCACGCTGGATTACGACAGCACCGAAGACGTGTGGGTGCGAAGGGACGTGACTCGGAGAGAAGTGAGTACCCTGACCGCTGCGCGCCCATTCCACACTCGCCTGTTGGGTGTCGCCATTTTATCTGTTAAGGACGTCGCGAATATTCGTAAATTTAAATTTCTGGCGATTCTTTTCTATCACTTTTTAAAACTATTATCCATGTATAAAAGTGAATGTGGCCATAATCGGATCCACACGGTTACCACGTCGCCGTACTCTCTCTCAGCCTCCGCCGGCCAGAACCGGGGTCGACCGCACGCTCGAAAAAACGAAATAAAATTCGGGGTTGCAAGCTGGTGCAAGGTTTTACTTTAGATTCACAATGTAGAAGCTTCATAGAACGACGTGGTATAAGTAACTTGGCGGAAGTCGCCGGAAGGATCTACTTTTATTTTCTACGCTTAAGTATGTCAAAAAATTGGTTGAAAGCAGGCTCCGCCATTTTGTTATATATCTTCGGTTAAGGATGGAACAAAGTCTATGAAAACCCTTAAAATGGAAGGTGAAGGGTTGTAAATTAAGATGGTAGAACAGTTTTGTAAATAAAACTATTAATGAAACCACCGAACGAGGATAAAGTTGCATTTTTCAGAGAAAGTCGAGGATGGTCGTTTTTCGCTAAATTTGTTCAACTTTGGCCTCAAATATATTGTTAACCTGAAGACACAGGAAAGGAATAGTCTGGCAAGCTATGCAAAATTTATTTGAGAATATGTATGCGAAGTTTCTACTTCCTTGCTAAAAAAATCGATTTTGAGGTTTTGGCCAGCATTTTTCGATTCTAGCCCACTGTGTGTCGCGAGAAAAACAATAATAATAACAATTTTATTCTTTCATCATCATCACGAGTCCTGATATCTAACGTTTGACGGAGCTCTCCATTCCGCTTTCCTGATCGCTATCCTTTTCATTCCTCCTCTATTACAATCCTTACTAACCCGTTATTTGTAACTTATTTGGCATCATCATCATTATGCGACAACAATCTTAGGATTGGTTTGACGAAGTTCTTAATAGGGTAGTTTCCTTCATCAAAGAAACCGAAAGGCATTGATTACGATTTGTTACCCACCACTAGTGTATTCATAATAAACAAATTATTTCGTTTTAGAAATACCGGTTTAGACGAATGGCAATGGTAAATTTTACCCTCATTTGAAAAAGGCCAGATTGGCGCCCATGCGATGCCACTTCACGTGACGTCACAGGGACCTAGTTTCTATCGGAGAAGATAGGAGTTACACATCGTCTGAGATTACCAATGCCTGCATGAGGCGCAGAGCTCAGGGAAACATGTCTTAATAATCACCTATTAAAACTTGCTAAGGTCGGAAACTTTCCTGCGTTTGATAAGGTATTAATAAACCTTTTTTAAGCCAAGCGCTATCTGCTAGCAGGGTACTCAGCTACCCGCTAGCATCCTGCGTCCTATCAGCGCTCAGAGCCTCGATCAAGGTCACCTCACAAGGCAGGAGGGGGAACCAGAAATACGTCACACGGAGAGATTTCCTTACCCGTCGCGTTTTCGCGCGCTTGAAAATTTTCACTTTTCATTTAATCGCGAAAAATAGATATCGTCATTTAAAAATCTAAAAGCGTGAAATACGTACTCCAGGAGTAATAATCTTTCGATTTAGGCAATAAAAAAATAATAGGAAACGACCCTATTCCGCTCTTCTAGCCGCTGACCTTTTCATTCAGTCTTCTCTTTTACAATCCTAAACCCTTAAACGGTGACGTGCTGTCTGAGAGACCTCTGTGTTTTTAAAATTATGAATATTTTAAAATTCGCCGTTATTAAGTATCTGAAAGTAAGTTTTAAGTATCATCGTTAGCTTCAAATTTTTGTATAATAAGCATATAAAAATATTAAAATTATACGTTTTTATCATTTAATTCTGTAAATTTACAAATCAATTCGATCAGCGGTCTGAGAGACCTCACGTAACGCCTGCAGAATGCATCAAGAAAAGGAATAGACGAGATAAATTCAATTGTTTCCTATTAGTTAGCCATCTTTCTTTGATATTTAAGGCGGGTTTTACGAATAATGGCGAGATATTGACGCTTAAAAACGATAACAATAACTCAAGTGTGATTGATATCAGTTTTTGGATCCTGTTTTCAATTACTTTTTTTAACCGAAAAATTGATTCGTATTGGTGACGCATAAAATGTAAAGTTTAGAATATTTTAGAAGATAAAGAAACATAAACTTAAGCAATAAAAATGCCGTCGCAACATTTTATGAATAGTCGATTAATGCGGTCTCCTAGACCGCAGGCCAATGGTAGTGTAATAAATATTTCACGTCACTGGTTAATATCCCATCCTGATCCGTTCAATGGTATCACGCTCAACTATATGGAAGTTGATATTCGAAAATGTTTCGATCCATAGAGGTCATCATCAAGTACTTGCTAATGACCTCCATCGACACATGTCCTACCAAGGAAATGAATCAGCGGAAGTCAACGAAGTCTTCTTTTCAATTTCGACCCATCCTTATATCGTGGAAAGAAGGTTTTAAGGATATAATTTCTGATAACTGTAGGCAAGATATGCCATACAAGATATTTATGTGTAGAAACAGTTTTGAACTCCTCGTTCAATCAATAGCCAGACGGACATGCATGATAGGCAGTAATAGTAAGCGAAAACAGCATAATCGTCATCATCATTAGCCAACTATCCCAAGATTGATTGGAGCCACATTCTCGGCCGTCCCTTGCCCTTCTTCCCGTCTATCTGTCCTTCTACAATTTTTTTCGTCATGCCTCATATTATGGCAGACTAAGTTGTCCCATATTTCATTAAGGTTTTTACAAGACCTCTCTTTTCTCCCACTCTTCTTGGCACATCCTAATTACTTACTGGATAGATCCATTTTAAAGCCTAAATCACACAATCATTTTTTTCGTCATTTCCGAATGATCACTCCAGCGATCAATCGAGTGATCACTCGCTAATGATCGTCGCCGGCAATTGTTTTTCGCACTCACTCCAATGATGGGATTCCCATCACTTTTTTCATCACTCGTCTGGTCGCTGAAACCGTCACTGAAACACCATATCAGCCAATCAGAACGCATTCCCAGTGATTGCAGCGCAACGTTTGACAATCGTGGGAACGACATAGGTAAACATAAACACGCTATATATTTCCGATATGCGAGTCCTATGACAACGAGCAGTGATATCGGAAATGATGCGAAAAGCGACGGCGGGAGTGACCGTGTGATTCAGAAAAATAATCGCTCGAGTGATGACTTTTCGCGACGAAAAAAAAAGATCGTGTGATTCAGGCTTTATCTTCATCATTCATAGTTTCATTCCTTCCTACACAAGTAATATTTGAATACATATCAACAGAAATTTGATTTAGACACCCTCTGAGTCTATGCCTCGTTTCACAATTGACGACCGACTCATTTATGTGCGAACTTTTCATTGGTCTGTGCTGCATTCATTTGTTTTTAAACTTAGATAAAACCCATGGAGTTAAAAATTAAAAAAAAAAACGAAATAGACTTGTAAAATGATGTTCAAAAAAATATACAAACAGAGAAAAAAGTACAACGATTCATAGTACCGCATAATCTCAGTTCTTATATTGGCGGCAGATCTTATTTTACTTACGTCAGCAAAAAACTAAACACCCAATTTTCAACAACGTGACATATACCATTTTCCGCGTTAGTCTGATGAAATCGATCGTTAATGGATAGATGGAAGTGAGGAATGTTTGCGGTAGGCTGCAGATGAGATTCATAGAGCAGGTGACGAAGGAGGTAAAGCATAATAATTATGTAGGTGCTAAAAGATTCGCCGATGGCAGAATTGAGAAGAGAGCTGTGCAAAACCAATCTAAATGTCTGATGATTATGCCATTTTCATAAAAAATTCAAAATTACATCCCCTAACTGTATTTCATCTACTCTCGGACAAAAAAATATTATTTGCGAGGCATAATTTCGGAAAATTGCGTTTGAATATCCGCTATCGTTAAAGGCTCTTACGGTAGTAGTTTTCTAAGAAAATGGAAATTATTTATAACTGCCAGAATATGTATTTAATTTTGACGCTACTTCCATAAATTTTTTGCTGTATCATAAAAATTATTATTAAAATTAAATGAAGGCACATCATCGGGCTGCTTTCCGACGTTTTTAGCAATCGAATGTTGAAATTGATGTCAAATCAAAGTTGACTCAGAGTTACACATCCTCTGAGTCGTCTGTGCATAAGCTCTACACACAAAATGGGTGATGTTTCTTTCGATGTCTGAGAAATGCATACAAACTTCGTATCTCTGATATGCTTATTTTTTTCTTCGCACAACTGAGCAATCTCAGGGTTCAGTATTTTGTCATATCGGCCGATGAAAACTTTTTCCTCTCCGTGAAAATTGCGTAATGTTCCTTTCGCGAATACGGTTTTTATTCATTTTTTTAATCATCAGCATAGACTCTATAAACCTCCATTGTGTTGTCCGATCCCTTAATAATCACTCGCATTTCTTCATCTATTTACTACCCTTTGAGCCCCACCAATAGGCGTTTTGCTGGGGGTGTTTTAACACCAGCCGTTAACTTGTATTTTTGCAGAATTTTTTTTTTCACTTTCATTGCTGCGTTTGCATTCAAAGCACCTGCCGCGTTTGTTAAGCCTTTAGTTCACGGGCGACTGGTGGTTGTTACGTGATCAACATTTCTGTGCCTAAAAATGCTTATCAACATACGAAATTTATACCGTGAACACCTGGAAAAAAACACCGTTAATTTTATGCTACAGTTAGATTGGGGACCCTGCGATAACAAACACTAATTATATGTTCTAACGAAGTTCTGCATAGAAATTTATCGAAGTCTTTTTTCCCCCGAAATATAAAAACGCAAGTATTTTCCGTCATAAAAGAAGACAAAATATTGAAAAATCATAGATTTACAAAATATTTCTTTAACAAATGAAGTTTTTTCTAATATGAAAAGTGTTAAAATTAGTTTAAAACCCATTGCTTAGTACCCTGTTTTCATCCCCCTCCTGGTTTTGGACTCCCCCCCCCCACCCCGAACGAAATTCCTAGCTACGCCACTGGTCTAGGGGCAAGTAGATGGCAAGAACGGAAAAGGAATGCTTCAAATAAAATATATGGAACAGGTAGAGAAGGATGTGAAAGAGGAGAAATACGTAGGAGTGAAAAGATTAGCTGATAGGAGAATTGAGTGGAGAGCTGCGTCAAACCAATCTTAGGATTGTTGACCAGTGATGATGATCTGAGAGTGACTGTAATTTAAGATCTTCGTTTGAATGATGCATCAATTTGATGAAGACAATCGTCGAGTGACAAGTGGATGGGAAGAACGGGAAAGGAAGACCTCGAACGAAATATATGGAACAGGTGAAGAAGGATGTGAAACGGAAGAAATTCGCAGGTGTGCAAAGATTAGCCGATAAAGGGTATTGTGTGGAGGTCTGCGTCTAACCAATTGTTGACTATTGATAATGTTATAAATTCATATTGCAGGGACAAGCATACTTATTTCCATTGGACTCTCCATCCAGAATTGTAATTAAAGTTTGCCAATTCCTCTCAATAATTTATATATGTATTGACAATTGAAATTTTAATGTTCATTAGAATTTTAATATTTTAATTACTTTTCTGCCATAATTGAGTTCCATCACGTATCGGCCGCTACAAAATACTTTTATAAAACTTTTTGTGAAGATACCCAACGCGTTTCGTCACCCAGTGATCTGAAAGTGGGAACTAATACCTGTCGATTCTTTCATGAGTACAGAACATTTCCACCAAGTCAGACCTGAATCCACCAACTTTTGATTGTTCTAAGATAATCCAGCCACTTTAAGGCTCGAATTTTGTGGTTCACGGTATGAAGTGATGAGCTCTATGTTGCTAGGAACTGAGGCGGAAATGTCAGATATAACCAATGCGTCGGCGTGAAGTCTTAAAAAGAGTGTGAACTCGGGAGATATCATCGTCCGTATCTCCGTCCCACGCGGTCACCAACGGCGACAAAGGAAGCGAGGCGTTGAGTTACGTTCTTGAGAATACGTACATGCTACGTAACTGCTTCCGGTAATGTATCCCTCTAATTATTATGTGATATAGAAGTGCGTCATTCTGAAGATGTGACGCGCGACCAAAACTGCTCACACAAACAAAAACTCAAGAGGAACTAGAGATGGGTGGAGTGAACAAAATTTACGTTTTTTATTCAGTCAGATCATTTTTTTGCACTGAGAAAAAATGAATGACTTGTTAATCTTTATCTTCATCACTTGTGGTGAATCTGTATATATAACTCTTATGGCAGATACCTATAAGTATTAAAAGCAAATAGAGATAGCACTTTTCCACAGGTTTATTTAAAGTACGACGCGTTTACACCGTTTGGTCATTATGAAGTACAATGGTAATGACCTAATGGTTGAAAAGCGTCGTACTTTAAATAAACCTGTGGAAAAGTGCCATGTCTATTTTCTTTTAATACTTGCAGGATTTCATTCCACTACATTTCGCCTGCTTCTATTTATTTTATTCAGATACCTATTTTTAAAATAATTCTTTCCCCATCTATTTCAATACAGTCGATGTTGGATCTAAAATTATTTTATTTCAAATGAAGTCATAAACTCTTACATCAGATCTTTCATGTTTATCTCACTAAACTGGAAAGATATTCAACAGAGCCCAAGGCTTCTTAGTACATGATCACAGTCTATTTGAGCGCCTGATCCGCCTGCAAACCCGACTGAAGTTTATAAATGTTATGAATGGGATCCTCATGTTAAAATACAAACGTTGTGGCGTTATTGGTTTGGGTTGATTTTTCTCTATAGCTTTCTGAATGATAATGTGCATGAAGGCGTGTATGTATTTACATTACATTTACATACTACCCCCAAGCCGCCTCAGTGGGTGTGTGGTGGGGGGTTTTTAGGACACCAGCCGTATGCAAAGAAGAAGGAAATGCTCTAACAAAGTCGTTTGCCGTACGGGGAAAAACGAATAAGCACCTGTCCCTTCCGCCAAATATTTCTTTTGATTCATCGTTTCTGGTGGACTTGGAAACATCGCGAGGTCCTAATATGATGTTCTCCTTGTCGCTCTAAAAGATATCTATCCTTAATTTCACAAGCAATTTAATTCTAGCGTGCAGCCTCTGAATCTCTAGCGGCTCCCACCCTAGTTCACTTAACATTTGTGTAACGCTTTCTGTATCCATGTACCTATATGTCTTTGCAGTGGCGTAACTATGGGGGAGATGAGGGAGATAGATCCCCCCCCCACCAAAGCCTCAGGGATATAAAAGATTATTTTAAACTATTGTCTAGTGTTGACGTTTAATAACTGCATCTGCGAAAAGTTAATTTTTTAGTGCGAAAATGATGTGAAATGTATTCCCAGGCATGTTATTTTTCAAAAATGTTTCCCAACGGGGGTGGGGTATCGCCACCCCAGGCTACCCCACTCCCTCCCCCAAAGCATAGTCCTAGTTACGCCTCTGAATTTTTGGAAAACCGTGCAGCTTTCCTATGTATTTTATTAATATCACGAATTAAGTCTTTCTTCGCCAGATCCCATATGCTCGCTGCGTTTTTAAAATGTGGCTAGACGAGTACGAAATAGCACCTCTAAATTACATTTACAATCTTCCCACAACACGCTTGACGAATCCTAGCTTCTTCATGACTCTGTCACAAATATTTCCTATGTATGTTTCTCTCCGAGTCTCTAGCGGCTGCCAACCCAATTCGCTTAACACCTGTGGAACGCTTTCTGTGCGCCAGTAGCAGTTTTTGACGAATCGCACTGTATTTTATTAAGTTCACGAATGAAATCTTTCCGCGCCGGATCCCATGTGCTCGCTGCATATTCCAGGTGTGGCCTGACTAATGCGAAGTAGCATCTCTCTCTTTGACTTTTTAAAATCCTAGAGTATGATCGAAGTTGTCCGATAAGAGGTCTGCCATTGAATGCTAAGTGACACGGTGTTACGCGCTCATGGCTGTCCTTCCTCGTCCTCTTGGGGCACCGACGGGCCACTGTTTGAGCGGAGAGGGACGGTGCGGGGAAGAAGAGAGAAAAAAATGGCCACTTTTCGGGGACCCACCTCCCTTCTTTCCTCGTCGTTTGCGGCCCAACAGAGCGACACTCGGGCGGGCGGCCGAAATGTTTTCACGGCCGTTGACATTCCTGACCTATTCCTAGTCGGGCGGCGGCCAGCTCACTCGCTGGAAAGCGCGACCCATTGAGAAACGAAGGAAAAAAATCGGCCTTCAGGCGTTGAGTGCCAACCAACCTTGGAGAAAAACTACCGCTTAGCCGGATTCATACGTAAAAAATGATCGATTAGTGTGAATAGAGTATTTGCGTCGGTGAGGAATTTTGTTTAAATTTATTGTATCGAGTAATGTTTGGTTTCAGAATGCCACGTTCGAAATGCCAAGATGTAATAGTAATTAATTAAATTAATGAATAGCTTTTAATATGCATTGTTTTAGCATCAAAAATACCAAGAACTAAACGCCCAAGCATTGGTTCTTTTTATTGTGACGTCATGCCCCATATTGGCGAAGCGGAATAGCCTGTAACGGTGAGAGTGAAGATATTATTTGCCTTTCCGACGGTTTTTTCGCAGTTTCGTATAGAACTGAGCAGGTTTTCACAATGGAACCTGGATTTGTGAAGGCAAGTTCTAATAACCTTCCGTGTGTGGACACGTTACTGATCGGAGATTTCCTGAGCTAGAACGCAGACTTCGTTGGTTGTGAGCAGCGAGGAACTTCAAGGTAGAGTTTCAAATACTCGCTTTGGTTCTCATTGGGGGGTCTAAACATGAAGGTGTCTTTATCAAAGTGTTATAGCTATTTAGGTCGGTTGAAATTATTTTCTGGTACTCCTGTGGTACAAGACCAGGAGTCTCTCGTCTTGCACTTGAGGAGTGCGAAAGTTTCGCACGAGTTGCATAGCTAATAATTACACCTGAATGAAATTAAACGTTTCAAGTTTTTTTCCTAAGGATTTTTGGATGTATATCTGACAATTGTGAGATACGCGTAGGTACTCCTGATTCGGACTCTCAAAGAAATTATGTTATTTTCCCATCACTCCCGTGAGGTGAAAGATAAACGATATGCGATTTAAATGACTCTTCGGTATCAGCTTCATAATTAAATCTAAAAACACTCTGGCATACATAACGAAATTGAATAATGCCTCTCTTTGCTGCGAGGCAGCGGGCGTTGTCTGTGTTGATGAGTCACGCAAGAGAAACACTTGTCAGGTTTATGACAGCAATAATAAGGATTTCTGAGAATTCCTGGAAATGGGCTCTGCGTAGTTATTATATAATAAGGAATGTACTTTTGGAACAGTGCTAATATTTTTCCGTAACCTACTTCCGCCCAGATAATTTTCTGCTTGCGATTTGGAAGATATTTATATGCGTTGCTCCAAAGGTCGTATTTTTAATCCAGTGGAATATATTTTAGTGATACATCTACTGTTTCTTCAGATTGACCCGCTGTCGTACGGCTGCTCAGGATGATAACTAGGTTAGAATATAATGTTGTTCACGTCATACCAGTGACCTTGATAGAAATGATGAATCTTCAGGGCAATCAGATGTTTGGATGAAGGTAAGTTCAAGTAACCTATTCAATGCAATTTTATGTTTACTTCTATGATAGGTACTTGTAAGTAATTTACTGACAGCAGACGTCCATATTGGATTTCCGAATCGCAGCCGTTTCTTTCCGTCACGGGGCTTATTTCGTCCGGATTCAATAATAAACTAATTAGTGGATTAAGTTATTGCAAAATTTGTGGAAATTCGACAGCAAAAAGGAGTGCGGGTTTTCTTCAGGAGCCTCACATACTCAGAATGGTAGGACGTAGCCATATAGGTACGGTAGGCGGAAATGGATTAAAGTCCGCTGTCCGTCTTAAGAGCTACGGTATTTTTAACGAGATCGTTGTAATGGCTTCCTTCATGAATGACCTGGGTATTACTTTCGAACCCAAACACTCTTTTGATCTGCATCTCAAAAAAGTGAATCAAAGACCATTTAAGTTGCCGGAGTTCTTCAGAGATTCACCTGTGTCACTTACCCCATTGCTCTGATAGCTATATATTCAACGGCCCCCAATCCTCGAATACTTATTGCTCTGTTATCTAATCCACTGCTTGTCCCTCCAGCTTGAACATTCATGAACTTTCATTTCTTCGTTTCTCGTTAGTTTATCCGACTCAGCGTTCCCTACCACCGCAATTCTAGCTCAGAAATATTGCCTTCTTTTTCATCGGCCCCGACAGATTCCCGTAGGAAGATTTGCGATCTTTCTTTTGCTTAAACTACCTGAAAATGAGAGTACTGATCCTCTGAAATACTTCTATTCTTTTCGCTTAACATTCCCCTCTGCACCTCTCATATCAAGTACTTAATATACATCAAGTCAGAGTCCGTCTTTCTCTCTCCTGGAGATAACTTTTTTTACAGACTTCCTACCTTTTCCATCGCCATTTCGTATGCCTACCTATACATGACTTTTTCCGCACCCTTCGGAATATTTTGAGGCTTCAGCTTCTGAATATTAATTTTATTATTGTTTTTTTTATAGTTTATACATGTATTAATGTTGCAGCTTTTCAATTTATATTCAGAGTCAAAGCCAAATTCGGGTGTTTTTGAATAATTTAATAAATAAACGAAAGAATAAATTTTATAGCAGCTAATTATCATCCCAAATAAATGAAAATATATATCTCGTTACCTTTCCTTAATTTATTTGGTTTTCAAGGCATAACTATTCTGACCGTTCTGGTAGTCAACTGAAAACGAATGATTTTATCCTTCAAGGGATGAAATATTAAGTCCTTGCGTGGCTTTGTATCATTATTTACTCGACCTTTCGTTTTCTATGTCATTTTGGCGAATCGATTTCTGAAAAAGCTCATCCAAATATCTTTAAAGGTTACTTTATGGTCTTAAGTTCACTCTACGAGCTGGAGCCAAGCAATATCGTGGTGAGGAATTTCAAAGTTCAAGATTGGATTGGTTAGGTCAAACTCTGTATTCAATTAACTGAGACTGATTTTCCTTCTAGACCGGTGACCTCTGGAGACAAGAGTCTCTTCCCTCTCATATTTCTAAAACTTTATTCATTTATTTCCCCCTGCCTGACAAAATTAGTTCCAAGGAATTCGGTTTCATTTACCATTTATTAAGGGATCTTTCGTGATGAGAGACGAAAGGCCGCCGTCGAATGACTAGCAAGTATTGTGAAAGAGGTCTAATTTTTCTCAAACAATTCTTGTTTTTTGCATTGTTTTTAATTTCTCTTCCGTAATATTTTTTTGTCAGTTTAGCTTGCCGAGTATGACGTCAGTCGATTGTTGGTTTCTGTTGCCAGTTGTTAATTCGGTAATCCTTTTATATTTTTGTTATTAGCGGTTATTATTTTATTTGCTCTTTAATTCCAAGTCAGAAATGGATAGTATTCCCGTTAAGAGTAATGAATTATTGGAAGAAATATATGTATCTATCTTTATGCTCTTATCTATGTGCATAACTTTTCAGATTCCACCTTAACTGTGTCGGGGTCTTTACTGTGGCATTCAAATATAGTTTAATTCTTGAAGTAAATTGGCTTAGTTTTCTTCGCAGGAGTAGAAGGATCAACAACTTTGCTATTTCCACATGGTAATTTATTAACACCGACCATGGTTTCGTTACAGCGTAACATTATCAAGATGATTATTGATAATGTTACTCTGTAACGAAGCCATGGTCGGTCTTAATAAATTACCATGTGGAAATAGCAAAGTTGTTGATCCTTCTATTCCTGCGATTATGGATTTCCACCAAGTTACGCCCGCTGCTATTAATTTTTATTTATTATAAGTTTTCTTCCTTTCTGCTAGTGCAAATATATAATCTGGAATTTTAATGATTATGGCAGTCTTAGTACATCCTGACCTGAACACCGTCACAGCGCCTAGGTTGCCTTATGCAACGAAAATTGACCTGATTATTCCTACAAGTGTACGTTTCCGAAGAGCCGTTGTTGAATACAATATTTCGGGATTTCTTTGGCGCTCAGTCATCTCAGTGAATCCAGTTTTGCTTCTACTCCATCGCCTCCAATCCATTTGGTCTAACGGGAAGTAAAAAAAACTCGACTGATTCCACGTGTACATTTTTGGCAGAACACATTTATGTTGGCTGCATTTTCCGGGTTCCACCGCGTCGTGGTTGTGTTGTTTTCAATCATTTTCTCCTCCATTCCAGCAGGCGTCTTCAGGTCGAAGTGCTTACGCCGAGCAGACTCTCTGGGGCGCCAACGGCGCATAAAAAAATTGTCCCGGTAGCCAATGGCCACCACTACCAATGTATTAAAAAAGAATGAAAATAAAATGACGGTTGTTTGCGTTGCTTGAGTTGTGTGATGTTTGTGAGAAAAGGAAGCTTAAAATCTAATTGACTGTTCGTAAAATTGAACGACTAAAACTAAGAAAAATAATTAAAAGCAAAACAGGGGAAAAAGTAACTGACGCAACAATATTGTTGTGTTTGGCCAAAATGGCCTTTTTTTAATTTTTTGGTGCTTTGATTAGCGTCCTTTTCATTTTTCAATTTTCTAATTTTTTTGTGGATTTTCTAAATTCTTCTAAGTTTTCTTTTTGATTTTCCAACATATCTTTTTGTTTTTTAATTGATTTTAAATGTTTTATATATGGAAAAGTAACGCAAGAAGGAAATACTCATAGGCGAATGATATGCTTAGGCAGTGTATGTGTAGTTGGTAAATTGTCGTCGTAATTCCAGATATTGATTAGTAGAGAATTTTGTGTAGCTGTTAGTCGAGCGCCTATGCGTTAGGCATGGTTGGATATGAATTCCTGAACGGTCGGCAGATTGTGGGCACGGAGGAGATGGAGCGTTCTTGTTCTCTGCGGAATATTCAGGATCGAACGGAGGGCCTTATTTTGATAAGTATTTAATTTAGTCTGAATTGGGAGGGAATTTGCAAAAATCTCTGCTCCGTAGAGCAGGATGGAACGAACAATACCTTTGTGCAGCCGTTATTTGTTGTCTTTTGTGAAAAAGCGCACTGTGGAGTTGGTAGCTATCCTCTCGGTTGAAATTATGAGGATGTTTATTTATTTCAATCGCCTCTCGGATGATTCTCGGAAAATATGGGGATTCTCTGGCGATAACTTTTGTTTCTTCCCAGTTGATGTCGTGTCCAGACTCACTTAGAGTATGCTCAGCCACAGCCGACAGATGGAATTGTTTATTTTTTCACCGCTCTTCTATGTTCTTGTTTGCGGTACTTCACAGCTCTGTTCCTAAAGGGCCTATATCAGACATGTTTAATATCATTTAATACAATGATATGAAATAATATTTGAATTCATGGATTTCATATTGGTACTCCCTGTTTGAGAAGATATTGAAAGCGATTGCGTAACCTATGAAAAGAAACAGAAGTGAAATTAATTGTAAATGTTATTTTATCCTACCGATTACTTTTTCGAATAATAATTTGCAATTATTTTAAAATTTGACGGTGTATTACTTTTGAATGAATAACTTCAACTTTTTGAAATGTGATTTGATGCTTTGCCGGCGAATGATGTGGGTAAATTCTTCTCGGGATTCCCACCGCGTTAAATTATTCATACGAGTCAACGTTTCAAGCTCCGACTGAGGGTTCATCCTCGGGGCTGCTGAATGACGTGTTATTAGACATTCAGTCCTGAGGATGAGCATAAATAAAACGACATTCAGCCCTGAGGATGAGCCCCGAGTCCGACCTTGAATCGTTGGCCGATATGGATAAATTAACCCGGAGGGAATAGGGTATTTTCCTTCATCAGAGAAAACGAAAGGCATTGATTGCGATTCCTTACCCACCATTAGTGTATTCATTATATACAAATTATTTGGTTTTAGAAATACCGGTTTAGACGAATGGCAATCGTCAATTTTATCCTCATTTGAAAAAGACCAGATTGGCGTCCATGCGATGCCACTCCACGTGACGTCACAGGGGCCCAGTTTCTATACGAGTAGATAGGAGTTTTACATCGTCTGAGATTACCAATGCATGCATGAGGCACAGAGCTCAGGGAAACACCTCGTAATAATCACTTATTAAAATGCATAAGGTCGGAAAGTTTCTTTCGTTTGATATGGTATTATTAATCCATATTTATGCCAAGCACTACCAGCTAGCAGGGTACTCTGCTACCTGCTAGCAACCTGCATCGTAGCGGCGCTCATAGCTTCGCTCCAAAGTGGCCACACATGGCGGCAGACGGAACCAGAAATACGACACACGGGCTTTTCCCAGCATTAATACTTCGCCGTCGCGTTTTCGCGAGCTTGAATATTTTCACTTTTCGTTTAATCGCGAAAAATAGATATCGTCATTTAAAAATCTGTCAGCGTGAAATATGTTCTCCAGGAATAAATAATCTTTCAATTTAGGCAATAAAAATAGGAAACCACCCTATCCAGAGAAGTTTACCCAACTTCAAATTTGTTTTTTTCACAGAATATTTTATTAAATCACGACCATGGTTTCGACGGTAAATGTCCTCTCCTGGTAGCCATAAGTGACAGAAATTCTGGTAACCAGAAGTAATCTCAAGGTGACGTTTATCGTAGAAACCATTGTTGTTATATAATAACAAACTCTCTGGTAAACAAAGTTTTAAGTTATTCATTCAGAATATTCAGTAAATTCCACATAATATCGCTGGAAACCACCAACATCTACTGTGCAATGGTAATTGGGGCCGATTACATTTTTGCGATACTTTTCCAATCACTGGTGTCTTTACTCTCCTTGGAAGGAGGGCCTGTGGAATTTGTAAACAACGCCATGGTCGAATTCGGCACGGCCGGCTGCCCGGACGAAATCTTTAATGAGCTCAGCCTGAAATTTCTCATTTCCATTCTGATCACGCTCTCTCTCGGAAGGCACGTATAAAAAAAAAAACTCGCATCTCTTATGCAGGCTGGTCGAAAATTCACGTCGGTTCCGCTCAAGATCGCTTGAGATATTGTCAGAATTAAACCAATTGGTGTCTCTAGGCAACGACATCCAGGGGGCGATAAATTCTCCTCGAAGTCGAGTCGTGGCTTGGCCAAGTTATATTAAAATAAAATCAAAGAAAGCCGCCAAGGCAAAAGACTAGATGCTGTGAAGTTCAATCCTATAATAGTTTTTTCACAATCGTCTCTTGAGTTGAGTACAGCAAGAGGCTATTTTAGTTAAGTCACTAATCGTCATCTTCAGCATTTTCTTTATTTTTTATGTCCATAAAGAAATATAACTTTTTTAAACCACAAGAGTTAAACTAAGTTATTTTTCCTTATTCATATGGCAAGCTATAAGGCTGAAACTATCGATCTATATATTATTATTATTATATGTGTAAAAGAGGATGTCTGTTTGTCTGTCCGCTATGCATTTCCATACGGCGGCACCAATTGCGACCAAAACAAGTACATAGGTGCATATAATGCTCCCAAAACCCGCAGTACTACTTTCGGGTGCGTCCGAAGCGTTATTTGCGTCGTTTTCTCATCACCATTTGGTACGTCACGTCATACAACTCCTGTGGTTGGACATCCTGCCGGATTGGCACACCTCTCGACAATATAAAAGGGAAAACAAATCACACTTAACAATCATTCCTCATGGTGCAAACTTTTTTGCCAGGGTATGCGTTCTCGGACGTTATTGGGCTACGCACGTACGGCTATTGTTTACTGTTACATATGTATACCATCATCATACCTGCTTTGTACGGTTACCTAAAACAATTCCTGCTATATGACCATGGATTCGAGGTTGCCCACTTCTCTGGGTACTGCCCTTCCCGTGCAACGCTGGATGCCCAGCTAGTAATTTTTATTTCTCTAGTATCCTATAATTGTATTCGTGGGATGCCAAAGGAATACGAGCTGAAGTTGTTTGAAACGAAGTCTAAAATATGAGAGAATTATGTGTCCCGTTCAAGTAACTTAAATGCTCCACTTGATGTTGCATCTGGCGTCCTGAATTAACTTGTGTGTCTGTGAGAGACGCAGTAGTCGAGAGTAATTATAATTTACGGGCTGTTCTAGTAATGATGCTAAAAAGCCTTTTGGTCGATTCTCTTATCGGCGTCATGAATCATGCTTGAATTTCACCCGTATATATTTATCGTCAGAGCTGGAATTATTGGTTATTGAAGGAAATCAATTCAAGCTCCTGATTCTGTCCTGCGAAAATCGTGAAGAGACTGTGTCAGCTCCCTTTTCAACGGTTAATTAAATAAGTTGATAACTTTGTCTATTCCACGTACTTATCCGTTACCTCTCAACCGGTGTCAGTGCTCCCATTGTGTTAATATGCAACACAGAAGGTGTAAATTGTCTTTATGTGGGGCAAATAGGACGGAGTTTTACTGCAAGGACAGCTGAATAGCTTAAATATATCATAAATGGTGACAACAAGCCTGTTTTTGCGTATCATTTATTAAATTTTATTTATGTTTCTGATTTTAAAGAGAATATTTTATGTGTTGTTGTCAAAGTTTCTTAAAAGTATTTTATCGAAAACATGAAGTATAACATAAAACATGCCAAGCTGATCGGCAAACATCTGTTGAATGACCTGATATCATTGCCAGATTATTTTCCAAATATGTCTTAGAAAACCTTTTTGTCTCGTCCACCCCCATCCCTTAGACTAATGTATCAAAGCGATTATATAAAAGATGAACTTCAATATCACTCGACATTATTTTATCTTTCTTTATCCCTTTCATAACAGCGTGGCTTCTTCCGCAACAATCACTATCTATATCTTTTTCGTTTTTCTATCTGTAAGCAAGGCGCCGACTCAGCAAAAAACACTAAAAAATCATAAAAACAGATTCAACAAACGACGAATGAACTCAGGAAAATGAAAAACATAAAAAGAATGGAAATATCTATTAAATCATTTATACAAGTGATTTCCATCTTTCAAAGTACATGCATCAAGGCTCACCTCTGATTTCCACGACATTGAGGAAATTTTGTCATTTACTGGAGGAAATAAAACCTTTTCTCTCAGGGAGAGTTGTTAATACAAGTATGTTTGATTGGGGAAGGTATGGTGGATAAGAGAGGTAGGAGGGTTGTAGAGGAGGATTATTGGGGCAATGGCTTGGGGGCCAGAGGTGAGTTTACGAGTTGGGAGTGGACGAGACCGAATATATTCTGGGGCGGGGGACTTGGCATGAAAGAAAACTGTGAAATGGTATCAGGACATTTAACAGATGTTTGCCGATCAGCTCAGCATATGTCATGCTATCAAAATTCGCAAAAAAACTCAGTTTACCACCTTCGTCAACAACATGTAATTCATCCCGTTGAAAATCACGAACTTGATTACAATTTAATATATGATTTGCACGAACAGATTTATTGTCACCATTCATTACAGGTTTAAAATTCTAAGGTCTTATTACACTAAAACTCCGTCCCGTTTGTTCATTTATTTATTACCCTAAGTCCGAAAAGAGCACATATTGGCCTTTTACATCGGGGTTTTCAGAAAATTTATAGATTACGCGAACTCGAACAACTATGCCTCAGAAAGGGGCAACCTTCCCAGGTGGAAATCGAACCCGCGACTACTTACTTGTTTGGCAGGCGAGCACTTTACCCCTCCGCAACCGTGGTCGGCAACAATCAAGTAAAAACAATTGCAACCTTCTCTTGTACATGTTAATGCCATGGGAACGTTGAAATATACGTATTTGAAATGTACAAAGTCCTCGATTTATTAAACTGACCATGATCAAATTCCACATGGCCAGCTAGCATACAACTGAAGATATATCCCTTATAAACGTTTGAATTAGGTACCCAATATCATGTTTTTCCTTCCCTCTTAGCAGTCAAAACGTGTAGGGAGCTCGATGAAATGATGTGTAAAAGATAAGTATATCTGATCGCCATCGATTCCGCCTGGTTTAGAAAACTGTGAGATTGGGTTATCGATTGTTCTTACGGAAGAAAAAGGTTTTTCAGTCGTGACCTTTGGTGTGACTCTTCGCGTCAGATGTCCGTGGAAATCAATTTTTCGTGTCTTGATTGTTTTCTCCTTTTTGGCGTGGCGTCAAGGACTTAATTTATTGGCCCTTAAAGCCAAGAAACTGTTGGTCGGTTATGCATAAGTCGCAGATATTTTCCTACCAAAGAAATATGGTTTTTCTACGAAAAGAATTGCGGTAGATACCATGAGTCTCTTTTATTTTTCCATTGCAGACCTGTTTTACTTGGTTTCATTTCCAAATTCCTTTCCTCGTGAAGTCTCATGAACTCTCTTTGTTGAATAAAACTAACATTCAAAGCCCATCCGTGATCTTTACAAAAATTTGGTACTTTCTTAACGCGAAGTTGTAGAAGACACTGGTTTGGCCTAAGTGAAAAATATGGCTTCGAATCACTAAATTCATTTTAATTACTATCAAATCAGAATAGAATTGTTGCACCGAGTGTACGTAAATAAATATATTTGGTCGCCAAACAACGAGCATCTGAAAATTACAAATAGCAACAAGAATATCTGCGAACAGCTTCCATTTCTAAATTTTTCTTTATGTGTATAATTTTCGCCATATCTAATTACGTTCGAATTCATTGTATCCCATGACTTTTTTTAGTCACAATAGTGTATAAATTCCTGTTAAATCTTGACAATAGCAAAAGTGGGATGTAAAGTTTGATTATGATTCGTAATTTTTCCGTTGTAAGCTGCGACTTATCTCTTGTAAAACAACTAGCTCTTGAAGGGGACTGCAATGTGTCAAAGAAAGGTAATTATCCTCAAAACAAGATATAATACTTTACTCTAAGGAAGTGTAGTGACCCACTGGGTTGAGTTCCAGGATTCTGAACGAAGGGTCGCTGGTTCAAATCCCGTGGAAGTATTCGAACGGAAATAGTTTAGGTGCGAGGTGACTAAGAGAAAGGATCTGACCCCACTTCTCTGAATTTGTGTTATCACAAGTCTATATCCAAGTCTAGAGGGAGCTCTACCGTCACCTATCAGAACTAGCTTTCGGATTGAGTCACTGAGTGAAAGAGTGACTTTACTTGGGTCATCCTCCAAAAACATACATTTTCTCCCGGCAAAATAAAAAAAATTAATATTTGTTTGTATAAGAACCAAAATTGTGTGATTAAATTTTGTCAATCATTACATCTAATGGCGCAAGTGGCATAGATCGTGAGTAATATTTACATTTTTTTTTTTAACTTTTCTATTGTCTGCTGACAGACTCATTTGTCCGCGGGCGCGACAGAAGAGGAATATTATGTGTTTACTCACGAGAAAAAGTTATGTTTTATTTGTCATTGGATATTCTGTGACATGCCATAGTGTATCATCATGTCCGTTACCGTCTATTATGTTCGTGAAATGGAGAGTTCACGGGCATGATGTCCACGGACATGACGTCCACGGACATGACGATTTCCTCTATGTTAAGTTATAGTTGGGACTGACAATGGGTTAGGATACTGCCCTTACTTCATTGATCTTGCAACTTACACTCGTTAAATAAATCTCAATTGTGATTAATAAAAGGTTCATAGTTACCTCTTTTTACTTGTCCACGGAAATGACTGATGAGCTTGGCTCTTTCAACACACTGAACTAAACTTTATCTTCTGGTATTAAAGCATTCACGAAATCAAGTATAAACTAAAACAACCCATATGTAGGTGACAATCTTCCCGTTGTGGAAGAAACAGTAGGTGTATCACCAAAATATTTCACTGGATTAATAAAGATGGCCATTGAATCAACACAACTTCTTCGAAATCGCAAGCAGAAAGTTATCTGGACGAATATGAGGAAAAATATTAGCAGGGTTCCAAAAGTACCTAGTGCCATTCCTTATTATATAATAATTAAGCTGAACCCATTTCCAGGAATTCTCAGAAATCCTTTTTACTGCTGCAATTTACCTATAATTTTACAGAAAATCGACTTGGTTAGAGCCATTTACGTCTTTTTTATCATTATATTTTCGTTCAAGCCTTATAATGGAAAATCAACTCTACTTGTGATTTTTTCAATATAATATTAATAACCTATGCTCCAATAATTAGTATACAAAGGTGATATTAGTAATTTTTGTAATAATAATAATAATAATCCACAAGGCATTGTACAAAGGAGTGGTCGATAGAACTAAAACATAATTTAATGGAGTGATTCCAAATTTAACCATTTACCCACTTGATCAGCAAGGTGATTATTTCATTAATATTTTCTTTTATTTTCGGACTTGCTTCTATCGTCTGGGTCTCTCCTGTTTCTGGCTGTAATTTGTGATCAAAACGGGTCCACAAGGGGTTTTATCTGGTTGACTACGCGACCGTTAATTTCATGGAATAATTTTCCTTGCAACTGCTGTCGAATTTAATGCAAAAAAATCTCTCTACTCGGCGAAGCATTCTAATTTCACCTTTCGTACTTATGTATTTCGTTTCGTTTATCGCTAGCAGGAAATCTGCGGTGCCCGTATATTTCAATGGGCACACTAAAAATACGACCCATTTGTTTCATATTTTATCCGTTGATGACAAGCTTTAATTTTTTTACCGCTTCCTGCGGAAAACTTTTTCCTCCGTAGCCTATATCTGTTCGCGTCCTTTTTTTCTGCTGCCGTTTGAAAATGAATAAAATTTACCGTGTTCTCTACTGGAAAATTGTAGCCATGGTGTTAGAACGGATCATTGAGTTTCACGTATAAGTTTCCTATCTGGAAGCAGTATTCCATTACGTTAAATATTCGTCGCTGTTTTTGTTTCTTTCTTCTTATTGTATATTATTTCACAAATTGTAACGCTTCAATCGTTCATATTTTTCCTTCTCGGGACCAAATACTGAGCTTTTTGTACGGAATCAGCAATGTGTATTTCCTGCTGTGGCGTGTTCATATAAATGGGACATTTCGTTTTCATGAACGCATTCAGGCTAACAATATGACCGGCGGTACTAGGTCGAAAGTAATTAATCACTTTTAAAGCATTATGCTTTTAAAATTTGTCTAGCAGTTCGGTAGAATGAGGTTTTCACGTCATTAATTACTATTAATTTTATTGAAATAAAGTTACAAGGTAGCCATGCAGAATGATGTTTCCACGTCATCAATCATTATTGTTATTATTATTAAAAATAAAGGTACTTACAAGGTGACCATTCGGTCGAGTGGTTTTATATATTGGTTTTGTCCAAGTTGGTTTTACATGATGTTGCATTGAAAAGAAACATATGCATGGAGAAACACAATGCTTGTGTAAAACAATGTGAACTTAATCCTAAATATATTACATACACGAAATGAGAAAGACCCTTATAAATCAATATTATTTAACCTTCTCACGAAGGTCTATATTATACGCTGGAAGGGTTTAAAAACTACCTTTTGTGGACCCTTCCAATCCCCAATTGAAGGAAAGAATATTTCGTAAAATTTGAAAGCTGTATCGGAGGTTCTATTTTGTATTTGTGACCTTTTCTTGACATATGGTGGGGTTATTTAAATCTATTTGTGATGTTTATCCACACAGGATCACCAACTATTATCCACCTTAACTGTGTCGGGGTCTTTACTGTGGCATTCAAATATAGTTTTATTCTTGGAGTGAATTGGCTTAGTTTTCTTCGTAGGAATAGAAGGATCAACAACTTTGCTATTTACACATAGTAATTTATTGACACCGACCGTGGTTTCGTTACAGAGTAACATTATCAAGGTGATTATAAGGTCAGTAACATTATCAAGGTTTCCAATGTTACTCTGTAACGAAACCATGGTCGGTGTCAATAAATTACTATGTGGAAATAGCAAAGTTGTTGATCCTTCTATTCCTGCGATTACGGATTTCCACCAAGTTACGCCCGCTACTATTATAATTATTTATTATAAGTTTTCTTCCTTTCTGCTAGTACAAATATATAATCTGGAATTTTAACCATTGAACTATTTTCGGAGGCATCATTTAAGATTTTATTTGGTAAATTATTAAAGAAATTCGCTCACGTCCGAATTTTCCACAATTCCCCGGCCTGAAATCAACGGCTCGAGGTAGTAATATACAAAATGAACTCGAGTACTCATAGATTCGTCTTATCGCTCGATCAACGGAACGAATCCTTGGGCAGGCGGCGGTGTTCATGAAGAATAATTGTATTCTTTGAGGTGCTAACGGAGGCACTATGGAGGTGGGCTCCCGAATGCACGATGCATTACAAATAACTTCTGCTAGCGCGTTATAAAAAATATTTTATGATCGTAGAAGACTAACTTTTAGGTTGAAAAGTAAAGAAAGGGTACAGAGATTGGATATTTTTACCTCTGTGGAGGTTGTTTTATCATCGTAGAGGACTAAAGTGGGTATTTTTACCTCTGTGGCGATGGGGTAAAGTCTTCGCTAGCCAAATTAAGGGTCGCGGGTTCGAGGCCCGCATGAGTAGGTCATGGGTGTTTGATTTTTTGATTATCCTACGTTGTTGTTCGTTAAATCCCCCCACCCCGCTATAAAGGCCTTAAATTCAATATCTTCGTCCAGGTGAAGATTACGCTACGCTATTTTTGGTAACTGTATCAGTTATTTTCGCGATGTTCAGCCGTTACTGGTAATTGGTGTAAGGCTTTTAATTGCAGTGTGGCGTTATTGTTTTATGTGGCCATTTTTAGTGTTTTACTGTGATTAATAAATGAGAGCCTGCTGCGCCCGCTCCCAGCGGGCTTCCCCCGCTCTTTTCAATGCAGGTCCACAGAGGGATAGGCGCGTTTGTAATTTTAAAATGTAGAAAAAAAAGGCAGGGTCTTATGTACAAATTTAATTGGAATGTTCATGTACAAATTGAGGTCAGAGGACCTCTTTAAACACAACGTTGGAAGTAATTACACTATCCTCTGTTAAACGCACATGATGACTCATACTTACGTATCAACAGGAGACTTGAGTGTGGAATCAGCCGCATTTTGATAAAAGTTATTTAAAGAATGCGAGATATTGTTGCAAATGAACAAATGTATCAGTTTGTGCGACGTTAACGTCAGGAATATTTACAGTTTTTTTTTGTTTTTTTTTTATTATTTAAAAACCAATTTTAGGAAACAATAGCAATATTTAGGAAGTAAGATATGCCGTCGCATGTTCTCTGATAAATTCTGTGCATTTTGGCACCTCATTTGTAGAGTTTGGTTGCGTATAAGTTGAGAAAAAGTAGAAATAACACTAGAAATAATATAGAAGATTAATCAACCTATATAGTTTTACACTATATCCAGGTGAGCCGACCGTTGCTCCAGTTCCTGTGACTACTGTTAAATGGTTTCAAGTATTGTATGTATTCACTGATCCTATGAAAAGTAGTCCGGTGGCAAGCCAGTGTATTATTTGTATTATGGTTATTATGGTATAGTGATAAATTAATCAGTTTTTTCAATATGGTAAACATTCTATCAGTGATCTACATTTTCCCTACGCTTGGATTAGTATCGCCGTTATATCCTGCATAGAAATGCGCAATTTCTATATTATTTAATTATGCGAATTGCAGTATCGCAATTATATCCTGCATAAAAATGCGTAATTTAAAATTAATTTCCATGAATTATAGCATGGAACGCCCACTTCTTATGTGACTGTACAACTTAAGTGGCGCAATTAGAAGAGCATACAATTTTGAAAATTTCTTAAAAATTACATACACTTTCTTTTTTGAATCGACCTCCTTAAATGCGATTATATTTCATTTGCATAGTGGTTATTCAACATATTTGAAAAATCGTTCGCCTCTTAACGTTCTCTTCTTTATGGATAAGTTTGTGCAAAACTATAGGGTTGTTTTTTAAGCGAGCATGAGAGATGGTTGGAGAGGGTAATTTCTGCTTGCTGCAGGTCAAAGATTAAGCTCTGAGTTATGTGCTGTTTTCTCGTTCGATCCAGTTTCGTATCAACTCCAGCTTTCGTAAAAGATAATGGCAACCTTCGAATGCCAGCCTTAGTTGATGACCTAGTGGCTTTTTCCCATGCCTTATCAATATGTAATTACTCGCAATTTTCCCCGTTCTTACTTACTTTCCTCGAAATTACCTGCTCGGGGTGATCCATTTCACCTTCATCATTCTTCGGTGGAACCACATTTCCCTGTTGCTGTCATAATCAAAATATTGTATAGCATTCAAGATGATAATTGGATATCAGTTCATTTCCTAAAAGATAGAACATAGAACATAGTGGAAACAATGTTTAAAGGATATATATTCTGAAAACAATAGGCAACATATGCCACACAAGTTATTTGAGTGAAAAAACCTTTTTGAATACCTGGTTTAATTTATGGTCGGAAATATATGCCTGCCAGTCAGTAATGGTAAGATAAAAGCATTAATCATTCATCAACATCATTAGTCTACAATCCTAGGATTGGTTTGACGCAGTTCTCCATTCCTCTCTCCGATCCGCTATCCTTTTCATAGCGACGTATTTCTTCTCTTTTACATCCTTTATATCTTATGTAACTCAAGCAGTCCCTTGCCATTCTTCCCTTTCACCTGTCCTCCTACGATTGTTATCTTTTTAGTTATGTTTTATTTTGCATTGCAAAAATTAACAACGCGTTTCTACGGATACCGTTATCATCTGATAGGGCAAATTCGATGGATAAATATTTTATTCATATTTATTATTTATTTATTTTTATTGTTTATTTAATGCAGTCCAAAAACATCGCAAAGCCAATTACAAAAGACTCATAATAACAAAGAAAACAATTAGAAAATAGTAAAAAAGCACAAACAACAACGAACAAAATAATTTTCAGCAGTTTTATCAAGAAAACAAACAATGAATGGTAGTATTATTCATAAGGCAGTGCGTGGAGTAGGGATGAATAAAAATTGGAGATGGTGCCAGATCGATGAGAAATAAAAAAAGTCAAAATTTGGAACACATTTTGAATAGGAGTTAATGGAAGAGGGGGGTCTGAATATTACTTGAGGGGGCTATGGTTGCCTAGACAGGGTTCCCACTCAACCGTGAAAACCTTAAAACCGTGAATAAGCCGTGAATTTCGTCTACCGTGAAAAAACCTGGAGAAAGCCGTGAAATTCGTCGTAAAACCTTAAAAACCTTTAAAACTTGAGTGTAGATCTACGATTGACGGATCAAAAGAAAAATCGATGTGTCGATCATTGTTTCAATGTCAGTCACTCGCAGACACTGTCCTCGCATTTATCTGCGCACGCATATTCCAAGCGCTATTATTGGTCCGTGTGTCATGACGACACGCAGACCATAAGGCTGTGATTGGACGACCTTTAACCGAAGTGATCATTAGCCCTGGCGAGAAATCAGACACCTCTTCACTTCCCTGTCACCCTCCATTTTCCCACTCACAACCTTTAGCCGGCCCTTAATTTTGCTAACGATAGGCGACTTCATAAGAGCACTTTCGTTGCTGCCTTTGCATTCGTGGCGTTTATCGCGTTTGCTATATTTTTAGTTAACGTGCGGCCAGTGATTTTTATGTAATCAATATTTCTTCCTAAAATGGCTTATCAAACAGACCGTGAATTTGACGCAATTTAGACCGTGAAAACCTGGAAAAAACGTGAGTTTTATAATTTAGTTAGAGTGGGAACCCTGCTAGTGGGTTGAGCATTTGGCTGCAGATCGAGGGGTCCCTGGTTCAAATCCCAGATGAAACCTACATATCAAACTCCTCGATGTGCGAGATGTCCTGGGCCTCCCTACCTTGAATGTGTGATATTAAAACGACGTTGGTTTATTTCGGGCTGAGCTCTACCCTTGCCTATTCAAACAACCTTTCGGGCTGAAACACTGAGTGATTGAGAGTTTTGATACTCAGTTTTCTTATGTATTTAATAATAATGCGATGACCTGTCTCCTTTTCGTCAGCTTAGATTAATGACTGTTGTGAATTATTCTTACTCGTACCGATTAATAATAATTGTATGCTCTTTCTCTTTTCAGGTAAGTGTAATCCTTGCGGCGTGACTAGTGATTTAGAGTGTCGTCTAGTGGGGAGCTTGCGAAATCTGCGAGTAATCTGCAAGTATAGAGGTAAACTTAAATATTTTGATAATTGGAAAAATTGGGAAATTTACTGCTGAAACAGGAAAGCAGGGAAAAGAACTGACCTACATAGCCTGAATGTTTGAAGTTCACACGTCTGTGGCCTTGTGCGGGGTGAGCTCTAACCTCACCTAACCAAACCCATCTTCAGGTTGAATCACTGTGTCCGTGATTTTAATTAAATATAGTGTTTAATAGATTTGATGACGCTTGTGTCCGAAAAGTGATGTGAATTTTTGCTATCAAAACAGTGGAAAATTGGAAAAGTTTTTCTAACTTTATTAATTCATGTTGTTCTGCGATATCTCGTCTAACACAACTGAACTTATTTGTGTCTATTTATCGTGCAGTCATCTTTTTTTACAATGAATTAGGACAGGGGTCTTCAACCTTTTTTAATGCAAGGGCCAAGAATCGATTTCACATTTTTCGGAGGGCCTCAATGCTCCACGTCATTTTACCACCCCTACAATAAAATTTAAAAAACAGTATTATTGTAAAGTGTAATGATCTTTATTGGTTAAATTCAATCAATCAATGCGATTTTTGACGTTGTTTGTATTTGACGAGTGTGTCGATATTTGGATTTATTTTTGTAGTTTCTATATTTTCTTTACCCTCTAAGGGGCCTCAAGAAGTTAGCCGGCGGGTCGTTGGTTGAAGGCCCTTGAATTCGGCTATCTGGTGATTTAAATCACAGAAGGAAACACGAAGTTTCTGCGGTAACGCGTATCACCCGATAGAATATCATGCGTTACGCTTATAACCATTCAGGGTGTCCGGGGAAACCAGGAGAATCAGGAATTATGCATGAATCGTTCTTGTATTTTCGATCTCTAACCTGGAATTTCAAAGTATCTAAAATTTCTGCTCAGGTATGTCTTACATTGTATTGATTACATTGTAAATTGCACTTTATTAAGGCATATATTTACCTAATAAACTATGTAAATTATGACGAATTTCTTGAGGTGCCAAGTGAGACATTGGTGAAATAACTGTAAAATTTATAACTGATAACTTCAGGCTTTACTTTGTGAAACCTCTCCATATTGGATATAAAGAAATAAAACTTTGTAAGGCTATATTATATTAATATGGGCACGACCCGGGTTTCGTAACGTGGTTACATCTTCAGATGAAGATGTAACTACGTTATGAAAGCCGGGTCGTGCCCATATTAATATAATAGTGAACCTTTCGTAACGTAGTTACATCTTCACCTGAAGACGTAACCACGTTACGAAACCCGGGTCGTGCCCATATTAAATTGATAGTGAACCTTACAAAGCTTTATTTCTTTATTTCCAATTTAAAATTTATATTATTAAGAAGTTTAAGTATTGCTTTTAATATTCTTATATATCGTAGTAATCACGTAAGCTTAACCTGGAATTCATTACAAATTTTCCTGAAAACCTGATATTATTCATGAATTTTTCGCTTTCGATTGGCTCGGCAACCTGCCATTAGGCTTATTCGCTGGGTTTCAACATTTTTGATCTGTGCGTTATTAGGCGACCGGGACTAACTCGCCATTTACTCTCGCCGGCTTTCCGGTCTCGTCTCCGTATCTCGCTTGCTAATTCATTCGATTTTGAAGGCGCACACATCTTCCGGGTCAGTCGTATATGACTTCCTGTTTGTCTTTTGGCCTGTGCCCCACCCTGTTGATTTTCGTGTCCGTTGAACCCCGTTTCGTTCGCGGGGAGGGAAGTCGCTTCGCATTTCCATCTAATTTCTAAAACATGAGTTTCATTTCAACCGAATGAATGCATTAAGCTACTCGGGACCCATAATCGTCTCTACTGCATACGCGAGCGAAATAATTGAATCGTCTGGTCACCAGGTACGGACGTTTTTTGTTTAAGCCTGCATTTCTTTAGAAAAAAAAACTATTTCGGCGCTACGCGCGAGATGTTTTCGGAAAATAATTGCAAGACAAAAGGGGATATCGAGTTCATAGTGTCGGCCTTCGTGGCGGCGAGGATACGTCCTCGCCTACCATACTGAAGGTCGCGGTTTCGAGTCCCGCCTGGATAGGGCGCTTTGTATTTAAGCTTGTATTTCTGTAGAAAAAACTACGTGCGAGATGTTTTCGGAAAATAATTGCAAGACAAAAGGGAATATCGAGTTTATGGTGTTGGCCGTGGCGGCGGGGATACGTCCTCGCCTACCATACGGGCGGGTTCGAGTCCCGCCTGGATAGGATGCCCCTTTCATTATATGGGTGTGTGATCTTCTGTTGTTGATTGTTAAACTCCTGATTTAAAGGCATCATTTTCTATTTTCGGGGGTAATTGAGATAAATTAAAGAATAAAACAAATGGTAATTATAGCAACAAATTATTCAACGTGGACTCGTTCATTTGTACACGAGGCATGAAGAATTTGACTTTTCAAAAATTACATAGTAAATTTCCTACTTTACCTGTCTCCTCTAAAATTAAACTGCACTTTCCACAGTTATTTCAATTCGTGCGATACGTTTCGGCTCGCTGGTACAAGACATCAAAGTGCATGAGAATATCACATTTATTCATTTTGAGGAAGGGAAATCTAATCCTCCCCCACTGCTTCTTCAAATGTATAATTGTGACGTTTGCTTGCACTATGTTGCTTAGTACCAGATGGTGGCACTGTGAGCCGAAACTTGGCGTATTAAATAAGTGCAGGAATGTGCAATAGTTATATATTTACACAAAACTTGAGGTAATATGTAGTGCACTGAAAGATAGCTGTATATTCATGGCCATTTTCAGTCTAGTCAAGATCAGGTCCTTGTATTTTGTTCTTTGAAGGCTATGCCTCATTTTTCATGGTTTTTGTTGAGAGGAGTCACATTCTTTTGCATTGAAATGCCTATCCGAAGCAGGCGGAGATTGGCATCATCGGCGTTCAAACAAGTTTCTCGGCACGCCTTCTTGAAAAGTGCGCAGTTGTGCCTGGTGGAATGGACTCTTCCGTTGCAATTTCTCAAAGTTGAATTCTCCGCTTGGATCGCTGCCAAAGTTTTCGTTTAAATTGGGAGGGAAGTTGGCCATATGTCCTCTAGTTCATCTTCGTTGATGTTTCCCGCGACGAAAAGCTCACAATCTTTTTTGAAGGTGTAATTGGTCTCACAGCATAAAACAAGCCCGAGTGTGTGCGAGTTGGAGAAATCATTATCAGAACAAGCTTATCGCAATTACCAATGATGTACAGCCTTAAACACTATTTGTTCATTTTTATAAAATAATTACTGCCGCTTTTATACGTTCCCGATTCGCCTTTTCCTTGTTTATTGTTGCTATTTGATGGATTAAACATTTATCACTCGCAGATGATGATCAAATACGTCATTCCATACAGTTGGAAACATTTTCAAAATTATGCAATAATTTAATGCTATATTTCACTTAAACCTATTCTTTACTAGGTTCCACAAATATTTTTCACAAATACTTTAATTTCACTTTTGCATTACAGGATACAGGAACCTCTTTTTTGGCCAAAAGAATAACGTAAATATAAAGATTGGTGTTGAGGAATTTGACGGCGCACCTACCATTTAATTCATATTTAATAACGTCGGAAAACAAGATGAGTTGAAACCGTTCGTGGTGCCAAATTAATAAATCTGCGGAAAGTTGCCGTTAAATTATCGTTTTAATTGATTGGTTCAAAACCACATGGAATGAGCCGACTACACATATCTTTTGCAATCGTCTCCGTATGTAGGTATATCAGTTTTAACATGCGACCGTATTGTAGTTTTAAACTTCAGTATTTCTTACTTTTTCCTCACGTAGATAGAGGAGCAATAGGTATTTTCTGATATTGAGAGTTTTTAATTTTGAGGGCCCAGGAACTAAATGAAAGCATGTAAAAAAATAATGCGTCAGTGATGAGTTTGTTTGCCTCAATTTCAGCTATGAAATTCCCAGCGTCATTTTTCCGGCCATAAACGGTATTTTCCGCGATGGTTCCAGGGATGTCTATCCCATCCCTTTTTTACATCATTCGGCGCGTCCCTTTTTTCCGTCGCTGAAACCATGGTTACGTCTTTTAATCAATCAAAACGCACGACCGCTAACAGCGATTGTAATTCCGCACTTGGCTTTTAATTGACGACAGTTGTAAAAGGGAATGACCGTCTGATTCAGAAAATAATTGGTTGGAGCCATTACTCTTTTAGTCCCCGAAAACCTATCGCCTTGCGGTTTGTTTGAACAAAAATCTGGTTAAAAGCGCATGAAATCATTGAAACATTACTACGATACTGCGATTTCCTAAAATTAAATGCTAATTAAACCGTTTATTCAAAATCGAACTATCTCCCAAATCGTTATTTTTCACCAGGTTAAGTTTTTCTATAAACTCGGCGCCCCTGACGTGTGTAGTGGTGGAAAAATCGATTTCGATTACAATCGAAAATCGGATTTTACGAGTCAAGGAAAGAGGAAATCGTGATCGAGCCGAGATATTCGAGTTTCGATCAAAACTGTTTACCACCATGTGGGCCCAGGTTCGAATCCCGGCGGTGGCAGAAAAATTTCAGAGATGCCCGATCCCTGCTTGAATGTTGTGTGGAGGACATTTCAAGTGCAACACTCCGTCCGTCGGATGGGCCGTTAAGCCATGGTCTCTTAGGAGCCTTTCTTTAAGAGTGGGAAAATGCCGACGCCGAGTTTCTCTCCACCCTTCCTTCCATACCCTTCCCTGGTGGCGCAAATGACCTCAGCTGTCGGTCGCCTCCTCTTAATACCATACCATACCAGTCATTCGTTATACCATCGTAAATTTTTCTGCAAGTACTCGTCGGCTATATCAAAACGAAAGGCTGGTTCGTGCGCAAATTTATCGATAAATTATCCGGAATACTTCAAACTGAACACTTAGCGTGATATTCAAGGGCATAACACGCCCGTGGCGGCGTTCATGGAAAACTTTCCCTTTAGCTTTCGTCTTTCCCGCTGAATTCCCTCCTTGTAAAACTCATAATTAGTGATGAAATAACGTCAGTCAAAATTTATTTGTCGGAGTAATCGATCTTTAATCGAAAAGAAAAGGTCAACTTTTCAACAGAAATCGAAATTGAAAAAGATCAATTAATCGAAAACATCGACGGGTCTATTACAAAAAAAAACGTTTGTACAAAAATATGTTTGCTATTCATTCGAAAAACACTCAAAATACACATTTGAGTGGTAGAAAAAACTTTAAAAATCTAGATAGAATACGGGCTTGAATTATTATCAGTAGCAATTTACAAAATCATGCCCATTAAAGTTTTGGGATCACCGCTTGGATTCATTCGGCTTCACTAAATATTTTAAGAAACATTAACTGATTGAGATGCTCTCTACCAGCTCTACCAACCCTACCAGCCTTAGAGAAATGTCTGGGAAAGATGACGTTGTGATAGGCCGGTAGTGGATACTGCTGATATAAAACGTAATGGTAGTATAAATTGATAAATAAAAATATGAGAAACCGGCCTTCCGTTGTGATGTAGTCGACGAGAACATGCGAACACATTCACATTATGCATCACATCGAATCGATCTCCAATCCTCTGATTGTACCTTATAGACTGACGGATACAGAAGGTAGTATTCCGTGCTGAAATCTTTCTGAAATTATGTTGAAAATAAGTATTTTCATGCAATTTTTGCTGTTTTTTGATGTCTATTGATGCCAGGAATATATGTTTTATGATGAATTTCCGGACTTCGTCCGATTCTCGTCGTGCCTTAAGAATCTTGATAAAAAATTTCAGTCGTCAATAATTGAGGGCAAATCACATTAGGTATGTGGAAACCACTTTGGAATATCACGCCAAGTGTTGCTTACGGATACTATAGTGGTAAATATAAATTAATAAATAAATGTATATAACCGATCGAAAGGAACGGACAGAATTGACTATGAAAAACACAGAAACACATTAAAAAGAGACACTCTCTTGTATTTGTTTCTGTGTTTTTCAATGTCAATTCTGTCCGTTCTTTTCGATTGGTTATATACATACACTAGCTGACCCGGCGAACTTCGTACCGCCTAACAATCAATGAACTTAGTTTAGTTACGCCATTCATAAATCAAGAGCGGCTCACCTTCCGATGAAACTAATTTGCAAACATTCCGACGAAGTGAAATCAAACTGCTTCATTCCTCGACAGGAACACGGACATTACCTTTTGTCAACAATTGCTTGGAGATTTGCTTACAAACACGGTAGTGAAGAGTGAACTCGAGCTGGGCTTACAATTAGATCGAATCAAATTTTTTAAATACAATTTAAATATTTTTAATATATTTAGTTATTGAAATGTTATATTGTTACAAATTTCAGTTATTAAATTGGTAAAAACAGAACAAATAATTTAATTAGTAGTTTCGACCGACTTATCAATTGTTGTTGCGTTATATACTCCTAAAAACATATCAATAAGAAAGACATGAAATTTTTTATGAAATTATCCTTTTTTAATGTCCTATATGTTACCTATATGGGGCTGAGACGAATCCAAAGAACCTAATATCATTAAAATCGGTGCAAAAAGCCGTTCTCGAGTTATAAGTGTTCTAACTAACACGATTTTCGACTTTCTTTTATTTATATAGATTATCGAGTAGTGCGCTTTTCTCGAATTCAATATATAAAAATAGGTATATAAAAAACCGGCCTTCCGTTGTGATGTAGGCGACGAGAACTTGCGAACGAATTCGCGCTGGTGTTGCGTATGGCTTTCAGTCGAAGTTATTTCGAAAGAGTTTCGTGCGGCCGCGATTAAAAAAATTCTCATGGTGTCAGAAGTGCCTTCCGAAGGATGAGAATGTTTACTCTCGATGGAAAAAAATGCGCGTTGAGTCCGGACACAGTTGCGGAGTGCTGTTCCTTGGGCAGATGGGAGTGTGGAACAGGAAATAAATCAACGCCCACTCATGCCCTAATCCCGCCGAAAAAAAAACTCGAAGAAGAATTCTGTGTCTGCTTAGAGCGGAAATAAATCTTCCTGAATGCGACAGCCGCGAGTAGCTCAGTGGCTTAAAGAAAACTCATTGAGAAATCTTGAGAAATTGGAGATGAAGGCTGCAATCGTATCCATTTAGATTGCCAGTTACCATTCCATCTTCTGAGTAATGGGTGTCTATCCTTTTTTTCAAACACCATTTCACGGTTTTCTCTCTCTTATCTGCCTTCATACTTGTTGCACTAGGATTTGAATCTATTCAGAAAATCAAATTAAATACGAATAGAAGTTCAGGGAAATGGCTAGTTCAAACTTGTAAAATTTTATTTTCAGCTGAGCTAGCTGTACAACGTTACCATGGTGAATGGTGATAGTTTTTTTCTGGTTTTAAAAGAAAATAGTTTTAAAAGGTGTTTGAGACATAGCTTCGCAAAGCCTACCAATAAATTGAGAAAAAAAGGTTTACCATGTTCGTTTGAATTGTATTTTAATGTATGAACGAGTTATGACCAAGAATTTTTCTAAATAGTAAATGTTGATCATCATGAGATTTTATCAATAATAGACACTTTGTTACCTTCATATAATATTTTTATTTTTTTACCGGTTTCGGCTGTAACACCATTATAAAGTGCAGAAAATATCTGTTGTATTATATAAACCGGTAAAAAAATACAATTTAAAAATATATAAGTATTCTGGACGACAAAGTGTCTGTTATGATAATATGGAGCCCTTCCACCACGTACATACAAGCTTCAAGTTTCGACCTTATGAGATTGCCAATGTTTTGGTCAAAGTAGGCGTGGCTTATCCCTCCCCCATTCCAGTCTTCGCTCACTTTGGCCCATCAGTGTAACTGTGGCCCACATTAACCCTATAACCATCACTCCAATTGTCCCCCCATCCCTCCACCTCACCTCGCATAATCCTAAGATATCTATCCTCCCTTTATCCATTTCCCCTTTGATATTTTCTAACTTCCCTGCCCTCATCATAGTCCTTACATTCCACGCCCCTACATTTATAGCCGACATCTTCTTCTCCATCTTCTTGGTCTTTTTTTCTTCTTTCTTCATTGCTGCTGCTGCTGATGATGATGATAAGTCAATTAAAATAAATTTGCAAGGATATCGCATGTTGGCGACCCCGAGGACCTGGCCGACCTCGCTGCCGTGCCCGACACGCGCCCTTTGCGGATGGGTCCCGGGCGATGAGATTCCGAGGCTCATTTGGTTGTCCTCCATGTGTTCAGGGAAGAGATAGTTGGTAGGGTTTCCCACTTCCATTCCAACAGTGTTTTTCAGGTGACACCATCAAGTGGACTACCTTTCGTCTGGCTCCTACTCTTCGACCTATATGGCATGGCCCTACCGGGAATAATTTAGAATTAATCCCGCCAACGCAGCTCTAGGGGCTATAGGAACGCGCAAGCCTTTCCACCGCAACAAGGTTGTAGCCCAAGGGAAAGACAAATAATATTATAAATTTAAAAACAGCGTTTTTCTCGCCAACTCAAAAGAAGAAAATAAATTTCACTGTCCATATCTGAGTCTCGATATGAATTGTTACTCAAATGGTGACAGACTTCATGAAATTCATTACGACCAAAACTAAAAACGTTGGGCCTATGTAAGGTTACATTTAGTATTTGCAATAAGTGACATTACTCTTAAAAATTCTTACTAAACTGCGATTTGATTTACCAACCATTTTCTTATCTAAATTCAACACATTCGCATAGTTGAAGACTTTATTGATCTTTGAGAACTAAAACAGAATCAAATACGCTCAGATATTAAATATTCAAACATTGTGTGTCAGGTAGGTTATAACACTTTCATGCATAATTGCTGAATACTTCAACGTTAACTGATGACTTCTAGAATATTAAAATTAATCAATCAACTCGTTAGGTGCTAATTTCTAATACGTTAGGATGTTAAGTACTGAGCATCAACTTCTCATTCAATATAACCCTCTCTATCTATAAAAAGATGGGCAAACTTCCTTTTTGGGGCAACATAGACTCATCAGTAAAAACAACCTTCAAAACCATGAAATACCATGCAAGGGACAAAGTAGCCCCAAGTTGAGGCATCGCTTGCCCAACTTAAAAATGAAATCGCAAAGAATTTGTATATCTTTGCTGCATATGAGGTGAACATTGAGATGGTGGTGTAGTTCATTTAGTATTTTGTTATAACCCCAAAAAGTAATATGGAAAATATCTAGCATCGCATGGCATCTAATGCACTGATTGAAACGTTATTCGTGCGTACAAGTAGGGGAGGCAATAGAATTATTTTAATCGATTAATAAATCATTTGAATAATCATAGAGGTGCCCCTAGTTATTCGATTAATTGGTGGACAATTAATCGATTATTTTACAATCGACTGTATATAAAATATTTCAGTTAGGGTAAATACGTACGATTTTTAATTGAAAAACAAAAAGAGCTTTGATATTTTTACAAGCAATGACAAAGTAAGTTACACGAAATAATTTATAATATTACTAGGATTGAAAAATACGAACATTCTTTATTCTTGGTCATTTGAAATCTCCACATTAAAAACTCCTGTACAGCACAAGTATTGAAGTGGGCCTTAGTAACTCCCTAAATAAGTAATAATATTACGGTATATTCCAACATTCTTGTGTTCTACACTCTGCCTTACTTGGCCAATACTTCATTTGTATTCAATGAGAGTTAATCCGTGTCTTTGAATCCTTGTCCCGGCTCCAAAGGTGATTTTCGCGTCCTCCGTCACCTCCGGACTCATATACATATCATAATGGACGACTTCGTTCCTGGAAAAGGATATTACATCATTCCGCACCCACACACACAACGCAGCGTGTGCCTCCAGTCAGTTGCTATTCCACATGCCGCCCCTCTCTCTCCCCCTCATTTTTTCTCTCGTTTTGCGCACCAAGGATATTTTAGATGCGTGCTGATCATCACACGCCCTTGTCGACGCGCAAGAGTCCTCTGCTTTGAAGAGATAGCAGCATGGAGAGTGGTCTTCTAGCTCGTTAATTAGTATGCGCTCAAGAGGACTACGGATATGAGGAGGCACCGTAGAAGTTTGATTCATGTTGCCAATTTCGGGCGAATTTTAATATCTTTTTAAAACTGCAAGCAGCACGGTGATGAGTGAAAAGCGGTTCCATCTATTCTCAATGTTGATTAACTTCTCGGAGTATAGGTCTGAGAATGATGTACAAAAATTTTTGCCGTAAAAAAACTGCAATCGACAGATCAGACATTGATAATCTAAGTAAAATTTATTTTTTTATTTAATAAATCCATATTGATGGTTACTATGATATTGAAATAGCTTAGTAACAATCATCAAACAAATCTTTGCGAATAAGGCATGCCAAAATTCTTGTCTCATCTTTTTAATTTATGTATAGTAGAATTATTTTTATTTTGTTATTGTAAAATTAACTTTGCAATAATCTTTCATGCCTTCATGTATCAATTTAATGTAATCAATAGATCAGACATTGATAATCTAACAAAAGTAAAATTTATTTTTTTATTTAATAAATCGATATTGATGGTTACTATGATATTGTACTAACTTAGTTACAATCAGTAAACAAATATTTGCAAGTAAGGCTTGTCAAAATTCTTTTCTCATCATTTTAATTTATGTAGAGTTGAATTTTTTTATTTTGTTATTCTAAAGAAAAAGGTGTCATTTCATGCCGTCATGTATCAATTTAATGTAATCAAACTCATTCATAGCTCTGAAGAAGATATAAAAATGTATTGAAACGTTGGCAAACAATTTTGAATATCACTCTCGAACCAATATTCCAAGGCGTTAATCAACATTGAGTAACTGAGGTCAAGAGAAAGAAAAAATTAATCGATTTATCTAACCTCAATATTCAATATGTAATATCGCGAGGAATAGCATTGAAGAGTTATACATTAGTTAGATCTCATCATCGCGAGTATAAATTTCGGTAAACAGCCCTAAACATATCACATTTCCCCATGAAATTCGGATCGCTAAAGAATTCCATCATCAGAAAAGAAATGTTTCATCAGATGCCACAAATGTAGCATGTTTCTCTTCGGAAGCGAGGCTCGGATGTCGACAGCAGCAGAGAAGTCAAGAGTGGAAGCATTGGAAATGTGGTGCTACCGAAGAATGATGAAGATAAAATGGATCGACCGTGTAAGTACCGAGGAAGTGCTTAGAAGAGTGGGAGAAAAGAGAAGTCTTCTAAAAATCTTGAGGAGTAGACGGGAAAACTTAGTTGGCCATATTTTGAGGCACGATACCCTGATGAAAACAATCGTAGAAGGACAGGTGGAAGGGAAAAAGGGCAAGGGATGGCCCCGAATGAGTTACATTGGACAGGTTATAAAGGATGTAAAAGAGAAGAAATACGTCGCTATGAAAATGCTAGCGGATAGGAGAGAGGAATGGAGAGCTGCGTCAAACCAATCTTAGGATTGTTGACTACTGGTGATGATGAAAGAAATCCTCTATACATATATTCGCGGGAGTACGTATTAACCCTTTCTAACCCAAAGCTGCATCTGTGATAAATCAAATTTCAAGATTTTTCGCTATGAAAACTTGAAAATTTTGCTCTCCATCACCATCATCGTGGCAGCTAAGTACCTCGTCATTGCAGTTTACATCACAAAATAATGCTTAGTTTAGATATTTCCTAAACTGAGTAGAAAATTCACACATTTTTGATGTTGCTTAGAAGCAACATTGGGCTATAAAGGGTTAATGCAAGTATCTCGGAAAGGTATGATATTTGGAGGAGGACACCGACATCTAGGGTAATAAGGTCCAATTCTTGGAATTAGAATGGCAGCCTTCAATAGGACCATAAATTGTGATATATTGAAATGATTAGGGAGATAGAAGGGAAAAGTAAGTTGCGACCATGGATAACAGATAGAGTAGGTCCCATACAATCCTATAGAAGGTTGATTTCTGATGCCACTTCGCTCGTTTCTTTTGTTTTCCAAAATGCCCGCAGCGCGGCGATGACTGCATAGCGATCCACATTTCTTTAACAATATGCTGTTGCATAGCATTTGATACTGCAAATACTGTGCGATCTCGGTGATAGGGTAGTTTCCTTCATCAAAGAAAACGAAATGCAATGATTGCGATTCGTTACCCACCATTAGTGTATTCATAATATGCAAATTAATTGGTTTTAGAAATCCCAGTTTAGACGAATCTCAACGGTCAATTTTATCCTCATTTGTAAAAGGTCAGATTGGCGTCCATGCGATTCCTCTCCACGTGACGTCACAGGGACCAAGTTTCTATTCGAGTAGAAAGGAGTTTTACATCGTCTGAGATTACTAATGCATGCATGAGGCACAGAGCTCAGGGAAACATCTCTTAATAATCACACATTAAAAATACCTAAGTTCGGAAAGTTTCATTCTTTTGATGGGGTATTATTAATCCTTTTTAAGGGGGCGCCCTAGTGTTTGAATTTCCCAGTTTAACGGCTCACGAAGCCCTCTGGCCGCAGCGCCGGGATATAAAGACCGAAGCCGAAGCGCCTCGAGTGAGAGAAAGGGGGTGGGGTAGAAAAAGGCAACTCCCCTCCCAACTTCACCCACGAAGACTCCGAGGAGAAACATGATACTCATGATAAATTTGATACGGGTCATTGGAACAGGGGTCGCAGTCGGAACTGATATGTGACACCTTAGTGGTGGCGAGCCATTTAAAAATAGTAGAAGCCAACTTATGAGGGCCGTGTAGGGCCGTGTTCCTGTGTCATGCGTTGAAAAAATAGGCCTGTGAATGCGAAGGTCCTTTTGAGTTTACACCTTTTCCGAAATACGATATTACCATACGCTGACGATGTTATTTACATTGTGTAAGCAGGTATCTCGTCAAAATTATGGGTGGCGGCTGGATAAAGTCCTCGCCTGCCATACAAGAAATCGCGGGTTCGAGTCCCGCCTGGTTAGGTTTCCCTTATTCAGAGGGTGGTTTTTCGTGTAATTAATTGTTAAATTTTTCGAATACCCAACATATAATGGCTCAATATGAGCTGTAATCGGTGTTTGGGAATAAAACTAAATAAAAAAAAATAATCTCCTCCTCTAGGAAACCTGGTAAAAGACCCGTCTCCGTCTCAAGGCGCATATTTAACCTTTATTGCTATTCTGAGTCAAGAAACCGCTATGTACCCATGACGAGCGAAGTACAAACTGGTTAATATGTAGAAAGGGTCTGCATCGCCTTCCGCGACCGTGCTAGGGCGCCCTCTTAAGCCAAGCGCTACCTGCTAGCAGGGTACTCAGCTACCTCCTATCAGCCTGCGTCGTATCAGCGCTCAGAGCCTCGCCCCAAGGTCACCTCACTTGCGGCAGCGGGAACCAGAACGACGTCACACGGAGTTTACCCGGCATTCATACTTACCCGTCGCGTTTTCGCGCGCTTGAAAATTTTCACTTTTCATTTAATCGCGAAAAATAGATATCGTCATTTAATAATCTAAAAGTGCGAAATTCGTACTCCAGGAGTAATAATCTTTCGATTTAGGCAAGAAAAAAATAATAGGAAACCACCCTATTGTAAAACCAAGATGGAGGAACTTTGACCGCGCCAAAACCTCGGAATTAGTGCCTCCATACATTCACAACGTCGTTGGGCATTGTTGCGCGCCCAGCGCCTCGCGGATTGATATCGTTCTGCTCGCGCCGCATCGCGGCCGTTCTCTCGCTCGTTGGCGTCGTGCGAAAGGTGATGTAATCGCGTCCAAACCGGTTGAGGGCTTTCCTCATAATTCAGCGGTGGTTCCGCGTAACGACGGTTCGCTTTTCATAACTGTCGGCCATTGAACTGTTATCCAAATTGAAGGTTATCTGATTGCTATCACCTCATTTTCGAATCGGCTCTCGAAGTGTTTTGTAACATTAAAAAAAAAAGTATTTTTTCCTAAAAGTTGATATTTCTTTCTCTCGTCCATCAATTTTATTTATAATAATACCTTTTTAGCTCTCACCTGGTTTGTCCGCAACACGTACATACACGAAAAACTTAACATCAAAACGCTATCGCAATGCCTAACTGACATAGCTAAATCATTCCAACATTCATTGAATAAAACGCACAACACTCTACTGCAACCACTTTGAAATTACAACGAAAATCCACACTTTAAATACTCCATTTTAAAAAGCGCAACAACTCGAGTAACAATATAAATCAAGAAACATAGCCACTTAGAAGAATAACGCTGCGCAGGAAATACTTGCCTTACTTCGATTACCAGCAACGGCTGAACATCGCGTCAATAACCGAAAGGTTACCATACACAGCGTAGCGCAGCGTTTTCAGAGGTTGATCGGTATTTTTAAAAATTAATAATTAATTATAATGTATTTTCTCCCTGTGTTTCGGTCTTCATTTAAACCATCATCAGCGATAATGATAAGAGAACAGTGCAGACTTATTATTCCCCCTGATAAATTCCACAACATGATGGTATGCAAAGATCATGATGGGAATATCATGAATGCACCTAGTTTTTCTAAATAACTGGGACAGTACGACACATGCGAGAAAGATATTTGCCTTTAATAAATACCGAAACTTTGAAGAGGTGAATGATAATTTATAATTAGTGTAAAAAAATCCCGACCAACCTCAGGAAGAAAGAATATATAATTTCTTATTTACACTGTTTCTGAAAGTGCTGAGATAACGTAACTGGGCTCAGTTGCAGTTACTTGGTTAAAAAAAATTATGAGCAATAAAAATTACTGATTTTTAAAAGTAATCAGTAAAATTACAGTTACAATTACCTCTTGTAATATTGTCCACTCTAAAGACAACGTGGCTACTTCCTTATAGTGCAGTAAAAAATGTGGAATGGAATCGTAGAAATTGCTAAAGTTGCAATTTAATTTGGCTTGCATGCAAATATAACTGCTTTAAAAACACAAGGTGTATCACTTTTTGTACCCATACAACGCAGTGGCGTAGCGGGGGGGAAGTCCGGGGTTCTAGAAACCCCCCATTGTAAAAGCACAATTATTTTCCTTCTTAAAAGAAAACGAAATATTGAAAATAATGAATTTACCAAAGATTTCTTTGAAAAATGAAGTTTTTTCGATTATGAAAAGTGTTAAAATTAGTTTAAAAACCTTTACTTACAATTAGTACCCTGTTTTCAATAGTTACCCCCTAGATTTGGACCACCCCCCCTGGCTACCCCTAGCCAAATTCATGGCTACCCTGCTGCTACAACATAAGGGGAATTGAACATGTAAACCAGCAGATATGGTACTCGAATTATCTGTACGCTTAGGAAAAATTAGTGAATTCAGTAAAGTTATCGTTGATTACGAGCAAGGAACTATAACAAAGAAAGTAACGAATCCTTTTCCACTGTAAGGAGTGGATTACAAGTAAAAAATACATTTCGTAAAAAGCAATGGTTATATAAGTAAGCAGAATCAATCATTAGAAGTAATCCGATTACTTTTTCTCGATTACTTTTCATCTCTTTTATTTAATTATTTAAAAAATTCTCCTCTTGCATCCGTTACGCCTATTTACATGTACATTTTAACAGAAAGTATGGTACTTAATACATGACAACATGTAATACCAATATTAAAACAAAGACGAAGAAAACCAGAGGACAAAGGACAACATTTAATTAGCTGGCAGATGTGAAATAGCTTGAACGGTGAAATTGTTGTGTGATAAATAGGTAGGATTGATAGAGTGAGTGCGTGAATTTAGAAGGGAGGAGAGGCGATACAAAGGTGAGCTTTTGTTGAGTTATATACCAACGAGTCTTTGTTTTAGTCATATAGTAAATCAGATGAAGTCTTCGGCCCTGAAGTAATCATGGTACTGCGTAGCTTCGGCTCCATTCATAATAGGCGGGAAAAGGCATGCAACTGAAGATGAATGATCGACAACATTAAAACTGTGGTCAATAATGGCAAAGTGACCTCGATAACTTCATAAGGAAGGGAGTGAGAAGGTATTAAACACTGCTTACATTTATTTTGCTTGTGACCTGCTGTTACGAATTATTATTAATGAATTAGTCAGTATTTAAATCTTTGTCAATGAGGGAAACATTATCTACATAAGTCTTAATGAGAGTATGAATATCTAGGTATATCATTTTCTTTAAAGATTCTTCAGTATGCATCCTGAGTTTCGCCTCAGCACGCAGATGATAAGCAGTACATAGGTTGCGTAATAAACAGTAATTTCTGCTGTATTGCCTCGGCTCTTCATTCCTGTTTCGTGGTGGATAAATAAATGCCTCCCAATCACGCCGCAAACCGTCACCTTTATGTAAGCTCTAATAAACTACAATTATCCCATGGGACAAATTAACTTATTATTTCCACTTTGAAATCTCTTTTTAATTGCGGATGTCGTAAGTATTCTCAGTGGTATTTTGCTGAATCACCTTCAATTTGCTAAGGTCACCCTGCGAAATGATACCCATTATGCTCATAAAGTAATGCAGGACCTCGTATGCTATCTTCGGTATTCTTATGGCAAACTTCACTTTTCATCGTCGCAGTAGATGAAATTCCAAAGCTCGTTTTTTATACATCTCATTTCTTTTGTATTTGTTGCAAAATGCTATTGATTGATTATAGGATTGTTATAATATATTATAATTGAGATATGAAGTGAAACACTCTGAAAATTCCACATAAAAATTTATTAAACCTTATTATTACTTAATATTATAGTTTAATAAATTTAATGTGGAAAGTGCAAAGTGTTTCACTTCATATCCCATAATGGCATAATGGATCTCCACAAAGTATCTGCCTCATCCATCCAATTCATATATTATAATTGTTAAATTATATATAAACATATATTATATAAAATTATTTATGTTATTATGAACTATTATTATTACTAATTATGTTATAAAATGCTATTTTTAGCATTACGTATCGAGATTTGCCAATTAAGTGACGTTTTTAATTTTGTATGGGCCAACTCAAGTGGCTATGGCGTTGGCCTTCCGATCGAAGGGCCCAATTTTCAAATCCCGAATGCAACCTTTGGACTCCCATAACAATATTCTCTAGATGTGGCACATGGGGAGGGGATGGCTTTCGTACCCCGCTTTTAAGTTCGCACGCTTTTGAATAAGTCTGGAAGAGTTAGTATTGATCGACCAACTTTCAGCAGATAGTTCTGTGCTTTCAAATTCTTACGTAACTTGATGTTTTAATATGGAGAATAGTAGCCTAAGATGAAGGTTCAAGATAAAATCAAGCTCACAATTCCTTTACAGACATGCTAAAATAAGACACTGCTAGCGACTACATCACTTAACGCCCTCTCAAATTCTCTCATATGCGATTATTCATCTATGAAGAGGACTGAACAAGTCCTCGACGCGGTTAGCGAGGGAAGGAAACTTCTATTTGATAAAGAGCTTTGATGAAGACAACGAGCCCTGATATTTGATATTGCGAGTGCCAAGTTGGGTGTAATAAAAAAAAACGTTTTAGGAGGAAGAATATTGTGTGACATGGGAAGAGGGAGGAAGAGAAAAGGATTATTTACAGATGGATTGGTAGAGTCAGCCCTTGCAGAGGATCGTAGAGGGGAATTCAATTCGGGAAGGAATGACAGGCAGCGGTATTCGCAAAATGCTCCAGGTGAACGCACCGTCTGAATGCATATGGTAATGATGAGCAGAGGCGCAGCCAGGAATTAAGGCTTGGGGGGAGGGGGGGGTTAGATGCAACTAATACCGGGGTGTTTGGGGCTGTGGAGTACCCACCAGGATAAGCGGTATGTGCGATATTAATAAATTGCGGAATTTTAAAGATAAATGGTTCAAAATGGTGAGTTTTGCGGCTTTCTCAGGGATATTTTATTAATGCTTACACTATTCTATTAGTAATATCAATCCAATTAAGTAAAATGGATTAAACTTAAGCAATTCTCTGAGCTCTGGGGGGTTTTAACCCCCGAAATCCCCCCCCTCGCCGCGCCACTGGCTGACAGTGGGGCGATACACGAAAATTATGCTAAAACACTATGAAACATAACAATCGCGCAGCTCACTCACTCACCTTACAGATTTGTTCTAAAGAACACATTTCCGCGGAGGTCTCAATCACACACACATTCAGGTTTGCGAAACTTCCGCTTACGCCTTTTGCTCAGCAAAGAGTACGGCCTTGCGGACTTTATTTTCTTTCAACTGTTCAACGGTCATAGATCGTTCATTCACCTGTATTACTTAATACAATGAATTCGCATATTATTGTAACCCCTTTAGGTTTTTGCTTGCGTTAAAATTGCCTACAGAATGAGAATGAGTTTCTTTCGAATAGAGTTATAAGTTTTCCCACATAAATTGCATATATAGCGATTGCCCTAAAATTATAAAATGGCTGGAATCCTTAATTTTTAATGCTACGCTATCATATCAAAATTATGTTACATGCAATACAAATACAAAGAATATCAGTTTACTTCAAAATAAATGAATGAATACAAATTCAGCCAATTTTTAATGGAATACATTTTAACCTGATTTCCAAATCGTAATGAGTTTAAAGTCACCTTGTCGCAGAACCCCCAAAACCCCACCCCCCCCTCGCTGCGCCACTGATGATGAGATCCGTCTTTCCATTTAGTCTGGGTGAAGTGTTTATTGATGTATTTAATACTTATCACTACAAGTAGGCTATCGCCCGGTGGTAACATTAGAATTAAAATAAATGAATGAAAAGTCTACCTTCCTATGATCAAACTAAAGTAACAAAAAATGCACCAATAGGATAAAAAATACTCTAGTACGGATAAAATACTGCTACAAAATAAAATTTGAACCCAATGACCAAATTTCCAACGCCTGGTGGTAAGATGAGATTTAAAATAAAATAATGAAGAGTACCAAAGATCAAAGTTAAGTAATATAAATACACCTATACGGGACAAAAAACACTCTAGTACGAATACCATACTACTATAAAATTAAATTTGAATATAATAGCCAAATTTCCAACGTTCCCTAACGAACCAAAATAATGAATTTGATTGATGAGGCAGATACTTTGTGGAGATCCATTATGAGATATGAAGTGAAACACTTTGCTCTTTCCACATAAAAATTTATTAAAAAGTCGACATGTTGCGCTGCACTGCAGCATTATCAAGACTAGACCAATAAATTAATCATACCAATATAAATACAAAATTACACACTCGTAAACACTGGAGAAGGTGTGGGTGGAAGTTAAGGTGGAGGGAGGGAGGGTTGGGAATTTTGAATTTAATTATAACCCTCCCTCCTTCCACTCCACCTTCCACCCCCGCCTCCTCAATTGTTTGCGAGTGTGTAATTTTGTATTTATATTGTATTTTGTATGTTTAATTCCTTGGTATAGATAATCTAATAATCGCTAGATACTGTATCTCACAAGAGAATGAGGGCTCAAGGGGAACCCTTCGAGGATACAAGACACCGGGGCCGGGAACCTAGGCCGCGACTTATACACTGAGGACAGAAGACGAGAGAAGATGGGAGGCATTCGAGATGTGGGTATGGAGAAGAATGGAGAGGGTGAAATGGACGTAGAGGAAAAGGAACGACGAAGTGCTGGACATGGTGGGTGAGGAGAGGCAGCTTTTAGATGAGATACGGAGGAGACAGAAGGTATGGATGGAGGGAGTACTTAGCGGGGGGGGGGGATGTTGAAAACGGTGTTAGAGGGTAGAATGTTAGGGAAACGAGGGAGGGGAAGAAAAAGAATAGGATTATTAGATAGATTGAAAGGGAGTAGGCCTTACAGTGAATTAAAGAAGGCAGTGCTGTAAGGAAAGGGAGGCTCCCAAATTACTTCTTTAATACTCCATGGAAACCTACCTTAATCGGTAGAATACTATAATAATAATAATCCTATGAGGAAGAATAATCCAACGATCAGATCGCTAGATACTGTATCTCACAATGCTTGCGTCGAATAATTTGGTGGGAGTGCTATGTTTAGCGGCTGCTCTAATCGAAGCGGAAACCTTCAATCAAAAAGCGATGCGCCGAGTATTTGGAAAGGATCCTCAATGGAATAAACTTTCGCAGCGTGGTGCGCTAGCGCTCTTTGCCAAACGCCGCCGGTGCATTCGCGCTAATGCTAATCATGCCGCGTCTATTCCGGGACGAGAGTCTCTCCTCAGTACGCTGCGACGCACGATGTGGGTGCGTTTTAAACAGCTGAAGGTGCTTACCGCGCCTCGACTTTAATAACTGAGGCGTGAGTCGGGAGGGTTTTTGAGGACACTTGAAATATGGATACATTGAATGGATTCCAAAAAACACTGCAGTCTTCCGGTGCTACATCTACGCAATACCCTGCGAGTCACCTCTAGGGTGTTTGGCAGGGGGCGACAAATCACCAACATGCAGCATGCAAGAGGACCGCCACATGCACACCGCACGGTCATAGAAATATTACGCACACTAGAAAAATATACATGCTTTTCACAAAAAAATTGCTAATGGTTAGTATTTCCTAGAGCAAATACATGCAAGATTAGAACTATGAAAAAAACATGCAATGAGTGATCCTAGCGAGCGACGCCATTAATCCCATCAATTGAGACAACGTTGCTATCCTTAATAGTACGAGGGAAGAATGACATTTTAAATCTCTCTGTTTTGCAGTCTATTTCTTTTATTTTATTCTCATGATCAGGTCTACTATAGTACGATGGTAAACAAAGGATATGATTCACGTCGTCTGAGAAAATATCTTCTTCGAATTTCCTAAGTAAGTTAAGCTTATACTTCGATCTAAAGTAATGCTACCGCGTCTGGTTGTTTCTTGATGACAGTTTCGCCAGGTCGAAGACGCTGGCAGCAGTGCTATCATCTTCGACCTGAAGACGCTAGTAGCAGTGCTAGCGAAACTGTTGTCATCAAGAAACAACCAGATGCGGTAGCACCGGAAGAATGGAGATTTTGGAACCTCGACAAATTAAGCTAAAACACTATGAAACAAAACAATCGCGCAGCTCACTCACTCACCTAACAGATTTGTTCTAAAGAACAAATTTCTGCGGAGGTCTCAATCACACACGCATTCATGTTTGCGAAGCTTCAGCCTACGCCTTTTGCTCAGCAAAGAGTATTGCCTTGGGGAATTTATTTTCTTTCAACTGTTCAACGGTCATAGATCGTTCAATCACCTGTATTACTTAATACAATGAATTCGTATATTTTTGTAACCTTTATAGGTTTTTACTTGCGTTAAAATTGCCTACAGAATGAGAATCAGTTTCTTTCCAATAGAGTTAAAAATTTTCCCACATAAATTGCGTAGACCGATTGCCGTAAAATATAAAATAGCTTGAATCCTTCATTTTTAATGCTACGCTATGATGGCAAAATTATGTTATATGCAATACAAATACAAGGAATGTCAGTTTACTTCAAAATAAATGAATGAATACAAATTCAGCCAATTTTTAACGGGATACATTTTAACCTGATTTCCATATCGTAATGAGTTGACAGTCACCTTGTCGCAGAACGCAGAAATTCTCTTATTTTTTTCCTGTTTCATATTTTCCGGCAAATCATTGAAGAGGTTAGGCCCGGTGAAATTAATGACCGTTTAAATATAGTTACATATGTCTTGCATAAATGCGCAATACATATTTTTCCTCATAACATTGGGATACCTATCAGGAGGTCAAGATAGATATAAAAGAACAAAAAAATAATGATAAAAATGATAAAATATATATTTACTTCATTATCAATGTCTTTATGCAATTGTCTTTTTAAAAATTGTTATGATTCTTGTTCTCAATGCTAATTTTGAAGCTACTAGTAACACAAAAAACGCAGTACTGACAAAACAAAGGCAAATGAGCTCCAATATTATTATATTGCTAAGTAGCGGGTTAGGTTGAATATAGTTCACAGGGACGGCTTTTAACGCGCTTTCGCTGCGTCAAATAATGTGAAGCAACCCGAAATCTCTGACCTGAGTTCGATGGCCGAGTTTGCCATTGAAACATCGACAGCAGAAGGTTTCACTCGGTTGCAAACCCAAGAAGACTTCATCTGATTTTGCGTGTTTCACAAAGCTATAATTGGACGTATTAGCGTTTGCTCTCGAGGCTGTAACAGTGCAGCAATTTTGTCGCTTACTTGCTAACCCGATAGCGCATTATCTCTCGTTTTGCCTCTTCGCTGTCGAGTGTGCTATCTTCGCCACGCTGCGAGCGAACTGGCTGCTTCTGCTGCTCAATGATGTCACCGCTCATTCCAAGCCTTCTCCCTTCGTCCTCTGAGGCGGCGCGGTAAAAAAAAGACACTTCCACGAAACATTTAATTCGAGTAGAGTTTTGTTACCGTGGAAACCGAATAACGGGCGATGGACGACGAAAGGGAGAAATATTCAGTGGGATAGCGAATGGGCGAAGAAGCCTTTCTGCCAAAAAGGAGAATTTACTTACATCTTGGAATCCAAGCGTGGAAGTAAAGAAGCATTTCATCTGATGCTGCGTATGGAGTATGATTCTGTATAGCAGCGTGGCTTGGACGTTGACAGCTGCAGTGAAGTAAAAAGTGAAAGCTTTCAAAATTTCGAAATGTGAATGATGGTGATAATAGTAATGAAGAATCAATCAAAATTAATGGTAACTAGGTGTGGCAATACCTGAGTAACATAATATCAATAAATATGTACAAAGTTAAGGTATATAAACATTTTTTGTGTATTCTGTTCTTATATACATAAATATGTATACATAACGTAAAAAAACCCTAGGATGGGCAGTATCACAAAACACACAAGATAAAGATTTAAAACTCACATTAATAATTGAATTTTCGGTGGCATTACCACCTTCCTCGGAGGTAGGTAAAAGACTGTAGATAAAGGATAGCTGAGGGAAGGGGAAATAGAGGGGAGGTAGGGTCCAAAGAGGGGGGGAAAGAGTGAGCTGAGGCAATTAAGGGATTATCGGTTGATATTTAAGCCGGGAGGAAGAAATGCTGTGAATTGCCATATGTAAGTTAATTCAATGGAATTAAGTTTGAGTGGGTGGTCTGTGGGGGAAGGGAGGCTAAAACTGATACATTGTAGCAATCATTGAATTGACGCTGATGAGTGACCGCATGTTTCGCCACCGGGAAGGACGCAAAGTCAGAGGAAGTGCATGATGCCATGTGGTTATTGATTCTAAGGTTAAGGGGATTTGAGGATTTGCCTATATAAAAGGAGGGACAGTGTTTGCATTGAATTAGGTAAACTACATTTTTTGAAGTACAGGAGGCCGCAGGAGGTGGTGGTAGACAGGAGACGAGATGACTATGGATAGAAGGCGGGGTAAAAATTGGGCAGGTCTTACATCTAGGACGACCGCAGGGCGAAGGTGTACTATTGAGAGTAGTGGGTGACTTCTGTAAGGGGTTCGTTGAGCAGGTTGTATACATATATATATTTTAAATTATATTATTGTAAAAAAATCGAAATCGTAACATTTATTTATGTAATATATTGAATATCTTTGTATTTTATATTGTTCTTATGTTTTTCTTTCATAGCCCTGATGATGGTTTTAAAGAAACAGAAGCGTTGGCTATAACTTTTTTTTGCATAACATTCGTTTACCTAAACTCCAGGGAATATTTAAACATGTAATGAAGAATGCCATTGAAAAGTATTGAAGGTGAAATGGATCAACCTAGTAAGTAATGATGAAATTCTAAGAAGAGTGGGAGAAAACAGGAAAAAACATAATGAGAGGACAGGACAGTTTAGTTGGCCACATTATGAGGCATGATAGCTTGATAAAAACCACCTCAGAAGGACAAATGGAAGGGAAAAAGGGCAAGGGACGGCCTCGAATGAGTTACATGGGGTTATTGCTATAGAGGATGTGTAAGAGAAGAAATACGTCGATATGAAAAGGCAAAGCGAATAGGAGAACAGAGTATGGATTGCTGCGTTAAACCAATTCTAGGAGTTTTTGCTTATGACGACGATTTTATTGGAAGACTAATGGCTTCGCAACATTTGTGCGGTAATTGAAAAACATTCGACTTGCATTGGTAAGTAAAAAAGTTACTGGCAATTTTCCACACGCACTATAATTTCACCTCAACGACCGGTTTCAATACATTTTTTATTATCTCCAGGTGTAGAAGCCGTTTTCTGAGCGGCAAAAACCACAAATTTTTTCATACAAATCCGGGTGAAAGATTGTTATGTAATCATTTAGTGATGAATGGCTGAAAATATGGAGGTAATGAAGAAATAGGAAATACAAAATGTATCGAAACTGGTCGTGATAAAGATATATTGTTGTGGAAAATTAAAGGAAACTTTTTATTTATCTAATAACGTGTTAGAATTTTACCAGATTATATCTGAAACAACTCTGCTTGTTGTAATTGTAGTCTACTTTTTTGAAATGCATGAAAAGATGACTGCTGTATCAAGACATTAACAATAAAACTTTTTGGAAGAGATTCGGGTGAGGAAGGAAGTTGTTGCAATTTTCTTGAAAATTTCCAATTATAATGTATAATACTTCATCGACCGACGGCCAGAAAAAAATTTCCGTATTGTGTACTCTGTAGATTTTCTGACTGTCTGATTATTTTATGCGAGTGCTTGCTGTGGTGTACTGGCGTATAAGCCTGCAAATAATTTTGATAATTGTTCGAAAACACATGTATTTTTGACTAAATTCTGATATTATGTTCCGCTATTGCGTATGAAAAATTATAAAATTAAAATTTCCTCCTCGCCGTTCTGATTACGGAGTCATTAGCAACTGAGTGATGCAGTTGTTGTCAAACCATGTTAGTTAAGAGATATTGGCGCCACGTTCGGCAAAAATAGGTGGATGAAGTGTAAACTTAAAATATTTATGAGGAATATATCACCCACATTTACTTTTATCGAAGCCCAAGTGCATATATTCTTTGTTTTTAAAACTTTCTTAAACGGCATGTGCGAAGTATATTTGTTTTGAATCTCGAAGTCAGGAACCTAACTAATATTGAATGTAAAGAAAACCAAGTTTTTGAAGTGGTGTCCATTAGGACACGATTATAAGGCTATGCTTGAAAATTTTATCAAAAAGGCTTTTACTTTCTGCTGAACTACATGAAAATTCCCGCAATTTTCTCTTTCCCCTCCTTCTCTTCATTTCACCACACTATCTCGCGTTCGCTACTCCACTTTGTTTCTTATCTCTTCCTCCCTCTTGTTCTCTCTTTCTCTGATTACCTTTCTATCTGCGTCCTCGTTCCACACTCGTTGGTATCTAAATGTGCTGTTTTTTCAAGGAGCCTTTTGCTAAACTGGGCCATCATCTAATGATATCGGTTAATACGTATCTTTGTTGCTGTCGCTTGTTTTTGCTAGTGGCTAAGTCCTTATGGTGTTGTGTTAAAGGTGAATTGAAACGTTTTCTAAGCTTTTTTATGGTATAGAAAAAAAACGTTGATATAGGTAGCTAGGGTGTAAGTGAGGGTGTTGTCCCTTGTTGTTGCATTGTTGTTGTTGTATTGTTGTTCTTGCCGTTGCTGCACCCTCCTAAGGAGATACCTTGCCTTACTTAACGGCAGAGGCTAATGAAAATAAGACCATAATGCGATTGTGTTTCACTGTTTTTTTTTCATCTTGACTTTTCTAAGAGCTTATTTAATTATAACGTGGCAATGCCATGATTCGAACCCGTTGAACGCTGTTTACGACTGAAATGCAAGTATGATTCATGTATCTCATAGTGCATCTTACATCCAAACAGCTTTTTAACGCTATGTTTAATGATGTCCAAAAAAGTTATTACTCGCGACCTTGCGTTTGTGACCTGTGTAGTATAAGTGGGGGGTAGATTGGGGCAAGTTTACGCACTGCACTTTTTTCGAAACGAGTTATAACTGGCGCGCCACCAGGATGTTCTCACTAGTTTTTGAGCATCAGTCGAGCATCGGTCTAGCATGCAGGAAGGATGACGTGTTTTCTGTCAAGTTGAGTATTTTTTTATATTTAATTTTGAGTTGAACTTATTGAAACTTATTGTGCATTAATGAAGCTTAGTTAAGGATAAACAAATAGATGAACAGTAACAGAATTTTATTCTTTTTTGAGATTTGGTTTTTTAATTAATTTTTTTATTTCATCGAGTTATTATCTTTATGTCCTAGGATACTGATGAAAAGACAGCGTTTGCAAAATGACCTTCAAATTTCGAGGAATCTTGGCACAGGAAAGTATTCGCTGCTCATAAACGCGTAAATTGCGTCCCCCACCGTCACTGCCCAAGCGTGCGTTTGCTTACGGAGGCACACGCACGCAAAAGGCCGTCATCGTGGGGTCACACCGACTGCACGCGTGACCCGAATGTAGCACAGGTACTCGATGGTCGCCGGACGTGGTTGCCAACCGCCAGGCCATTGTTGCATCTCCCTCGGTCGTTATGACAGCTGTGAAATCCGATGCTTGACGGAGACGCGTATGGGAAGACTGCTTATTCAGCGTAAAGGATAATGGTTTATGGAATAAAAATACCAATCAATTATTAGCACCGAGCGTGAGATTACAGTACCCATTATTCAATAGCGGCATTCTTAATTAAAATGAGCGCGGAATTTGGTTAAATTTGTCGTGAAAACCTACGTGGGGTTAGGTGTATTTTGAAACAACGGGAAAATTAAAAGAGTGAAATTTTTGGAACACGCAGTGTCGCAGTCATTCGTTTTTAATGTTTCAAGCGCTTTTCACCCGTGTTTTGTTCATTCAAACCGTGAATAATGGAAGAGGGAATCTTCGGATGAAAAAGTACCGTAAAATTGAGGAGGATCAACAATTGTCAACGAACTAAAAACAACGCTCGACTCAATTTCAGTGACGTACCTACGTGCAGCAGTTTGCGGTCAGTTCATCAGGAGAATATTAGATGGAGTTACGTCCACGCTGTGTTTGTTTTTCTATAAACGTCCCAAAGTTATTAAGAATATTTTATAGAATTTATTCATTTAAATTTATTGTTAATTTTTTTACCGAACCGGACTGTAGTAAGTGCCAGGTTTTAGCCAATCACACCGTGTTTATGATAACTTCGAAATGATACCCTCGCAACCCATTTTCAAATAAGTATATGTGGTTTTTATTCAGTTGAATGGTTTATGTCGCCACGCCCACGCTAATTTTTTTTCAATAAACTTCCCAAAGCTCTGAAAGCTGAAGAGTGAAATAGGCCTACATCCCAATCAGACCAATTAAATGGGTAAATCCAAAGCGCTGAATGAAACGAGCAACTTTGCACGCAGTCACGCACACGGGTGCAATTCAATGTATCACCAAGGGTGAAATTCGCTGTGAAAGAAATCAATAGGCTGGGATTCGAACCCGAGTCTCCTGTATGTCGCTCAGGTATCCAAGTAAACAGTATAAAGGTGAGGGTTTTGAAATCCACTATGTGAGACATTATATAGAGGTCGTGCTTACTAAGCTACTCACTGAGACGTTTATTTATCCTCCAAGGACAATCCGGGGATCCGAGTTCGAATCCAAGGTAAGCTAATTATTTTTTTTGGTGAATTTCATCCGTGGGGCACATCGATGGCCAAGTTCTAACAACACGTATCTCAAATTCTGCCGGTTTGTGACAGGTATCTTAAACAAAGTGTAATACCATTAAAAAATAAAATACAAGCAAAATACAACTCTTTGCTTGCAAATGAATGCTTCTTTTTCAGTTTTATCAACTTTTGGTTTTTAATTTCAATGTAGAAGTAACAAATATTAATCGTTTTCTTGGTCTCCTGAAAATCTTTGAGATACGTGTTGTTAGAACTTAGCCATCGATTTATACATGAACAATACGGATCCATGAACTGCAATACTGACTTGGGCACTCTTTAAAACCTATGGTTCCACACGTTGGTTATCATGATGGCCCGGCGTTCAACTCTATGACCTTTGACCTCTGTATTAGCCTTGGGGGTCAATTATTGGATAAGATGGGCATTTGGACAATACCATTGACTTGGGCACCCTTTAAAACGAATGGATCGGAACCTTTGTTGGTATTCCATTCTTATTTCCACCCCTATGACCCTGACTGTGACCTTATCGGGTCAACGGTTGAATTTTCGTCATAAAGTTGTTATTTTCTGTTTTTTCGTGTCCGAAAACCTAAGAATTGACATCTTGGTCTGTGAAATTCAGACTTTTTTCTACCTCGATTTTTTTAACATTGAAATCCCATAACGCAAATTCAAAAATTTCGGTTTGGACCCGCATTGTGAGGTCAAAAGGTCAAAATTGTAAAATTTCGCTTGCACTCAACAAAACTTAGGGCCTTTCCCCATAATAATGCCAATTTTCAAGTATATTGAGCGTGGCGAAGTTACTAAAATTAGAGGTCAAAAATGACGTACGACCTGTGGGACAGTCTGTATAGGAAAGTACTATATGTATGCATGCATGTATAGTGTATACATGCATAGTACAATCTTATTAGTACATACTGTATTAGCACATACAATACGTTAGTACATAGTACATTAGTACATACGTATTACATGCATAGTACAATACTATTAGTACATGCTCCAATTTCTCAAAATGTTCACGATGAACTCATTTCCGGGTCCGCGTGGATGTTGTAACTTATCGCTTTTGTCCCTTCCGTTTGACACGACTTTTCCCAGACATTCAACAGTGCCTTAGATCTCCAGAATCCACTCAGAGCAACAGGTTTTGAGCGTTTCTATTATTACCACCCAGTCTGCTTCACTGCTATCCCACCCGGGGTAGCCCGTGACGTCTCCACGAAGCATGCTAACTCCAGTCGATCTAATTTCTCTCCTAGCAACAAATCGCATGACGTCACCTCCCATTTTCTGCACTTCAGGGCTTAGATTCGACTTTGTTGATTTGATGATATAGAAGTGCGGTCCTATCTACTGTATTATTTCTACTGTATAGATACCTTTTTCTCAACTTATACGCAACTAAACTCTACAAATGAGGTACCAAAATGCACAGAGTTTATCAGAGAACATGCGATTCATGCATACCTTACTTCCTAAATATTGCTATTGTTTCCTAAAATTGGTTTTTAAATAATTAAAAAAATGACAAAAAAAAAACAAAAACCGGTAAATATTACTGACGATAACGGCGCACAAACACATATACATTTGTTCATTTGCAACAATATCTCGCATTCTTTAAATAACTTTTATCAAAATGCGGCTGATTCCACATTCAAGTCTCCTGTTGATACGTAAGTATATGTCATCATGTGCGTTTAACAGAGGATAGTGTAATTACTTCCAACGTTGTGTTTAAAGAGGTCCTCTGACCTCAAATTGTACACGAACATTCCAATTAAATTTGTACATAAGACCCTGCCTTTTTTTTCTACATTTTAAAATTACAAACGCGCCTATCCCTCTGTGGACCTGCATTGAAAAGAGCGGGGGAAGACCGCTGGGAGCGGGCGCAGCACGCTCGTCAATTATAAAATCATCATCATGAGTCAACAATCCTAATGTCGATGAGCGTCTCGGAGTATAGGTCTAAGGAAAATTTGTTTATTTAATAAATCCAAATTGAAGGTTGCTATGATATTGTACTAGCTTATCTACAATCAGTAAACAAATATTTGAAAAAAAGGTATTTCAGAATTAATGTCTTTTCTTTTTTATATATGTACAATTGAATTCTAGCATTATAATTGTAATAGTCTTTCATGCCTTCATGTATCAATTTAATATAATAATATTCGTCCATAATCATGAAGAAAATATATAAATAAATTATCGAATTGTTGGCATATCATTAGTTGACCTGTACTCTCCCCTATGAAAAAATTGTATAAACCTGTTTCAAAATTTTATACAATCTTATACATTGCCATGGCAATTGTATAAATTGTATAAAATTTTGAAACAGGTTTATACAATTTTTTCATAGGGGCTGAGACGTTAATCAAACATTAAAAAATTGAGGTCAAGAAATAGAAAGAAAGAAATCGATATAACAATCATGGTATTGGTTTGTCGCAGCTCTCCATTCCTCTCTCCTATCCGCTAGCGTTTTCATTGCTACATTGTATTTCTTCCCTTCATTCCATTTATTGATCGAATATTAACTGCATCATTACGTAAATTCAATCCCTCAACTTTACAATGGGAGGTATTTAATTAATTGTTTATCTTCGGTGGCCAGCGCCAGCTGCAAAGTATTTTTAAGCAAAGTATTTTTCGATGAAGAATGTGATCAGGACGAAAATGTCATTGATACCCATTCATTTTTCTGCCTCGGCAGAATATGAGTAAACTAGGGGTGATGGTCAAGTACCTATTTCTGCATTTTCACACCAAACTCTGAAAAAAATATAAGAATGATGGATAGGACTACAATGCATCTAAGGACATAGTGTTAGCCCTATCATATGTGTATTGCATTGAAAATTTTAATCTGGTCATGAGAACCTCAAACTGAATAAAAGATGTATTTTCCTATGCTTGCCAGCGCTGGAAATTCTCCGATCGGATGTAGAAAAATGGCCCGCGTAACCGCGAGAATCGGACTTATAATTAAAATTAAACTAGTTTTAATATTTCGAAAGAAGAGACTATTGACCTCGGAGGAAATGTTTACGATAGCTCATATAATTGCGAAGTTTCCAAAATGCGGTGCCAACATTGAAACCCCAACTTCCGAATGATTAAGGGAAATGGAACGGTTAACAAAGGAAATAAGTATAAATAGACTTAATTTAAATCATGATTATGCTCCTTCTTTGTGCGTGTAATTTATTCCATTATGTCGGGGGATGCTTGCTAGCACAGTTGTCGACTCACATTGGAAGAAGCATTAGCAATTTTCCACGAATATAAGCTTTTATTCCCGACCTATTTTTCGATATTACTACATCATCTTCAACGCACAAACTAGTGCCATCAAATCTATGTTGGGAATATAAGATTACTATCGTGGAAAATTCCAAGTGTTTCTTTCAATTTGGAGAAATTCCACTTCATCACGCTTAGTTCTTCTGATTAGACTCGTATTGAAATTGCTTTCGAAACTCTTGGGCAGGATATGAATTGATAAGCATTTTAAGTATCCATAAAAATTGTGTTTTAATGACTGCTATTTTTTGTTATTTTTCCCTGATTTTGAGCTTAAATCGTGACTGTCTGACCCCTACTTGTGTGTCTTGTGGAGGGCACATCAAGTACAGTACTCTGCCTGGCATATGGGACTTTAAGCCCCGGTCCATTTGACGCTATTCTCTGGCTGATGCCGACGCCGGGTTTCTCTCCACCTTTCCTTCCTTACCCTTCCCTCATGGCGCAAATAACCTCAGCTGTCTGACGCCTTCTCCGAATACCATACCGTTACTTAATAAATCTTTGTACTGTTTTGGGACGTTTCAAATAAATAATTACTCCTGCATGCGGTTACTGCAGTCCTGACTGACGAGTATGAACGAGTGTGTTCGAATCGGGTTTAAGAAAAACATTTCCTTGAAGTGAACATCGCACAATCGGACGAGAATTGCCTAATCAAGTCCCCTCCTTCAATTGCCTGTTTGACCCTTCCCAGGAAGATCATAAGGCGGAGATTAATGGACTAGTTGCTTAGGCGATCGCGGTAAGGTTTCTAAGAACTACGTACTAATCATATTCAAAATATATTCATGTGGTGATAAATACGCGAAAGCTAGTCACGCATTAAGAAGTCAAGGTGATGAGATTTCCTATCGATGAAGAAGCAATAGCATTGACACGTAAAATATAATCGTCCGCTGTGATCCAAAGAATGTCTTTTCACAGTCCTTGGATTTCATTAGCTTAAAGTCATGCCTGATCTATTTCATCCGCCTATCAGTGTTAATCCGCCTATGATATGCAGTTAAAAAGTAGTAACTCGTTGTAACTATTTGTAGCAAAGTGGTTAATTGAGCGGGTGATATAATTCAATGGTAATTGGTAGCATTTGGTTTCGTCGTATGCAGATGAGTAATGATAAAGCTTTTAAATTATGGCTTCCTCCTGGCGTTTGAGCAACGTTTATCAACCCACGATTGGATAACCGCACGGAAGACGAGTTTTATATTCCCGTTCCGGAGAGTCCAAAGTGTCACCCCAACCAGCCAGTTTACCGCGCATTTTTTTGCGTTGTCAGTGTTTACTTTGTTTTGTGAAAAAGGTAACTTAAGGACATAGGCATTAGAAAAAAATGCATTTGCATACATTTCTGGAACATTAATACATGGCAATTAATTTTAAAAGTCAATGTTTGATTATATATTGATTCATTCATTTTCGATATCGACATTTTTCCTTTTTTTAAAAAGATCAATCCAGCATTTTGATTTTTAATAATTTTTCTTCGTTTTTCTTTACTGGTTTTTAATTGAATTCACAGGATATTCAAGTGGTCCTTTTTCCTCTTTTTGCGGAGTATATGTCATCAATCTGATATCAGTGGATAACACCTGTTCTCATCCTCACAGGTGATTTCTAAGACAGTTGAATAAACCGGTTTCGTATATAATTTCCTTCTAATTTTAATTTGGATTTCCTGTCTTCGAACTTATTCGCTTGAGCCAATTAGTTGCTCTGTGTAATTATTACAATCGAAGTACAATTGCAAATGTGCTAAATTAAAACGTAAGCTAGACTTTGCGTGAGATTAAAGTCCTCTAGGGAGTGTAGGGACGTTTTATGTAAAAAAAATAGCGCAAAATCTAATCTATAGTGGATAAATTAATGGAGAAATAATGTTTGGTCGATTCCGACTAAGTCTGAAATTCCTTTAAGACAGCGATGTCGTACTCAATGCAAACCTGCCTTAATCGGTAGAATAACTTAATAATTATAATACGCGATTTAATCAATTGAAAATAACGGGCAGTTTTCAACAAATAATAATCCAATTTCACTCCACGACCGGTTTCAATATATTTTTATTATCTTCTTATTTTTTTTATATCTGTGAAAATTTTCCTATTAACTTTTAATTAATTGAATTTTTTGAATTTCACCAGATTAAGCTTGAAACATCTATTTGTTACACTACACGACCTATGATCGGCAGACCGTCTCCTATTGACAATTGGAAGCTGAAGCTTTTCTTCAGCTTGAGGCGTAGCTGTTGTATGGGCAAACTGATCACGCCCTCTCTGATCTCGTGACGTCTATTAAATAGATGCCAATGTGCATTATCGACGCATTTCTACAAGCATGTTCAACAGGGTAGTTTCCTTCATCAAAGACAACGAATGCATTTATTGCTATTCGTTACCCACCATTAATGTATTCATAATATACAAATTATGTGGTTTTAGAAATCCCAGTTTAAACGAATGGCAATGGTCAATTTTAACCTCATTTGAAAAAGGCCAGATTGGCGCCCATGCGATTCCACTCCACGTGACGTCACAGGGACCAAGTTTCCATACGAGTAGATAGGAGTTGTACATCGTCTGAGGTTACCAATGCATGCATGAGACACACAGCTCAGGGAAACATGTCTTAATAATCACCTATTAAAACTGGCTAAGGTCGGAAAGTTTCCTTCGTTTGATAAGGTATTAATAATCCTTATTTAAGCCAAGCGCTACCAGCTAGCAGGGTACTCTGCTACCTTCTAGCATCCTGCGTCGTATCAGCACTCAAAGCCTCGCCCAAAGGTCACCTCACTTGCGGCAGCGGGAACCAGAACGACGTCACGCGGAGTTTTCCAAGCATTCATACCTAGCCGTCGCGTTTTCGCGCGCTTGAAAATTTTCACTTTTCATTTAATCGCGAAAAATTGATATCATCATTTAAAAATGTAAAAGCGTGAAATACGTACTCAAGGAGTAATAATTCTTTCGATTTAGGCAATTAAAAATAATAGGAAACCACCCTATTATAACTTCGTGGAAGGTTTTCGCGCTTTCGATTTCCGTGACCTTGGATCAATCAGTACCATTGGAGAAAGTGATATCAAGCGGAATCATGAGAATGCTTAATTTTTCCGTTCATGTGCGCGTGTATCTGGACATCGATTTGTCCTCCAAGTGAGTTTTTATTTGTCACGGGTGAATCGTGTCGCGTTACTTCCTTGAATGCTCGCTGACAGAGCCCACTCGTGCCGTCTTCAATTAATCACTGCGTAGAAAATGTGCCAGTCCATTATTCTACGAATACTCGTCGCATGAGGTGTAGTTAACCATTTATTTTCACAATAAATAAGGTATTCCGCTTCATTAGAATACGGAAGATTCGTTTTCAGCGACTATATTTAACTTTGTACCCCAAATATAGGCTCTTTGTGTCCGTTGAGTATTGTAGAAAATGAATTACGCTTTTGAAATGAACATTGACAGGGTCATTCTAACATGGTTCTGCCTTATTTCTAAAGTTTTCATCTTATTATTTTTAAATAAACACAAATTGATTTTGTGGGACCATCATACTGGCAAAAAATATAGTAAGAATATATAAAACAACGGTAGAAAATGTGATAATACATGTAGCAGATGTCTTTTTAAATATTTTTTGAATGAGAAGTCTTGAAATTTCCAGAAGCAGCTCTGGGTTAGAAAGAGTGAACTTTTGACTAAAAATATACACACTTTATATGCGTTTTCTATTGTACGAAATGAAATACGCCTTTGAAATGAAGATTGACGGGGTTGGTATGGCATGTTTCCGCCTTCCCTCTAACGTTTTCGTCTCGCTATCTTTAAAGAAATCTAAATTCTATTTTCATCACCAATGTATTGTCAAAAAGCGAAAGTAGAAATATGTAAGACATTTATTGGATGTGTGATAACATATGGAGCTGACGTACGGGACATAACGGAAGTAAACAGAAATAGGTGACGACCGAGGGTTCGACCGTATTACGAATAATTCACGACTGAGGGAAACTACATTAGAAGGAGTTGAAGGCGGAGTAGACTTGATAAAGTTAGAAATTATTCAATGATGAAGATGATATAAGTGGAAAAAGGTATAGTAGACGAGGTAGAAAGGAAGAGACATCTCTGGTTTGGCCATATAAATCTTTTTTAACCCAGAGCTACTTACAGGAGAAATTAAATTTCTGATTTTTAAAATGTGAAAATGTTCGTCTCAATCATAATTATTGTGGCGACTACAAATTTCACCATTAAACTTTAGAGCACAAATAACTCAAATAGTTTAAATCTTTCCTGAATAGAGCTGAACATGTGTACATTTTTGATGTTACTTAGAAGCAGCATTGGGTTATAATGGGCGAATGGGATGGATGACACCAGATGGCCCAAGCAAATATTGGATTGGAGACCTCAAGGAAAACTGTAAAGAAGAATGGACCAAGAGCGAATTGAATAATACTAGGTATACAGAGAAATGGTAATGAGAGTAATGATAGAATAGGAGTGTCATGACAGAGAGAAATGGAAAGTGTGTGTAACAGTACGCTAGTTATAATATTGTTAAAGCTGTAGAAAATATAGGTCACTTTCATATTAAATTTTGTGGACGATACAAGCGTTTTTGAGTTCACTGGCACTGGAATGCTAACACTAGTCCCTTTACACTTGTTGTGCTATTTATCCTCTCCTGCATTTCAATCGCATTCTAAATCGCGCTGAAGAGAGGTGGTTGAACTACATCAAGAGCTGCCCTTTCACCCGGCTATATATGGTGTTTCAGGTGGAATCTGCAGCACTTCACAAGGTGGTAAGGGGAGACAAATTTTAGCATTTTTGTCCATAAAATTGGGGTCGCAAGTCCTTGGTTACAGAGCTATGGCAACGCAAACATTTTTTTGGTGCACTTTTTAGTTACCATGAAAACGGTTTTTCTTGAGTAATTTTACGAAATTTAATTTAATACTCTGGATTATTAAGGACTTGAACCCTTAACTACTTGCGCGGGGTGATGGTTTATTCCCTTTTCAGGTAATTTGTTGTTTATTTCCAGGGTGACTTGGCAACATCGCTTAGCTACTTAGTAGATTCAAGTCTACTCTCTCCCCCCCCCCCACCAAACTGTTTTGTTGTCAGTCAATCTCACCCTTGTGAAGTGTATACATCGTGCAAAATGATCCGGGGGCTCGTTATGGCCTCGAACCACTAGTTGCGTTATAGATACCTCGTTTTTTTGCATTGAAGTAATTACCATTGTGAAGTGAATTGGTGTATATTTCTTTATTTTGCATTTTGATATAATGATTGGATGATGAGTTCCCAGGACCGGAATGAAGAGAAAATTAAATATGATTTTACGTTTTCACAAAAAAATGCAAGGTTTTTTCTAAAGATACGAAAAAAATATTAAATATTGAAAATATCAAAATCTAATAATTTACGAATGTTGAAAACAAATTAAACTTTCATGAATGCATTTTGCATTCATGGTGGTGGTGGTGGTTTTGACAAAATATCACTAGTAGTTAAGAATTTGAATAAATAATTTCTGGGGTTCTGGTATGTTACCACGCCAGTGCTAACGTCTCAAAAAACCACGCCGGTAGTTAAGGGTTAAACAATTAATTTTGGACGAAAATGTGCGATTATTAATGTCTTAAGCAATTAATATTTGATTTTAATTAAACGAGGACTTTGAGCGGCAATCAACAATATGATTGCGCAATATTACCCATTTTGAAATTAGACTATTGTTTAAGACTAATTATTATCGGACATTTTCGTCCAAAGTAAATTATTTAGTGTCCTTAAAAATCCAGAGTATAAAGTAAAATGTCGAAAATGCTTGATACCCAAGGAAAACCGTTTTTATGGTTATTGCGAAGTGCATCCAAAATATGTTTACGTTGCCATGGCTCTGTAACTAAGGAGCTGTGACGCCATGTTTATTGGACATTAAATGCTTAAAATTGCCTCTCTTGCCACCTCCTGAAGTATTTCAGATATCTCCTGGAACACCTTGTGTAAGCTGGGGCGAAATTGAGGATCGTCGTCGTGGTAACGCTTTGTTCTGTCCTCATGTAACCTGTTACACGGCTCAACAAAATATCGTCGAGTATCTATAGGTTATCCTACTCTTTAAGTTCGCTATTATCCGATGCATGGAGCTGAATTATTTCGTCATGCCATAATGATGTTTACTCTTTAAGATGTTCGAATGCTCACTTCGTCATGGACCAGCTGCTGCCTTCTCGAAATAAGTCCCCTCCCTCCACTTCTATCTCGCCTCTCCGCTTCGCCTTTACGACCGACCGCTATCCATGTGTGCAATCCACCCACACGGAAAGAGTAAACGTGCCCCCACCCGATGTTCAGCTGTGAGCGAATCGCTTTAATGAACGATAGAGAAGGCTCTCTCCATTTTTTTTTACGATCCCTTTAATTTGCTTCACACCGAATCCATGGAACGCCTTAGCCTCGTTTTCCATTTGCATGTAAAAAGCGGCGCGATTACGCAACGCTAGTATTAAATTCAAGGCAAAGATTTTGATCTGTTCGATGGGAGTGAAAGGGAATTTGCATGTGGAATCATAATGATAATACGGCTTTATGATTTGAGTGTAAGGAAAATTTCGCCTCTAGCACTGGGCGCGGTTCTCTCGAGCACGTGGAATCCATGTCGGTACCAACTGAGGTGGGCTCAAGTTGACTGCACTGAGGAGGTTCCAATGCTTACCGTAAAAGTGTGTTTTGTGATCCCATTTACGGTGCTCTTTTACTTTTTAAAAGAAAATCCGCTGCGCAGCGTCGAGTGCTGATCCATTATCACTCCTAAATACTAAAGTTGCAAATTGATTCACTGATGGGGTGATTCATACCAATCTCCAGCCCAAACTGTAAGAATTACGGATCTGAAATTTTCTATGATAAAACTATTGTTTTTTTGGCCTCCGTGGCGGCTGGAATAAGTCCTCACCTACCATACCGAAGGTCGCGGGTTCGAGTCCCGCCTGGATACGTTGCCCCTTCCAGGTCATGGTTGTGTGTGATCGTCTGTTGGTGATTTTTAAAAATCCCGATGCAAAATCCTCATTGTGCTGTTTTCAGGGGTATTTAAATAAATAAATTAATTAATTAAAAAATATTCACCGGGAGAAAAAATCTGAAAACTCGAAAAAGTCGATTATTTTCCGAGATATATCGACTTGAAATAAGACGGGAGCCTTATAGAACTAAAGATTTTTCGTTGATATTGACAACTTAAAATGTCCCAAGAATATGATATTCCTCTGCCAAAAACTGCATTTTGTTTGATTTTTTAAAATAAAAATCACTTTTGGTAAAAAATGATTCGTATATTTTATACGATTTTTGAAAGTCTATAATACTTTTCTTATGGCCGTAACTTCCGATTTTTTTGACCAACTTGCATCATTATAGAACAAATTCCTTGAAACACATAATGCAAATGCAAATTCTTGGTCTGATTTTTTTTTGCTATTTTAGAATTGCACTAAGTTGACCCAATTTCGAGGAGTGAACGATTTTCGATTAAATTAACATAGTTACTTATCGATTTCGGACTTTGGCCTGGAGGCTTGGACGTCCAAATATTTGTAATCTGCTGTAAAAACGTGGACTGTGCAGTTATACTCTACTGAACAGTTTGCGACGTTTAGGGGTTTCAACCGCTTATGGACACGATATTCGAACACACGTGACACAAACATGTCTCTCTGCCTATCGACTACTCACTCGAAGAATTCGAGCGTCAATTGACGAGTGGAATTTGCGGAAAAAGTTTTGCGCAATTTTGAAGAGGAAGGGGGTGATTTTTTGGGCACTATCACCCAGTGATTTCCACAAGCTGCTCGCCCTGAAAAAACATTGTTGAAAAAGCACAACACAACAAACCAGGGGCGGGTACAGGATTTCTTTTGGGGGGGGGGGGGGGCACAAGCAAGGCCTTACCCAGGATTTTGTTCCGGGGGGGCACACGGATACCTCGTAATACAAAACGAATGCAATGATAATGAGACCGTATTAAAAATTTTGCTTGTATTTAAGGGTCTTGGGGGGGCACGTGCCCCACCTTAGATTCGCCTATGCAACACACACAAAACAAACAAAAAAGTTCATTGTGCGGATGAGGAAAGTAATCGACCACGACGGTGACTACATCGAAAAGTAGCTGGGGCCATAACGTTTCCAACGATTTATCCAAAAATCTAGCTAAATGTCATATTCAATGATAAAAAAACTGGAGACCTTACTTTTTAGTTTACCTCGTATTTCCCGGCGACTGGCTTCTGGCTCCCTGGCGACTTTTATAAAAATACATTTGCGGTGGGTGAATCACGTAGAGGCTCTCCCTCATCTGTCACCTCTTGTAATATTCGTGGTACATTCTAACCATGATGCCTGTCCACTCTTGTCACCGCTCCGGCCTTCCCTTAAATTATGTATATGTGTGTTGATAGCAAAAAATATTGGCCCCATTTTCATGAGGACTCAGTGCAGGACTATTAGCGTCACGCGGCTCATGAGTCGTGCTGCGCAACCGTAACCGTGTCGTAAACGGGCTCCTCAGGTGAAAATGTCATGAGTGGACTACCAATGCGGGTAACTTGGATGCCGATCGAAGAGTCCCGGCTTCGTATTCCGCGTGATGCCTCCGCACACCCGAAAATAAAATCCTGGGAGTGCGAGGTGGTTCATAGAAAGGATCTGGCCATCCATGCCCTAACTTGGTGTTATTTTACGCCTGTGGGCTAGTTCGACTTGAGCTCTACCCTCACCTATTAAAATCAACCTTCGGTACGAATCAACGCGTGAGTGAGGTGAAATTTTAAATAGAGTGTCGTTAATGTAACGGGTAAATTATGGGAACAAATGCTTCCATGGTGAAGAGAATTTGAGTGTATGTTTTGTTTTCGTGTCTGTATGTTAGAAGATTCTTAACTTCATATTTGCTTTTAACACCCGATCTCCGATTAGCAATCACTCCATCCAAACCCAATACCCCTTCGTAATTTCTTTATAGTTTCCTATCCTCGTTCCCCATGTTATATCTCTCTTCCCCTACACACTTTCTCTATCATCCTTCTCTTTAACTGCTTATCAATTTAAACGTTTTGGACGAATTCAAATCCCGGGTGAACACATCTGGGTCTTCGGAAAAGCCCAATCAAAATCCTCTCAATGCAAGGTTATCTAGGGAATACAACAGGCCCCCCTAACTCGAATGTGTTAAATGTGTGAAACCTGTGACTAAAATGTAGAGCGGGGTGGACTCTAGCCTCACCTATCAAAACCAACCTTCTGGTGGAATTATTAAGCGAGTGATATTTCTGCTACTATGTTTTCATAAGAATATTTAATGAGTAATTTTGCGACGAACTGACTCCTTATCGTCAGCGTACATTAATGACTGTTGTGAAATATTCATATTGGTTTTGATTAATAATATTTAATTGTACGTTCTTTCTCTTTTCAGGTAAGTGTTATCCTTGAGCAGTGACTAGTGGTTTAGAGTATCGTCCAGTGTGGAGTTCGCGAAATCGGTGAGTAATTCGCAAATGTAGGGGTAAACTTGAACGTGGAGAAAAATTGGGAAATTTATGGTCACTTCTGAAATTTACTTTTTTGGAGAGAATTTATGTAAATATTTATATTTTTTCCGAATAAAGATAACTGAAAATAATAATTGAGTGGTTTGGAAGCCAAGGGGTACAAGTGATTTTTTCTCAACAGAGTTAGGTGAAGTTAATTGTTAGAATAAATACACAAACACCTGGTTGGATGGGAAAGGGATACGAGTGAGTCTCAGTTTTGTGCTGACATCGAGTGGAAAATGAGATCCACTACTAAGCATCTAATTGATCTCGTTTGTTTTCTATACCTGATATCTGTGCCTAAATCTGTATAGAAAAGAGAAATCACTTGTACCCCTTGGCTTCCAACCCACTCTATTGTGTTTGTAGGCCATTGCTCTTGTCAAAGGCCACCTGACGTCATGCGTAGCGCGCACCGTTTGCTATTTTTGACGGTATCTCCTTGTGCAGTATGTAAATGAAGCAATGAAGAAACTTTTATAACGTCGTGGTCCATTTTTGTGCGGCTGACGATTTCGAAGTGTTGTCAAATATAACGTTGTACGCATTACAAAAATGTGTGTTGTGAATATGTTTTTATAATTGTATTGTTGTTACAACTTCCACCGATCGACGTGAAATTTTATACTTAAACCTCGAGTATCATGTGGTCATGCGTTTTTTTATGCATCGCAAACTCAAACGTAATTGATCAAGCGATTAGACTCTTCTCATGCTTCTTCTTTAAACTTTTGCAAAATGATCCTCTAATTGGGCTTTCCTGTACATGAAATAATAAATGTTAAATATTAGTAAATGCTAACGCAATTCTCATCGAAATTTTCTTCTTACTGTGTACATTTTGATTTAATGTGTCGGCGAAATAGTGTAACTTGTCCACATTTTCTAGTTTGTCCCATCCACTTTAAAATTCAGCCTCGCCTACCTTGCTCGCGAATGCTTTTCAGAATCGCATTACTTTGGTATTCATGTTATTGATTTTCGCGCTATATTTTTACGGAAGAAAATATGAATGGAAAATTCGTTTGCTAAGACTGTTAAAATGTTCGCGCCGCATGAATTTTTCGCCTATTCTGAAGATATTGTGCGTCTGAAAATCAACACTCGCCTCTTCACCAGTTCGCTAACGATGCTAATGCTCGCTTGAAGGTTTCGGCAGCTCTTGACCTTCTTTCCTTATTTCATTGACGGGCAGAAAAGTGGCAGCCAAGCCGTGAAAAGGCAGCGAGGATATTTCTAACGTGTGGAGGCTGGTCGGAGAAGCCTTATTGGGCAAATGGATACAGTTTTCCGTTTGCCCTTATTTCTGAATATTGTGAAGGACGTGTGTAAATGCTAAGGATTTTGCCGATCGATGCCTACTTACACTTAACCCATGTGTTGAGTACCTCATATCTTTAGGGCATTTTATTTGTTAAACCATAATTAAGTATCTTGAGTTATGTCCTTGTGTCCTAAGTTTTCTGGAAGGGTTGTTGAAATGAAGCTTGATAAATCTGAGGGCAATTATTCATCAATTCAGAAAGATAATTTCTTTACATATTTAAGAAATGTCGCGACAGATATTATCGTGAAGATAGGAAAGTGAAGAATGGGATTGAACAACTTAAGGCTTGAAGGCGATATTTGGTGGAACTTGGTGACAGGAAACATAATGAAGACACACTTTTGTATGATCCACAGGAGTTTTAATTACCGACCCAGGTTTCGACAGTACACTATACTATACACTATACACTATACACACACCTGATAATGACATAGTGTACTGTCGAAACCTGGGTCGGTAATTAAAACTCCTGTGGAACATACAAAAGTGTGTCTTCATTATGTTTCCTATGGGATTGAATGTTTGTTTTTTTATTTGAATATCGTCTCGGAAGAAATTCAGGCCCGTAATTTATTATCTCGGCTAGGATATGAGTTAGAATTAGGGCTATTTGGTTAATATTCCAGTCAGTGGGTTGGTAAAGGCAATTTTGAGTCGTAAACAGAATTATTTATTCGGGATAGTGGTTATTGTTAAATCAAGTTATTAATTACCGACAATTTTATGCTATTTTCTTTTTTAGAAGGGTTATGAAGTTCTATCTATCACTTCTTTAAAGGTTAATTAGAATATATTACCTCTTGAAGGTAACAGAATGTGTTACTTCTTGAAAATGGCCCAGAAAGGTCGGAACCTGTAGATTGTTCAATAAATACTGTGTGGAATACAACAAAGTTTATTTTTTATCTATCGGGATAATTTTCACTCATGGGAGGAAGAACGGAAACGTAAGCAATCAATCAAAAGTTAAATCATGCCTAAATGAGAGGTTGATGGCCTAAAATCATGATAAAGTTGGGCTCGCTTATCCAATAAAATAATATTACATTCGAAAGGACCCCTCATTCATTCTTTGCTTTCACGGAAGAAATGCCGCCTTGTTCTTGGTAGATCCATAAGGTACTGGATCACAAACAATATCCAGTAACTGAAGTACTTCCCCCACAGCGGGGACATGAATATTTGAGTGGGTCTTTCAAAATTTTAATGGGCGGCGAAGGAATCTTTACGAGAAGAGGGTCCGCGTGCATACATGATGTTTCCAGTGGACAACTTTACGACGCCGGAGGAAAAACCGGGAGGGAAATCCCTTTATATTTTTTCCTCGGGCAGTGCTTTTCACAAAGAAGCAGTGCACCGTATGGATTCATCTAGCCCTTCGCATCTCGCTCCGATAACTGCAGGCTTACGAGAAAGAAACTGCGGTGTCGCTAACTAAAATGAGACGCGATGAATACACAACGATGACCTTAATGACTAATTCAGGATAGTCACTGCAGCTATGTACGAGAAAAACGAGTCAAGTCTTGGAAGATTAACAGAAAATAACGTAGCCTATGGCAGGGGGTGAAGGGCTTACTTTAGAATACTGTTTGAAATGCAAAAGATTGTTTATTTTAGAGTCAGTCATGTCTCCATTCCACGAAGGGAATTCGCGACTCATTGATTTGAAAATTATCTCGTTTAGAAATTAAAAAAGAGCGAAAATATCTCGAATTTTTCACCGATTTTTGATATGTTTACATGGTCTCAACGCTTTAACGGCCAAGTCTGCCATTGTTTTCAGGGATAGAACGGTATGAAACCCCCGAAGTCAGAAGGACTATCTACCCGAATCAGCAATGGATGGGAAAGCCAAGAAACGTTCCCGTAAATAACTTGGGGAAATTTCAAATTCTACAGCATGAAATGCGTTTGTTAATGTTCGTGATACTCTTTTTTGATTTACCCCCGCAAGGTGTTCAGAGATTATTCATTTACATATGTTCTCTTCGAAACAGTGACCGTATAGGAAATCATAAAACAAATTTTTTTAAACATTCTTTGGCCTATTGTGTTTGAGATACAAAAGGGCTTAACACTTGTACGTTCACCCCATGTTCGTGATACACTTTAATTTCTTATGATATACCCGCGCAAGATATGCAGAGATTATTCATTTACCTATGTCATCTTCGAAACAGTGACCAAATTGGTAACCATACCTTATTTTATACCTTATAAGCTTTAGTTATTATTTTATTCTACCTCGGGTCTCCTGATATTATTGTCGATGCAAAACGATTAGAAATTTACAACATGGATGATTTCACTTGGAGCACTTTTTAATAATATTGTTGAACAATGTTTGTCCTCAATTATTATACACCTTCATTTTCGAACTTTCATTTCCACGAAAATATTGATCGTTTTGAGATTTTATTGTATTGCTATTTTATTGATCAAATTTATAATGAAACACTGACTTGCAATTTTCCACAAAAATAAAATTTAATTCGACTCGAGTTTCGATATTACTACATCATTTTCAAGGTACAAATACAGTAACATCGAAACTCGAGTCGAATTAAATTTTATTTTTGTGGAAAATTGCAAGTCAGTGTTTCATTATGAATCAATTCCACTCCATTTCGCTTGATTCTTCGAATTTTATATGATCAAATTTATTTGTAGACGTGCAGTTATCTCTCTAATATTCATTAATCCTTCTCATCCCTTATCATTAACGTAAATTCTCACCCTTCTGTCCTATATGTTGTTTCCCCTAGATCATAGAAAAAAATCGTCTCTCCTTTGGAGCTTTAACTTTGAATTCAACAGCCTATTTAATCGTGATAAGAGCTGTGGTTTTGTCCGGTTGTGGTTAATGCCTCAAATTGTGACCATCTTTGATTTTGCCTAGCCATATACTTCCAAGCGTAAACCCTTAACCTTCCCGTAAGATATTATTTCCCGAGAAAAGCATGTTTGTGTTGTATTCCGATACAGTTTCGTCATGCTCCCGGAGATAAAATTCCGTTGTTAAGTGAAAGTCAGTTTCTCTCTCTGAAATAGATAAGATAAAATAGTATTTGCCCATTCTGTTCCATAACATACTTTGCAGTTATCTGGTTTCTGTGAACACTGAAGTGGGCTTAGGAAACTGCTTTGGAATGAGTCCTGTATGACTCTATGCGTCATTTTCTCTCTCTTTTGGTTTCTTTGCGTTAATATAAATTCCTGAGTCTACTTAAAGTTAGTTATTAAGTTGCAGCAATTCCTAAAATCACATTCATTAATAGAATCTTCCACAAAATATATTTCTATCATACCACTTCAAGAAAATACCCAAAAATCATATAAAGAGTTTTTATTTTCTCTTCAGGGGAATTAATTCAAAATTTGCTCAAACTATAAAATTTTCCTCGCGCAGTGCGATTAAAAATAATGAAACATCATGCAGATAATTACTCAATTCTCTTCAGGCTCGAACTGAGCAGGCCACTCACATGTCCGTCTTTTCATCTTGTTTTGAGCCAATCAATAATTCGAAGAAGACACAATGCAACCACACGAGCAATATCTCTTCTCTCCCTGATCAGTAATAGCAATCGTATAATATACACCATCCAATCTTCAATTGAATCCCTTTTTTCAAGCACGCTTAATTTGTCAGCTTACAATAAGGAACCGTAATACTTGCAGTCGTTAAGGTCTATGGCCAGCTTGATTCGGATCAGGTAAATTAGACTCTGCATGTGTAATGAACAGCTTAACATATTTGTGAATATTAACTATCAGCATGAATTCGTTGACATGCTATGTCTCATGCAAGAATCACTTACTACGCTGAAGTTTCGTTTTTCTATGACTAACTAGTAGTTATATTTGCATAATAGCGTGTACGTGTCCTTAGCACTCCCCTAGTTTCTGGTCAGACCGCGTGTCGCTGTCCTGTGAGCTTGGCCTGTGTCCTGCGAACGAACGCGTTTCTGATTAAGGCTAGGATGAGTTCTGCAAAAAAATTAATACCAATTCCCTTCCGTATGGTAAGATGATGTCCCGAGTTGAGTCATATCGCCATCTAATCGTTATATTATTTGGGCTCTTAGCCTTAGGCTTAGTGGACGACTTCCTCGAAATGCCTTTATTGTACCTAGGCCTATAAATTATTTCTCCACTATCGCATATGCGATTCGAGTCTTTTGTTTTAATTTTCCCTGGTTAACAGGTTTTTCCTTATTTTTTTTATTTCAGGATAAGGATAGAAGTTTAAAATTATGTAACATAATCAAAATAGTAGAGTTACTCCGGAGAAAAAAATCAAAGGAATAAAAGAACAATTATATGCGCAAATTATGTACAAAAGTGGTAACAAGTATGTAAGGAATAAGACTTCTTGGTTCTGATAAGGCTTTAAAGGCTTGTCAGCAGGTGCATTTTTTTGATTTAGTGATCGGATATGAGTTCACTGAATTAAATAACATGAAATAATGTTTCGTGATACTTATCCGAAAGACACTCATGAATAGTTTACAATGCAAAATAAAAAAATGTAGTTTACTTCTTTTCTTACACAATATCAGTAGCAGTAAAACGAAAAAACATGTATAAAATTAATGGAAATGTATCTCAATTACATTGTGTGTTTCTTTTCGTAATAGAATAATTATGACACAAATATTATAATCACTTACAAATTTTAATTTGTCATTTTCATTATATTTTTCATACAATCAGTGTTTTAATTTTAACTTTAACATTGAATTTTTTCAAACGATTTTATTGATTGAGGTAGGTGGTTCAACAACTTGGAAACTTTATGTTTTTGGAGTGAAAAATTCATGTTGCTTCGTCTCCCCTAGTTGCGGTATTCATTTCACGCTTGAAGTAAAAGAACAGTGATCGAAACTCATTTTTCTATTATGCAATTTTTTATCTGATGTAATTTCCGTTTTGATTTGACAATGGGAGGAAATGATTGTGATCATCGTGGGGGGCGTTGCCATCGCGGCCGTTCCAAGGTGAAACTATTTCGCCCTTCACTCGTCCGCGCGAGTAAATAACAAATTATCTTAGCGTAACTTGGCCCACTATGGCCTTGCCAGATAAGTTCACCCAGTCATAGCTAGAACCGCTAATCAACAAAGAAATCGATTTACAGAAATTTCGATAATTTCAATAATTGTCTATAAGTATTACCATCTCCCTTGCATTCGGTTGATTTAATGATCGTTTTTGAACTAATAGCTATTGTTTCTCGAGTGGTGCCGTTTTAATCTTTTGCTAACTAGCACAAGGTCATCTCAGCTTTTCACACCGCTGTTGAGTTGTTGTAAACGAGATTTAAAGAAGGCGTTTAATTTATAGCCAAGACTTAGTACCCAGTTTGTCACTCAATTATTAACGAAGTTGACTCAATTTTATGTTACTAAAGGTGCAAGGCTAAATAACGACGTAACAGGTCATTATATGTTGCGATGTGATATTATGATTCTATTTCGGGCTAGCGGATAAACTATTCAACCATTTGGGCAACACATTATAAAAAAAAACAGCGTAGGACACACAGCGTAGCACATTAGGAAGAGAATGGGGCTTGCAAAGGAGGCGTTCATGAACAGGGAGGAGCTAACGAGAGGATAGTTAGATTAGAGTTTACAGAAAAAGTTAATGAAGACTCCTAATTTATAGTGAAACTCTTTACACTGTGGAAACGTGGACACTTAGGAAGGAGGACGAGAGAAGGCTGGAGGCGTACGAGATGTGTGTTCGGAGAAAGATGGAAAAGGTGAAGTGGACTGAGAGGAAGAGGAACGACGAAGTGCTGGACATGGTTGGTGAGGAAAGGCAGCTTTTAGATGAGATACGGAGGAGACAGAAGGTATGGATGGAGCGAGTACTGAGCGGGGAGGGGGAGTTGAACACAGTGTTAGAGGGTAGATTGTTGGGTAAACGAGGAAGAGGAAGGAATTATTTTATACGGAAAGAAAGAGAGAAAGCCTCATAGTGAATATAAAATGGAAGTACGTGAAGGGAGAGGAAAGTGCAAGAATACCTCTTAAATACTCCATGGAAATCGGCTTTAATCGGTAGAATACTTCATTACTGATTTCGGGCGATCAGGGAATTAATTAGAATTCGGAGGGATTTATTTATAGAACCTCTCTTTTTCTTGAATGTCTCATTTGTTACCGTATACCACGAGCACGATGTATTTTGATTGAAGATTCTCCAGTTGGCCTCCAGATGTGCTGTCACCGCCACCGCGCATTTAGATGGGGTCACAGAAGTTCGCCGTTCGCGCGTCCTTTTGGACGGTGACTTTTTGTGAATTCATCAAACTGATTTTTTTCTGTGACTTTTTTCTTAAGGAATTATCTGTTTCCAAAGGGAAAAAGGCTCAAGCACGACCAAAATTCGAATATCGCCGCAGAAAAGTCCTAAATGCTTTTTTTTTGGAATAACTTCGTGAAAATTTTGAAAAAATTCGCTCAAATGATTTTTGATCGTGAAACAGTTTCTCATTTTTGCTGGTATCACCCGTTACCTAGATATATAGGCTCAAACACCGAATTGGAGTTTCCTCTACCAAGGGCGTACCCAGGATCATAACTAGGGGGGGCAAGCTATGGTCTATGGCATTGGCGTAGCCAGGGGGAGATCCGGGAGGTCCGGACCACCCCCCCCCCGAAATATAAAAACACAATCATTTTCCTTCATAAAAGAAAACAAAATATTGAAAAATCATGAATTAAAAAAATATTTTTTTAACAAATGAAGTTTTTTCGATTATGAAAAGTGTTAAAATTAGTTTAAAACCCATTACATGTTAGTACCCTGTTTTTAAAAAATTCTCCCCCCCCCCCGAAACGAATTCCTGGCTACGACACTCGTCTAGGGGATGAGGGGAGCAAGCCATGGGATTTATGTGATTATTTCCTCGAAAAAATATTTTTATTTTAGTTACATATCTTATATGCACTAATATATATCATTTTTCGTGGGTTGAAAGAAAATTTGTTGAATGCTTTCATTTCAATTCAGTACTGATTTTGCTTAAAGAATTTTACGATTTTTG